>NC_041388.1:616205933-616360024 GCF_002162155.2 Triticum dicoccoides | reverse complement strand
CTGCCACCGCCCGCCGCCGCCGCCGCCGGAGCCGCCGCCGCCGCCCGCCGCCCGAGGTTTACCTCGATCCCGCCGCTGCCGGACCCGCCGCCCGAGGTTTACCTCGATCCCGCCGCCGTTTTTTTAGAAAAACCGTTCGGTTTTCCAACGGTTTTGTTCATTTTTTTAGTTTCGGTTTTTTAAATAGATCGGTTTTCCGGTTTATTTAAATAGTGAGCGTTCATCCGTTCGTTCGTTTTAACAAACGCTCGTCGTTTTTCTTTTTCTCGGATTAAATCCGCGATTTTTCTGATCGCGATTTCTGATCCGATTTTCATTTTAGTTTAACTTTTCGCTCGTTTATCGGAATCAGGCGATTCAAGCGCGTGGAGTTTCGCCTCGAAACCCTCTTTCCGTTTAACCAACTCAATCAAGTTTTTGCCACTGTAAAAATTGCCCTAGATCCAGAATAGTAAACGAAGCCTATTTCTTTTGTCGTTTTGCCTTTCGTTGCTTCGTTCGATTTGATTCTTTTTGCCAACCGGAGTTCTTAAGTTGAACCTTCTGGTTAGATCTCTTATTTGAGTTTTACTTGTGCATTAGTTGAGTACTTATTGTATGCTTGTTTGTTTGCGATAGAGTACCCGAAGTGCGCCGCTTGCTACTTCGTATCGCTAGGTTTCTCGGATCATCAGCAAGGCAAGTAACACTTTGATCATACCTCCTACTACCCAGTTTTATTGCATTAGATCAATCCTTACACATTGCATGATTAGGATCTAATTAAATTGTGGGTTTAGGAAGTAGTTGAGGTAGTACCTATTACCTGTTTACTGTCAAACCTTTGGGAGTCACTTCTACGTTTGCTTATTATGCCATGCTATGCTAGTAGACGTGGATTGGGTGAGTGTATCCATGACAGATGTGAGATTGTTAATTAACGGTTTATTTAAGGTGGCAACTTAAACACACATCTGGGTGGATTGAGGTACCTGGGTATTCCAGGATTGCCTGTTTTTCTTTATGGACCGCCACCCAGGCTCAAAGGGATCATGAGATTTTTCATGCTAGAAACTTCCGTGTGCAGCCACAAGCTATTATGGGCTCTAGCATAGTTGACTAAGTCGTGCGAACTCTTACAGTGGTAGACTAGCAGATGTAAGGGATGTAGGTGGTACGGTCTACCCATCGTAAGGTGCTAGCGCTTCTGAAAGACTATGTCTCGGTCATCCGTCTTCTCAAACACCTTGTAGTGCGAGAAACCAAACGGAGGCGACGGAGTCTTGTGGGGAAAAGTGCGCAAACCTCTGCAGAGTGTATAAACTAATCATGGTAGCCGTGTCCCCGGTTATGGACATCTTGAGTATCTAGTACCTGGATTATCATGTGAATCTCAACATGTTACTCTAAATTAATTTTGAAGGGTTTGTTTAATGATGATGCTTAATTGGGATTGAGAATGCTGTCAACCATTCTCAATGTTTAACAACCACCATGATAGTTAAATAAATTTATTCCTTTGCAGTAGGGAAAAATTGGCTTTACGCAAAACTGTAACCATAGAGCTTTCCACCAGCCAAATATGCATATAGAATAGCTGTTTCATTCCATTACTCTCTATATGTTACATTGCCAGCATATTCCATGTGCTGACCCATTTTGGGCTACAACGTTAATGTTGCAGACTTTTCAGACGATGATTAAGGAGTTTTAGGTCGTGGTTCTATACTCAGTGATGCCGTTGGAGTTGATGGACTCACTTATCTTCCAAGCCTTCCGCTGTTATCGTTATTAGATGGCCTTAAGCCATATTAATTGTAATAAGTTCTCTCTTGAGACACTCGATGTAATAGGTGTGTGATTGCTACTCTCCTATAAATCCTTCAAGTACTGTGTGGTGTCAGCATTACTGATCCAGGGATGACAATGGAGCACAGAGATTGGACCGTTTGAGGTCTGGTCGCTACAACATGATATACGCAACCCACATCCCCAAAAGGGAGCGGAAGCGTGCACTCAGGGACGTATACGCGTTGGAGCCAGTCGCCCTAAAGTTCAACCCATGGTCCTCCTGCCCGATCACTTTTGATCGAAGGGACCACCCCACTAGCATCCGCCATGGCGGATTCGCCGCATTGGTTCTAGACCCAATCATTGACGGATTTCACCTCACTAGAGTCCTTATGGACGGCGGCAGCAGCCTGAACCTGCTTTATCAGGATACAGTGCGGAAAATGGGCATAGATCCCTCAAGGATTAAACCCACAAAAACAACCTTTAAAGGCGTCATACCAGGTGTAGAGGCCAACTGTACAGGCTCAGTTACACTTGAAGTGGTCTTCGGATCCCCGAATAATTTCTGAAGCGAGGAGTTAATCTTCGACATAGTCCCGTTACGCAGTGGCTATCACACACTGCTCGGACGAACCGCATTTGCAAAGTTCAATGCGGTGCCGCACTACGCATATCTCAAGCTCAAGATGCCAGGCCCTCGAGGAGTCATTACAGACAATGGAAACACCGAACGCTCTCTCCGAACGGAGGAGCACACGGCGGCCCTCGCAGCGGAAGTACAAAGCAGCCTCTCAAGGAAATTCTCCAGTCCGGCTGTTAAACATCTGGACACCGTCAAGCGCGCCTGGAGTAACCTACAACAAGATCGCCTGGCACGTTCCGAGCAAGCGTAGCAATACGGCCCCAACCCCAGCATTCGCGAAACTGCGAAATCAGTACTACGCGTACATAACTACGCTCTGAAAATACCATGGGCACAGGGGGAGGGGCACGACCATGGCACGCCCAAAAATGCGGCTCAACCGCACTAGGGGCTCCCGATTTTGTCATTATTTCCTACTTTCAGGACTCCACTCTTCGGAAGGCCTATCCGGCAGTACAACCGCCGAACACACGATGCAACAACCAAGGAGGTAGAAAGCTACGTCAAATTCCCAGGTGGTCTCTATAACGAGCAAAATACCTGTCTTACATACCGTCTCGCAATTCGCCCCTGGAGGGGGACATGTCAAATAGTCCCATCTCTTGCTTATTGCACTATTTGTATCATTCTGCTTTCACAGCAGCCTTTTAAAATAAACAATGCTTAGCTTCAGCTTATTATTGCATTCTCTATTCATTTCTTTTTCAATATATATTTTCAGTTATGACATTTAGCACCCGTACACTTTGGTACGGTCCATACGCCAGGGGCTCAAGCACCCCATAATACGGCATGAGAAGTCCGAACACTTTCACAAAGTGCGGCCCTCCGAACTTATAACATTATATGCATCAGCTCCGAATCATGTCTTTGGTCAATAGTTGCGTTTGCCCGGCTCCCATGTTTTGGTACCTTACGTTCCGCTATATTGGCTAAGGTAGCGCTGGGAGAACTACTGCGATTGTGCCCCGATTGAGCTGGGCTAAGCACCTCAGTAGAGAAAGCTAAAACTGACTATCATGATAGGGCGAGAGCTGGTCGCTGTTCGGGAGGTTTCGAGTCCCTAAAGACTTATGCCGCTTAGAGCGAGGAGTCGGCTTTGTCCGGCCTAGGCGTGTATAGCACCCCGAACTCGGTCTTCCGAACACTAGGGGCTTCGCCAAAATTTAAAATTATAGAATTCTCTGGCTAAGTGAGAGTGATAACGCATTATAGTCCGATTGCCTTGTTCGTTGTGCTGAGCACCTCCCTCAAAGGACCCAAGAATTGGAAAAAGAGTGCTCAGGTTTATCCCGAACACCCCAGCACTTGTGGCATGGGGGCAGAAGCTGATGACTCGCCATCTCTCAGACTCGATAAACGGCCGCATAGAAGGTAAGATTTTAAATTAAAACAAGTGTTGCATAGCGCATATGAACAAGTTTTCAGCGCACAGGATAAAACGAACAAGTTCACTCAAATATTACATCTTTGGAACATTCGTCCTCCACAAGGCGGGCGCCCTTCAGGACGCCCTCATAATACATCTCGGGGTGGCGATGCTCCTTGCCCTGCGGTGGCCCGTCCTTCACAAGCTTCTCCGCATCCATCTTGCCCCAGTGCACTTTAGCACGGGTAAGCACCCTACGGGCACCTTCGATGCAGACGGAGCGCTTGACGACTTCAAGCCACGGACAAGCATCCACCAGCCACCTCACCAACCCGAATTAGCTCCCAGGCAGGGCTTCTCCAGGCCACAGCCGGACTATAAGGCCCTTCATGGCCTGTTCGGCCACCTTATGGAGCTCGACCAGTTGCTTCAGCTGGTCGCTCAAGGGCACCGAGTGTTCGGCCTCAGCATACTGAGACCAGAACACCTTCTCCGTCGAGCTGCCCTCCTCGGCCTGGTAGAAGGCGGCGGCATCTGACACACTACGGGGCAAATCTGCGAATGCTCCTGGAGAGCTCCGGATTCGGGTAAGTAACAAGTAATTCACTTTCACGTGCTTGCTTTGCATAAAGAATGCCTTACCCGCCGCTATCTTCTTCATTGCCTCAACTTCTTGGAGGGCTTTCTGGGCTTCGGCCTTGGCAGACTTGGCGCTTTCAAGGGCCGTCGTGAGCTCGGACTCTCGTGTGTTTGAGTCAAACTCCAAACTCTCATGTTTTTTCATGAGATCCTAGAGCTCTTGCTGCACCTCGCCAACCCGCGCCTCATGTTTCTCCCGCTCGGTGCGCTCCGTGGCCGCCTTCTTTTCAGCCTCGAAAAGCGCTTGCTTAAGGGTCGCCACCTCAGTCGTGGCCCCTAGGACACCAATAGCGATCCTGTCATTTTTTGCAACTGCATCTTTTTAAATATACTCCACAAGGTATTACTTACCTTCTTTTTCCTTGAGCTCCTTTTTAGCAAGGCCGAGCTCTTGCTCGGACCGCTTGAGGCTCTGCTTCAGCGCATCCACCTCCGCAGTCAGTGCGGCAGAGGCCAGCAACGAAGCCTGCATACGCATATTGACTTAATTATGTTAGACTCCTGCGAATGCTGTTAGATCCTCTATTTGGTTTTTCTTTCCGAACACCAAACAGAGCATCAGGGGCTACTGTCTATGCGGTAATATTTTCACATATTTTTCACATACCTCAAAGCCTGTTAGCAGGCTGGCACATGCTTCAGTTAGCCCGCTTTTGGCGGACTGAACCTTCTGGATCACCGCACTCATAATAGTGCGGTGCTCCTCGTCGATGGAGGCGCCGTTAAGCACCTCCAGCAAATTATCCGGTGCCTCCGATTGGACGGAGGTCACCGGTGTTGTAGGCTTGCCCTTCTTACTAGGGGGCCACCTGCCGGACTCCGGAACCCTTGAAGGTTCCGGTGCGGTGTCCGGCCCAGGGCCGGACTTGGAGCCCTTAGGGTTTTTTTCCCCTTTGCGCCTGGAGTCTGGGAGGTCACCTTGCGGCGCCTCCAGGACCACCTCCTCCTGGCTTGGAACATTTTGGGACAACACCTCGGCGTCGTTCGTAAGGCGGGGGGAGGTAGCGGTCGGAAGTGAAAAACTATTCACATCCGACGAATCCAGGGAGCCACTCGACGACACGTCGAGCCGGGCTTTGGGCGGACTGCATAATTATATTCGGCGTCAGGAGAAGCTGTGCAATAAAGGAACGCCACGAGTCACTCAGGTATCTGAATACTTACGATTTTGCCAGGGGCTTGGCCCTGAGCGGCCACTCCTCTTCGCCGTCGTCAGCGTTGGTGGAGTAGTCCGTAGGGAGGGTCCTCCCTTTCTTGGACCCTCCGGCCTCCCCAGTTGGGGCGGCCTTCCTTTTCTTTTCTCCCCCTTCTGGGGAAGAAACCTCTCTTTCCTCCTCCTTGTCTTCATGGGAGGACTGCGCCTCGGAGTCATTAGACGATGAGTCCGACTCCACCGGGCGCCGGGAACTCTTCCGAGTTCTCGTGGCCTTCTTCTCCGGCACCACGTAAGGTGCCGGAACCAGCAGCTCCGCCAAGCGGGCATCCGCTGGGTCTTCGGGCAAAGGAGCCGGACAGTTCTGTTCGGTCGTCCTCTGCCAGTCCTGTCAAAGGCATGGGGGCTTAGATCCCGCATAGAGTCAAACTATGAAAGACAAATATCCTGTAAGAGGTAAAAACAGCTTACTGCGTTGGCTTGATGCTGCGCGCTGAATCCGCGATCCTCGGTAGCGGATGCGGAAACCTTGGCGCCCTTGAATAGCACCTTCCAGACATCTTCGTACGTTGTGTCGAAGAGCCTGCTCAGAGTTCGGTGCTGGGCCGGGTTGAACTCCCACAAGCTGAAATCCCGTTGTTGGCACGGGAGGATCCAGCGGATGAGCATGACCTGGACTACATTAACAAGTTTGAGCTTCTTGCTCACCAGGTTTTGGACGCATGTTTGGAGTCCGGCCAGCTCTCCTTTTTTACCCCACGACAGGCCCTTCTCTTTCGAGGAGGTGAGCCGCGTAGGGATTCCGGATCGGGACTCGGGGGCTGCGACCCGTTCAGGGTCACGCGGCTCGGTGATGTAGAACCACCCTGATTGCCACCCCTTTATGGTCTCCACGAAGGAGCCCTCGAGCCATAGGACGTTGGGCATCTTGCCCACCATGGCGCCTCCGCACTCCGCCTGGCGGCCGCCCACTACCTTCGGCTTGACATTGAAGGTCTTCAGCCATAGGCCGAAGTGGGGTTGGATGCAGAGGAAGGCCTCGCACACGACGATGAACGCCGAGATGTTGAGGATGAAGTTCGGGGCTAGATCGTGGAAGTCCAGGCCATAGTAGAACATGAGTCCCCGGACAAATGGGTGGAGAGGGAAGCCTAGTCCGCGGAGGAAATGGGTGAGGAACACCACCCTCTCATGGGGCTTGGGGGTGGGGATGAGCTGCCCCTCGTCTGGGAGCCGGTGCGCGATGTCGTCAGACAAGTACCCGGCTTTCCTCAACTTCTTGATGTGTCCCTCCGTAATGGAGGAAACCATCCACTTGCCTCCCGCTCCAGACATGGCTGGAGAAGGTTGAGGTGGGGAATGCGGACTTGGGCGCTGGAGCTTGAGTGCGCGAAAATGGATGAGCGAAGGAGGAAGAAGGCGTGGATGGAAAGGCGGATCCTTATCCCCTTATATGGGCGGATGAAACTATGCGTCGCCACCAGCCTGGTAAAACTCGCTTATCTCCCAAGCACCATAATCAATGGCGCGGTTGGGTTACCCATGCCCGTATTGATGAGAATCCCGGGATAAGGGGACATGATCTCTGCTTTAACAAGATGTGCCAAGGAAACCGCCTCGCATGACGCGCTGAGGTGGGACAGTAAAAACGATTCAAATAAAGGCTTGGCTGTGGCGTGATGACACGCTACGGAATACGTCAGCAGATTAGATTTGTGTAAATATTATTCTCTCTACGATAGTACGTGGAACTTATTTTGCAGAGCCGGACACTATCCTTGTGTTCAAAATCTTCTATGAAGTATTCGGAGGAGGAACCCGCCTTGCAATGCCGAAGACAATCTGCGCGCCGGACTCCTCGTCATTGAAGCCTGGTTCAGGGGCTACTGAGGGAGTCCTGGATTAGGGGGTGTCCGGATAGCCGGACTATAACCTTTGGCTGGACTCTCGGACTATTAAGATACAAGATTGAAGACTTCATCTCGTGTTCGGATGGGACTTTCCTTGGCGTGGAAGGCAAGCTTGGCAATACGGATATGTAGATCTCCTCCCATTGTAACCGACTCTGTGTAACCCTAGCCCTCTCTGGTGTCTATATAAACCGGAGGGTTTTAGTCCATAGGACGAACAACAATCATACCATAGGCTAGCTTCTAGGGTTTAGCTCTTTGATCTCGTGGTAGATCTACTCTTGTACTACCCATATCATCAATACTAATCAAGCAGGAGTAGGGTTTTACCTCCATCGAGAGGGCCCGAACCTGGGTAAAAACATTGTGTCCCTTGTCTCCTGTTACCATCCGCCTAGACGCACAGTTCGGGACCCCCTACCCGAGATCCGCCGGTTTTGACACCGACATGGACCTATTCCTCAGTTGATGAAAAGGGCAAGGCACCAGCTGTTATAGATGAAGGCATTCGTCCATTGGATGGACAGTTTCGCAAAGCTGCCTCTTATTCCACCAATGATGACTCTGCCACACATGACTCTGCCAATGCACCCAAGTCTACTCCTCAAGCCACTACTCCTCGTGTGATGACTGATCGTGAGCTTCTGCTTAGTCTTCACCAGAAGGTGGATTAAAATCATAAATGGGTTAAGCGTCAGTTTGGTTCATTTCTTCACAACATGACTGCCACACACAATGCAGTGAAGAAAAACCATTACTACCTCCATGAAGTCTTCGGTCGCACCTGGGCAATACTGTCACATCTGTATGGTGAAGAAGATCTGAAGAAAATGGGTCTCAAGGAATATTTTGACTGGTCTGCACCTCCACCGAAGAAATTCAAGAAGGTCAAGGTTCCTTCCTTGGTGGCCAGATCATATTCTTCATCGCGCGACACTGATGAGGATGAAGACTTGGACAACACTGCGGCAGGCCCTACTATGACAAACAACCCCAACAACGCTGGCGCTCCTTCATCAACTTGATATTCTTCAGGGGCGTCAGTCCTCATATTCGATCCTTTTGGTCATTTGATGACAAAGGGGGAGAATTTTGAGTTAGTCTTCAAGCGGGTCTTTCTATATGGGCGTTCTTTTTAAGTTACAACTCTTGTTATTCTGAGACTTTATCGGATCGAGTTGTAAACTTAAACTCGATGGTGCTCTGATCCTTTTGATATGTTTTTCTGCATGCTTATTCCTGATATATGCTAATGCACGCATGCTGAATTACACCAGTCACCATATTTCATCATGCATTTCAAATTCTTCACTGTTATATGTCAAATGCGTGTATGAATTACAAGATATAGGGGGAGATCTCCACAATTCAACTCTTCAAGTGTGCATTGCTTCAAAAGCAAATTCCTCACTATGCACATCTTCAGGGGGAGTTCTTCTATATCTTGCAATCAAATTCCTGAATATCAGTATTTACACTTCATATGTTTATCCTCGTTGAAAACTTAACCTATATTGTCATCAATCACCAAAAAGGGGGAGATTGTAAGTGCATCTAGTGCCCCTTAGTGATTTGGTGTATTGAAGACTTATAGGTTAAGGGACTAATGCGTTTGTGAGTGTACACAGGTCTATAAGTCTATGAGGAGTTTGATATTTACAGAGAAAGTCGACCCCTAAAAATGAAGTTCTTTGACTGAAGACTTTGGATTTCTGAAGACTTTCTGAAGACTTTGAAAGTGAAGAAATTGGTGTGACCTTAAAGACTTGGTATTCATTCGAGGAACATGGAGCGTGAAGACTTTTGTTTTCGTAGTTTCATTTTCTCTTTCTTGAGTCATAGGAAACACCGTACTGTTAAAGGGGGTCGAGGAAATACTAAGGAAAAATTTCCATGTGATGCTCAACTCAAAATCCTACACCTACCAATCCCTTCGAGTGAAGCCATTGGAAATCTCATACAGTCTAGTCATATTCTTCAGTGACAGAGACGAAGTCCTTCTGGTCTCTGAGGAATTTGTTCTGACTGAGGAGTTAGGAATTCGCCAGTGCGGATTGCCTACACAGTGAGGAACGTGATAGCCCTGAGGATTTTGCTACTCAAAATTCCGCCCGTTGTTGTGCTATGCGCCAGCTATCCCAAAATATCTATCCACCTAACGGTCATATCATTAAAGGGCATTTATGTCTTATCATGTCGGGCTGCTCCCTAGGCTATAAATAGCCGCCCCCTACAACCACTAGCTGGTTGGCTGCTCCGAGAGAAACTGACACTTGTCATTTGAGAGCAACCCATCCTCCGAGGACTTTGAGCGAAAATCATCAAGTGAGGAAAAACCCAAACCCAAACACCTACAAACCCCAAGTGATTGAGCATCACTGAAGAGATTGATCCTGCGTGGATCCGACGCTTGTTACCTTTGAAGACCGTGCTTCTTCCAGACGGTTAGGCGTCATGGTCTAGAGCATCCAAGAGGAATTGCGGATCGCCGAGTGACCAAGTTTGTGAAGGTTCGGAAGTCACCTGAAGACTTACCACGAGTGACTGGACGAGGTCTGTGTGACCTTAGTTCAAGGAGAATACGGTGAGGACTTGGTGTCCTGAGCTGCGTGTTCAGGACTGGATGTCCGGGACTGTGTGTCCTCGAGTTTAAATACCCAGCCACTCCAACCAAACGTACAACTGAGACAGCAGTTGGAACTGGTCTACCAAATCATTGTCTTCACCAAGCTTACTGGTTCTATTCCCTCAACTCTTTCATTTCCTCATAACTGTGTTGTGTGTTTGTTCATATCTGTGTTTGAAGACTTTGACTGAAGACTTTCTCAATTTCCTCAGTTCAATTTCTTCAGTCTGTTTGTCTTCATCCTGCGTTATCCTGTGCTTATGCTTCCTGTACTCTGTGCTTGTCTTCATTTCATCATGATGACTATGCTTGTATTCTGTTATGTTTACTTTTGAGTACTTATTCCGCTGCTAGTAGTTCTTCTCTAAGGAATTTCCTCACCAGCAAATTCCTCAGTGAAGAATTTCATAAAAATCGCCTATTCACCCCCCCTCTAGTCGATATAACGCACTTTCACAGAACTATTCTCCTCCATCTTGCAGCTGTAGAACTTATTGGAGGCTTCATATCTCTCAATCCGGGCATTTGCTTGAAATATTAACTTCAACTCCCCGAACATCTCATATGCTCCATGACGTTCAAAATGTCGTTGAAGTCCCGGTTCTAAGTCGTAAAGCATGGCACACTAAACTATCGAGTAGTCATCAGCTTTGTTGTGCCAGACATTCATAACATCTGGTGTTGCTCCTGCAGTGGGTTTGGCACCCAACGGTGCTTCCAGGACGTAATTCTTCTGTGCAGCAATGAGGATAATCTTGAAGTTACAGACCCACTCCGTGTAATTGTTACCATCATCTTTCAACTTTGCTTTCTCAAGCAATGAATTAAAATTTAACGGAACAATAGCACGGGCCATCTATCTAAAACAACATAGACAAGCAAAATACTACCAGGTACTAAGTTCATCATAAATTAAAGTTCAATTAATCATATTTAAGAACTCCCACTTAGATAGACATCCCTCTAATCATCTAAGTGATCACGTGATCCATATCAACTAAACCATGTCCGATCATCACGTGAGATGGAGTAGTTTTCAATGGTGAACATCACTATGTTGATCATATCTACTATATGATTCACACTCGACCTTTCGGTCTCATTGTTTCGAGGCCATATCTGCATATGCTAGGCTTGTGAAGTTTAACCCGAGTATTTCTGCGTGTGCAAAAACTGGCTTGCATCCATTGTATATGAATGTAGAGCTTATCACACCCGATCATCACGTGGTGTCTCGGCACGACGAACTTTGGCAACGGTGCATACTCAGGGAGAACACTTGTACCTTGAAATTTAGTGAGAGATCATCTTATAATGCTACCGTCAATCAAGCAGAATAAGATGCATAAAGGATAAACATCACATGCAATCAATATAAGTGATATGATATGGCCATCATCATCTTGTGCCTGTGATCTCCATCTCCAAAGCACTGTCATGATCACCATTGTCACCAGCTTGACACCTTGATCTCCATCGAAGCATCGTTGTCGTCACGCCAACTATTACCTCCATGACTATCACTACCGCTTAGTGATAAAGTAAAGCAATTACATGGCGATTAAATTTCATACAATAAAGCGACAACCATATGGCTCCTGCCAGTTGCCGATAACTGTGTTACAAAACATGATCATCTCATACAATAAAATTTAGCATCATGTCTTGACCATATCACATCACAACACGCCCTGCAAAAACAAGTTAGACGTCCTCTACTTTGTTGTTGCAAGTTTTACATGGCTGCTACGGGCTAAGCAAGAACCGTTCTTACCTACGCATCAAAACCACAATGATATTTCGTCAAGTTAGTGTTGTTTTAACCTTCAACAAGGACCGGGCGTAGTCACACTCGGTTCAACTAAAGTTGGAGAAACTGACACCCGCCAGCCACCTGTGTGTGAAGCACGTTGGTAGAACTAGTCTCGCATAAGCGTACGCGTAATGTCGGTTCGGGCCGCTTCATCCAACAATACTGCCAAACCAAAGTATGACATGCTGGTAAGCAGTATGACTTGTATCGCCCACAACTCACTTGTGTTCTACTCGTGCATATAACATCTACGCATAAACCTGGCTTGGATGCCACTGTTGCAGAACGTAGTAATTTCAAAAAAATTCCTACGCACACGCAAGATCATGGAGATGCATAGCAATGAGAGGGAAGAGTATCGTCCACATACCCTTGTAGACCGTAAGCGGAAGCGTTATGAGAACGCGGTTGATGTAGTCGAACGTCTTCACGATCCTACCGATCCAAGTACCGAACATACGACACCTCCGAGTTCAGCACACGTTCAGCTTGATGTCCACAAGTATAGGGGATCTATCATAGTACTTTCGATAAGTAAGAGTGTCGAACCCAACGAGGAGCAGAAGGAAATGATAAGTGATTTTCAGCAAGGTATTCTCTGCAAGCACTGAAATTATAGGTAACATATAGTTTTGTGATAAGACAATTGGTAACGAGCAACAAGTAACAAAAGTAAATAAAGTGCAGCAAGGTGGCCCAATCCCTTTTGTAGCAAAGGAAAAGCCTGGACAAATTCTTATATAGAGAAAAGCGCTCTCGAGGACACATGGGAATTATCGTCAAGCTAGTTTTCATCATGTTCATATGATTCGTGTTCGGTACTTTGATAATTTCGTATGTGGGTGGACCGGTGCTTGGGTACTGTCCTTACTTGGACAAGCGTCCCACTTATGATTAACCTCTATTGCAAGCATCCGCAACTACAACAAAAGTATTAAGGTAAACCTAACCATAGCATGGAACATATGGATCCAAATCAGCCCCTTACGAAGCAACGCATAAACTAGGGTTTAAGCTTCTGTCACTCTAGCAACCCATCATCTACTTATTACTTCCCAATGCCTTCCTCTAGGCCCAAATAATGGTGAAGTGTCATGTAGTCAACGTTCACATAACACCACTAGAGGAGGGACAACATACATCTCATCAAAATATCGAACGAATACCAAATTCACATGACTACTAATAGCAAGACTTCTCCCATGTCCTCGGGAACAAACATAACTACTCACAAAGCATATTCATGTTCATAATCAGAGGGGTATTAATATGCATATAGGATCTGAACATATGATCTTCCACCAAATAAACCAACTAGCATCAACTACAAGGAGTAATTAACACTACTAGCAACCCACAGGTACCAATCCCATACTTGGAGACAAGAATTGGATACAAGAGATGAACTAGGGTTTGAGAGGAGATGGTGTTGGTGAAGATGTTGATGGAGATTGACCCCCTCCCGATGAGAGGATCGTTGGTGATGACAATGGCGATGATTTCCCCCTCTCAGAGGGAAGTTTCCCCGATAGAACAGCTCCGCCAGAGCCCTAGATTGATTCCGCCAAGGTTCCGCCTCGTGGCGGCGGAGTCTCGTCCCGAAAGCTGGCTTATGATTTTTTTACTCATCGAAAGACTCCATATAGCAGAAGATGGGCATCGGAGGGCCACCAGGGGGCCCACAAGGCAGGGGGTGCGCCCAGGGGGGTAGGGCGCGCCCCCACCCTCGTGGGCAGGGTGTGGCCCCCCTCCGGAACTTCGTGCGCTCAGTGTTTTTTATATATTCTGAAAATGACTTCCGTGAAGTTTCAGGACTTTTGGAGCTGTGCAGAACAGGTCTCTAATATTTGCTCCTTTTCCAGCCCAGAATCCCAGCTGCCGGCATTCTCCCTCTTTATTAAACCTCGTAAAATAAGAGAGAATAGGCATAAGTATTGTGACATAATGTGTAATAACAGCCCATAATGCAATAAATATCGATATAAAAGCATGATGCAAAATGGATGTATCAAGTCCCCCAAGCTTAGACCTCGCTTGTCCTCAAGCAAAAGCCGAAATCGAAAAATATGTCCACATGTTTAAAGATAGAGGTGTCGATAAAAATAAAATACAGACATGAGGGCATCATGATCATTCTTAGAACATCAACTTATATAATTCTTGTCATATGATCTCTTATGCTAGAGTAACAATTCAATCACAACTTCAAGTATGAATCATGAACTTCATTGAAAACTAACAAACTATAATCTCAGTCATTGGAGCAATTGCAATTTAGCATAACATAGGAAAGAGTCAATATAAGAGATTTTCAACAAGTCCACATACTCAACTATCATATAGTCTTTCACAATTACTAACACTCACGCAATACTTATGGGTATGGAGTTTTAATCGAACACAGAGAAAGATAGGGGCTTATAGTTTTGCCTCCAAACATTTTACCTCAAGGGTAATGTCAACAATAATAGTTCATGAAAACTCACATCCAATTAGCCATATATACCAGGATCTTTCCAACATGTTGTGCTTTCCAAAAGATAAAATGTAAAAAGGAAGGGCGAGGAACACCAAGATTCTTATGTAAGGTAGGAGATAGAAGTAAAAGATAGGCCCTTCGCAGAGGGAAGCAGAGGTTGTCATGCGCTTTTATGGTTGGATGCACAAAATCTTAATGCGAAAGAACGTCACTTTATATTGCCACTTGTGATATGGACCTTTATTATGCAGTCTGTCGCTTTTATTTCTTCCATATCACACGATCGTATAAAGCTTGTTTTCTCCCACACTAATAAGTCATACATATTTAGAGAGCAATTTTTATTGCTTGCACCGATGACAACTTACTTGGAGGATCTTACTCAATCCATAGGTAGGTATGGTGGACTCTCATGGCAAAACTGGTTTAAGGGTGTTTGGAAGCACAAGTAGTATCTCTACTTGGTGCAAAGAATTTGGCTAGCATGAGGGGGAAAGGCAAGCTCAATCATGTTGGATGATCCATGACAATATAATTTATTTCAGATGTAAGAAAACATAACCCATTATGTTGTCTTCCTTGTCCAACGTCAACTCTTTAGCATGTCATATTTTAATGAGTGCTCACAATCATAAAAGATGTCCAAGTTAGTATATTTATATGTGAAGACCTCTCTTTCTTTATTACTTCCTATTAATTGCAACAATGACCAAAACTATGTTTGTCAACTCTCAACAACTTTTATTCATCATACTTTTTATATGTGAGCTCATTACTCTCCATAAGATCCATATGATCTCTTTTATTTCCTTTTTATTCTTTCTCTTTTCTTTTATTACCTCAAGATCATAGCAAGATAATCAAGCCCTGGACTCAACACTAATCTTTATTATATATAGCTCACGGACTCGATTACATAGAAGGATCATAAAGCAAAACTCACAACTAGATCATACTAAAACTTTATTCTACTATATCAAGATATTACCAAAAGGATCAAACTAAGAGAAATGGTAAAGATAAAAGTGATGGTGATACGATACCGGGGCACTCCCCCAAGCTTGGCAGCTGCCAAGAGGAGTGCCCATACCCATGTGGTTATATCTCTTTTGCCGGTGAAGGAGTTGATGGTTTTGTTGATGGCGTAGGCTTGCCGTCCCTCTTCCAAGTCATAGTCTCACCATCATAGAAGGATGACCGAGTCTCCTGAAACCTCAAATCTGCAGCCAAACTCGTCCTCTTGAATCTATATTCATACTCACAGTTTTGATTTTGCAGGTCATAGATCTGGGCTTGGAGGTGCTCGATTTTCTCATGAAGCTTGAAGATGGCCTCCCCAATGTCCTTGACGTCCAGCTTGTGGTTGTTGGTGAACTCCGTAATCATAATATGATTGGAATCGAGTCCACGCTCCACCATCTCCTGGCACTTGAAAACTTATTGCTCCAATGCCTCAAGCCTTGCCTCCGTGCTTCCGGTCTTCCTTGGTCCCTCAACATCGCGGATGTGCAACAACCCCTCACGCATCTCAATGGTTTGAGGGTGTTGCAGCACTTCCGCGAGGTAGGGGTTGATGACCTTCTCGAAGAACTGGTCCTTGGGGGCACTTGAAGACGACATGACGATCTGGATCTGTCAGAAAAACAGCTCGAAACAAAGACAGAGGATATTTGCATGATACGGGAGTTAAAACCTTCGGGATATTATATAATGAATTTTTACCGACAAAAATATGAAACGTGCAAGAAAACGGAGTCCGGAGAGCACACGAGGTGCCCACGAGGTAGGGGGGCGCGCCCTCCACCCTCGTGGAGCCCTCGTGTCCTTCCCGGGCTGCTTCTTATTTTTCTATTTTTCTAAATATTCCAAAATGGAAGAAAATTGCCATTAGAACAGTTTTGGAGTCGGTTTACTTACCGTACCACATACCTATTCCTTTTTGGAGTCTGGAACGTTCCGGAAAGTGTCCCTTATGTATTCCTCCGGGGTTACGGTTTCAATAACATTGGTTTCAAGATTTATACGATTACCTGAGATATAATATTTAATTCTTTGACCGTTCACCACCTTCAGATTTGTGCCTTCGAAGTTGTTGATTTTTATGGCACCGGAATGATAGACCTCCTCGATAACGTAAGAACCTTCCCATTTAGAGAGAAGTTTTCCTGCAAAAAATCTTAAACGAGAGTTGTATAGGAATACATAATCACCTACATTAAACTCATGCTTCTGTATTCTTTTGTCATGCCATCTTTTAACTTTTTCTTTAAATAATTTGGCATTCTCGTAGGCTTGGGTTCTCCATTCATCGAGTGAGCTAATGTAAAATAACCTCTTCTCACCGGCAAGTTTGAAATCATAATTGAGCTCTTTAATAGCCCAATAAGCTTTATGTTCTAGTTCGAGAGGTAAGTGAAATGCTTTTCCATAGACCATTTTATACGGAGACATACCCATAGGATTTTTATATGCAGTTCTATAGGCCCATAATGCATCATCAAGCTTCTTGGACCAATTCTTTCTAGATCTATTAACAGTCTTTGCAAAATTAATTTGAGCTCTCTATTACTCAATTCTACTTGACCACTGGACTGTGGGTGATAAGGAGATGCAATTCTATGATTAACATCATATTTAGCAAGCATTTTACGGAAAGCACCATGAATAAAATGTGAACCACCATCAGTCATTAAATATCTAGGGACTCCAAACCTTGGAAAAATAACTTCTTTAAGCATCTTAATAGAGGTGTTATGATCAGCACTACTAGTTGGAATATCTTCTACCCACTTAGTAACGTAATCAACAGCAACTAAAATATGTGTGTATCCATTGGAGGCAGGAAAAGGTCCCATATAATCAAAGCCCCAAACATCAAATGGTTTAATAACAAGTGAATAATTCATAGGCATTTCTTGGTGTCTACTAATATTACCAATTCTTTGACATTAATCACAAGATACAACAAACTTACGGGCATCCTTGAAGAGAGTAGGCTAATAAAAACCGGATTGCAATACCTTATGTGCAGTTCTATCTCCAGCGTGGTGTCCTCCATAAGCTTCAGAGTGACACTTGCGTAGGATCTGTTCCTATTCATGCTCAGGTACACAACGTCTAATAACACCATCTACTCCTTCTTTATAAAGATGTGGGTCATCCCAAAAGTAATGTCTCAAATCATAGAAAAACTTTTTCTTTTGCTGGTATGTGAAACTAGGTGGTATAAATTTAGCAACAATATAATTAGCATAATCAGCATACCATGGAGCAGTACGAGAAGCATTTTTGACATTTAATTGTTCATCAGGAAAGCTATCATCAATAGGTAGTGGGTCATCAAGAACATTCTCTAGCCTAGACAAGTTGTTTGCAACGGGGTTCTCAGCTCCCTTTCTATCAATAATATGTAAATCAAATTCTTGTAGCAAGAGAACCCATCTAATAAGTCTAGGTTTAGCATCTTTCTTTTCCATAAGATATTTAATAGCATCATGATCCGTGTGAATAGTTACTTTAGAATCAACAATATAAGGACTGAACTTATCACAAGCGAATGCAACTGTCAAAAATTCTTTTTCAGTGGTAGCATAATTTCTCTGAGCATTGTCTAGAGTTTTACTAGCATATTGAATAACATTTAATTTCTTATTAACTCTTTGCCCTAGAGCAACACCTACAACATAATCACTAGCATCACACATAATTTCAAAGGGTAAATTCCAATCAGGTGGCTGAACAATAGGTGCAAAGATCAATGCTTTCTTAAGTATTTCAAATGCTTCTACGAAATCATCATAAAAAACAAATGGTATATCTTTTTGTAATAAATTAGTCAGAGGTCGAGAATTTTTTTAGAAGTCCTTAATGAACCTCCTATAAAAACCGGCGTGACCAAGGAAACTTCTTATACCTTTGATGTCCTTGGGACATGGCATCTTTTCAATAGCATCAACCTTAGCTTTATCAACTTCAATACCTCTTTCAAAAACTTTATGCCCCAAGACAATACCTTCATTAATCATAAAGTGGCACTTCTCCCTATTCAAGACAAGGTTAGTTTCTTCACATCTCAGCAAAACTTGATCAAGATTGCTTAAGCAATCATCAAAAGAGGATCCATAGACGGAGAAATCGTCCATGAAAACCTCACAAATATTTTCACAGAAGTCAGAGAATATAGCCATCATGCATCTTTGGAAGGTAGCAGGTGCATTACATAAACTAAAAGGCATGCGTCTATAAGCAAAAGTATCGAACGGGCAAGTAAAAGTGGTCTTAGATTGATCATCAGCTGACACAGGTATTTGAGAGAAACCAGAATAACCATCTAGAAAGAAAAAATGTGTATGTTTGGATAATCTTTCTAGCATTTGATCAATACAAGGTAAGGGGTAATGATATTTTTTAGTAGCCTTATTTAATTTGCGGAAATCAATTACCATCCTATAACCTATAATAATTCTTTGCGGGATCAATTCATCTTTATCATTAGGAACAACGGTAATACCTCCCTTTTTAGGGACACAATGGACAGGACTTACCCACTAACTATCAACAACGGGATAAATTATACCTTCCTCAAGGAGCTTTAGTATTTCCTTTCTTACCACTTCTTTCATCTTAGGATTCGGCCGTCGTTGGTGATCATCAATTGGTTTGGCATCTTTCTCCAAATTTATTTTGTGTTGACATAGTGTGGGACTAATGCCCTTAAGATCATCGAGAGTATATATCCAATAGCAGCACGGTGCTTCTTCAGAGTTTTCAATAATCTCTCTTCTTCAGGCTCTGAAAGGTTAGCACTAATAATAACAGGATATATCTTTTTCTCATCAAGATAAGCATATTTAAGAGTATCAGGTAATGGTTTGAGCTCAAACACGGGATCACCCTTGGGTGGAGGAGGATCCCCTAGGATTTCGACATGCAAATTGTGTTTCAGGATGGGTTCCTGTTTAAAGAATACTTCATCTATTTCCCTTCTTTCATTCATATACATATCATTTTCATGGTCTAGCAAATATTGTTCTAAAGGATCACTAGGAGGTATGGCAATAGAAGCAAGACTAATAATTTCATCTTTACTAGGAAATTCCTCTTCATGGTGTTGTCTACGAAATTTAGAGAAATTAAATTCATGAGACATATCACCTAAACCAATAGTAACAACATCCTTTTCGCAATCTATCTTAGCATTAACTGTGTTCAAGAAGGGTCTACCAAATATAATGGGACAAAAGCTATCTTGTGGGGAACCAAGAACAAGAAAATCAGTAGGATATTTAGTTTTCCCACACAAGACTTCAACATCTCTAACAATTCCAATGGGTGATATGGTATCTCTATTGGCAAGCTTAATGGTAACATCAATATCTTCTATCTCAGTAGGTGCAATATCATGCATAATTTCTTTGTATAAGTCATGAGGTATAGCACTGGAACCCATATCACATAAGCCATGATAACAATGATCTCCTATTTTAACAGAAATAACAGGCATGCCTACCACGGGTATATGTTTATCTTTAGCACAAGGTTTAGCATTCTAGCAGTCTCATCACAGAAATGAATAACATGTCCATCAATATTACTAGACAAGAGATCTTTAACAATAGCAATATTAGGTTCAACTTTAACTTGCTCAGGAGGTGTATAAAGTCTAATATTGCTTTTACGAACCACAGTTGAAGCTTTAGCATGATCTTTTATCCTAACAGGAAAAGGTGGTTTCTCAACATAAGCAGTAGGAACAATAGGTTCATTATAAGTGACAGTCTTTTCTTTGACTTTAATAGGTGTAGCTACTTTTACTTCTATGGGAGGATGATATTTAAACCACTTCTCCCTAGGGAGATCAACATGAGTAGCAAAAGATTCACAGAAAGAAGCTACTATTTCAGAGTCAAGTCCATATTTAGTGCTAAATTTACGGAAAACATCGGTATCCATAAAAGATTTAACACAATCAAACTTAGGTGTCTTACCTGACTCCTTACCTTCGTCAAGGTCCCAAAATTCAGAGTTGCGTTTAATTCTTTCCAATAAATCCCATTTGAATTCAATAGTCTTCATCATAAAAGAGCCAGCACAAGAAGTATCGAGCATGGTGCGATTGTTATCAGAAAGCCGAGCATATAAATTTTGAATAATTATTTCTCTTGGAAGCTCATGATTGGGGCATGAATATAACATTGATTTAATCCTCCCCCAAGCTTTAGCGATGCTTTCTCCTTCGCGAGGCCAAAAATTATATATATAATTGCGATCACGATGAACAAGATGCATAGGATAAAACTTCTGATGAAATTCCAATTTCAATCGTTTGTAGTTCCATGATCCCATATCATCACATAGCCTATACCATGTCAATGAATCTCCCTTCAAAGATAAAGGGAAGACCTTCTTCTTAATAACATCATCGGGCACACCTGCAAGCTTAAATAATCCACAAACTTCATCCACATATATTAGGTGCTCATCAGGATGCATTGTTCCGTCTCTTGCAAAGGATTAGCTAGCAGTTTTTATATCATACCTGAAGGAATCTCAAAGTAGACATTTTCATTTTCAGTAGGTTCAATAGGTTGAGGAGCAACTCTTTGCTCTATTGGTCGGGGTGAAGACACCCCGAACAAGCCCCTCAGAGGATTACTTTCCATAGTAACAAGTGACAGTAAATTTCAGCACACTATATAAATTTTTCCTTACCAAATTCCACCTAGCAAAGGCGCTTCACTCCCCGGCAATGGCGCCAGAAAAGAGTCTTGATGACCCACAAGTATAGGGGATCTATCGTAGTCCTTTAGATAAGTAAGAGTGTCGAACCCAACGAGGAGCAGAAGGAAATGATAAGCGGTTTCAGCAAGGTATTCTCTGCAAGCACTGAAATTATAGGTAAAAGATATTTTTGTGATAAAATAATTGGTAACGAGCAACAAATAACAAAAGTAAATAAAGTGCAGCAAGGTGGCCCAATCCCTTTTGTAGCAAAGGACAAGCCTGGACAAATTCTTATATAGAGAAAAGTGCTCCAGAGGACACATGGGAATTATCGTCAAGCTAGTTTTCATCACGTTCATATGATTCACATTCTGTACTTTGATAAATTGGTATGTGGGTGGACCGGTGCTTGGGTACTGTCCTTACTTGGACAAGCATCCCACTTATGATTAACCTCTATTGCAAGCATCCGCAAGGACAACAAAAGTATTAAGGTAAACCTAACCATAGCATGAAACATATGGATCCAAATCAGCCCCTTACGAAGCAACACATAAACTAGGGTTTAAGCTTCTGTCACTCTAGCAACCCATCATCTACTTATTACTTCCCAATGCCTTCATCTAGGCCCAAATAATGGTGAAGTGTCATGTAGTCGACATTCACATAACACCACTAGAGGAGAGACAACATACATCTCATCAAAATATCGAACAAATACCAAATTCACATGACTACTAATAGCAAGACTTCTCCCATGTCCTCAGGAACAAACGTAACTACTCACAAAGCATATTCATGTTCATAATCATAGGGGTATTAATATGCACATAGGATTTGAACATATGATCTTCCACCAAATAAACCAACTAGCATCAACTACAAGGAGTAATTAACACTACTAGCAACCCACAGGTACCAATCCTAGACTTGTAGACAAGAATTGGATACAAGAGATGAACTAGGGTTTGAGAGGAGATGGTGCTGGTGAAGATGTTGATGGAGATTGACCCCCTACCGATGAGAGGATCGTTGGTGATGATGATGGTGATGATTTCCCCCTCTCGGAGGGAAGTTTCCCCGGCAGAACAGCTCCGCCGGAGCCCTAGATTGATTCCGCCAAGGTTCCGCCTCGTGGCGGCGGAGTCTCATCCCGAAAGCTGGCTTATGATTTTTTCCTCATCGAAAGACTCCATATAGCAGAAGATGGGCATCGGAGGGCCACCAGGGGGCCCACAAGGCAGGGGGCGCGCCCAGGGGGTAGGGCGCGCCCCCACCCTCGTGGGCAGGGCGTGGCCCCCCTCCGGAACTTCTTGCGCTCAATATTCTTTATATATTCTGAAAATGACTTCCGTGAAGTTTCAGGACTTTTGGAGCTGTGCAGGATAGGTCTCTAATATTTGCTCCTTTTCCAGCCCAGAATCCCAGCTGCCAGCATTCTCCCTCTTTATGTAAACCTTGTAAAATAAGAGAGAATAGGCATAAGTATTGTGACATAATGTGTAATAACAGCCCATAATGCAATAAATATCGATATAAAAGCATGATGCAAAATTGACGTATCACAGCTCAATGACGTCCCACGAACTCCGATCCAGCAGAGCTTCACAGGAGAGTTCTGTCAGCACGACGGCGTGATGACGGTGATGATGTTGCTACCGATGCAGGGCTTTGCCTAAGCACCACTACGATATGATCGAGGTGGATTATGGTGGAGGGGGGCACCGCACACGGCTAAGGGATCAATGATCAACTTGTGTGTTCTAGGGTGCCCCCTGCCCCCGTATATAAAGGAGCAAGGGGGAGGCCGGCCGGCCCCTGTAGGGCGTGCCATGAGGAGGAGTCCTCCCCCTAGTAGGAGTAGGACTCCCCTTTCCTACTCCTACTAGGATGAGGAAAGGAAGGGGGAAGGGGAGAAGGAAGGAGAGGGAGGAAAGGGAGGAAAGGGGGGCCGGCCCCCTAGTCCAATTCAGTTTGTGCTAGGAGGGCCGCGCACCCTGCCTCCTCTCTTCCACCACTTGGCCCATGAAGCCCAATATTTCTTCCCCGTATTCCCGTAACTCCTCGGTACTCCGAAAAATACCCGATTCACTCGGAACCTTTCTGATGTCCGAATATAGTCGTCCAATATATCGATCTTTATGTCTCGACCATTTCGAGACTCCTCATCATGTCCCGATCTCATCCGGGACTCTGAACTACCTTCGGTACATCATATCACATAAACTCATAAATACCGATCATCACCGAACGTTAAGCGTGCGGACCCTACGGGTTCAAGAACTATGTAGACATGACCGAGACACGTCTCCGGTCAATAACCAATAGCGGAACCTGGATGTTCATATTGGCTCCTACATATTCTACGAAGATCTTTATCGGTCAAACCGCATAACAACATACGTTGTTCCCTTTGTCATCGGTATGTTACTTACCCGAGATTCGATTGTCGGTATCTCAATACCTAGTTAAATCTCGTTACCGGCAAGTCTCTTTACTCGTTTCCGTCATGCATCATCCCGCAACTAACTCATTAGTTGCATTGCTTGCAAGGCTTTATAGTGATGTGCATTACCGAGAGGGCCTAGAGATACCTCTCCGACAATCGGAGTGACAAATCCTAATCTCGATCTATGCCAACTCAACAAGTACCATCGGAGACACCTGTAGAGCACCTTTATAATCACCTAGTTACGTTGTGACGTTTGGTAGCACACAAAGTGTTCCTCCGGTAATTGGGAGTTGCATAATCTCATAGTCATAGGAACATGTATAAGTCATTAAGAAAGCAATAACAGTAAACTAAAACGATCAAGTGCTAATCTAACGGAATGGATTAAGTCAATCACGTCATTCTCCTAATGATGTGATCTTGTTTATCAAATGATAACTCATGTCTATGGTTAGGAAACATAACCATCTTTGTTCAACGAGCTAGTCAAGTAGAGGCATACTAGTGACACTCTTTTTGTCTATGTATTCATACATGTATCATGTTTCCGGTTAATACAATTTTAGCATGAATAATAAACATTTATCATGAAATAAGGAAATAAATAATAACTTTATTATTGCCTCTAGGGCATATTTCCTTCATGAACCTATTATGTTTTCATGAATATATGTGAGTTCTTGATCCTATCTTGCAAGTCTATAGTCACCTATTATGTGTTATGATCCGTTAACCCCGAAGTGACAATAATCCGGATACTTACCGGTGATGACCGTAGTTTGAGGAGTTCATGTATTCACTATGTATTAATGCTTTGGTCCGATACTCTATTACAAGGAGTCCTTAATATCCCTTAGTTTCCAATAGGACCCCGCAGCCACGGGAGGGTAGGACAAAAGATGTCATGCAAGTTCTTTTCCATATAAGCACGTATGACTATATTCAAAATACATGCCTACATTACATTGATGAACTGGAGCTAATTCTGTGTCACCCTATGTTATAACTGTTGCATGATTGATCGCATCCGACAAAATTATCCATCACTGATCCAATGCCTACGGGCTTTTCCTATATTGTTCTTCGCTTATTTACTTTTCCGTTGCTACGGTTACAATCACTATAAAACCAAAAATATTAATTTTGCTATCGTTACCACTACTATCATATTACTTTGCTACTAAATACTTTGCTGCAGATATTAAGTTTCCAGGTGTGGTTGAATTGACAACTCAGCTGCTAATACTTGAGAATATTCTTTGGCTCCCATTGTGTCGAATCAATAAATTTGGGTTGAATACTCTACCCTCGAAAACTATTGCGATCCCCTATACTTGTGGGTTATCAAGACTATTTTCTGGCGCCGTTGCCGGGGAGCATAGCTCTATTCTTTGAGTCACTTGGGATTTATATCTACTTATCACTATAAAGAACTTGAAAGATCAAAGAACCAAGATTTTTTCCTCAACTACGAGGGGAGGTAAGGAACTGCCATCTAGCTCTGCACTTGATTCACCTTCTGTTTTGAGTAAACTTGCGACACCTACACATGCTATTCATTATGATATGTTGCATGTTATTGATGATGCCACTTCTGCTTTGCATGATACTTATGATGAAACTACTACTATGCTTGATAATACTGTGCCACTAGGTGAATTTCTTGATGAACAACTTGCTAGGGCTAGAGAGAATGAAATTATTGAAACTGATAATATTGATGAAAGTGATGATGAAGATTCTCCCCCTAGATATGAATTGCCTATTGTGCCTGAGGGTTATGTTATGGATGAAGAAACTGCTAGAGACTTCTTAGCTTGCAATGATAGATCTGGTCTTAAGAAATTATTAGCTAAGCTTAAAGAAAAAATCCTTGAATGCTATAATGAAATATGACCCTGCTTTTGCAACTTCACCTATCTTTATTACTGATAAGGATTATGATTTCTCTGTCGATCCTGAGTTAATTACTTTGGTTGAATCTGATCCTTTTTATGGCTATGAATTTGAAACTGTTGTGGCACATCTTACTAAATTAAATGATATAGCCACCCTGTTCACTAATGATGAGAAAACTCGCTATTACTTTATCCTTAAGTTTTTTCCGTTCTCATTGAAGGGTGATGCTAAAACATGGTTTAATTCTCTTGATCGTGGTAGTGTGCGTAGTCCCCAGGATATGATTTATTACTTCTATGCTAAATATTTCCCCGCTCATAAGAAACAAGATGCTTTAAGGGAAATATACAATTTTGTGCAAATTGAAGAAGAGAGTCTCCCACAAGCTTGGGGGAGGCTTCTCCGATTACTTAATGCTTTGCCTGATCATCCTCTCAAGAAAAATTAAATACTTGATATATTTTATAATGGACTAACCGATGCTTCCAGAGACTACCTGGATAGTTGTGCTGGTTGTGTTTTCAGGGAAAGAACTGTTGATCAAGCTGAATTTCTATTGAATAATATGTTGACTAATGAAAATAATTGGACACTTCCTGAACCAACTCCTAAGCCAACTCCGAAGAAAAGGGGTATTCTATTTATCAGTCCTGAAGATATGCAAGAGGCAAAGAAATCTATGAAAGAAAAAGGTATTAAAGCCGAAGATGTTAAGAATTTACCACCTATTGAAGAAATACATGGTCTTGGTAACCCGACACAGGTAGTAAAGGTAAATTCTCTCTATAGATTTGATAAATATGAAATTCCATTTACTAAGTTTGCTAGCCAATGATTAGATGAGTTTGATAATTTTATTGTTAAACAAGAAAACTTCAATGCTTATGTTGGTAGACAATTGAAACACAATGCTGATATGCTTGAACACTTGAGTGATTATATGTCTAGAGTTAAAGGTGAAGTTAGACTTATTAGTAAACATGCTTCTATGGTTACCACTCAAGTAGAACAAGTACTTAAGGCTCAGAATGATTTGCTCAATGAATTAAAATAAGAAGAATGATAATGATGTTATTGTTATGACTAGAGGGGGTAAAATGACTTAGGAACCTTTGTATCCTGAGGGCCACCCCAAGAGAATTGAGCAAGATTCTCAAAGAACTAATGTTGATGCACCTAGTTCTTCTAAGAAGAGGAAGAAGAAAAATGATAGGACTTTGCATGCTTCTAGTGAACCCGTTGTTGACACACCTGAGAACCCCAATGATATTTCTATTTCTGATGCTGAAACACAATCTGGTAATGAACATGAACCTAATGATAACGTTAATGATGATGTTCGTGTAGATGCTCAACCTAGTAATGACAATGATGTAGGGATTGAACCTGCTATTGATCTTGATAACCCACAATCAAAGAATCAACGTTATGATAAGAGAGACCTTGTTGCTAGGAAGCACGGTAAGGAAAGAGAACATGGGTTCATAAACCCATGCCTTTTCCTCCTAAACCATCCAAGAAAAAGGATGATGAGGATTTTGAGCGCTTTGCTGAAATGATTAGACCTATCTTTTTGCGTATGCGTTTGACCGATATGGTTAAAATGAGCCCTTATGCTAAATACATGAAAGATATTGTTACAATTAAAAGAAAGATACCAGAGGCTAACATTTCCACCATGCTTGCTAATTACACTTTTAAGGGTGGAATACCAAAGAAACTAGGAGATCTTGGAGTACCAACTATACCATGCTCCATTAAAAGAAACTATGTTAAAACGGCTTTATGTGATCTTGGAGCCGGTGTTAGTGTTATGCCTCTCTTTATATCATAGACTTGATTTGAATAAGTTGACACCTACTGAAATATCTTTGCAAATGGCCGATAAATCAACTGCTATACCTATCGGTATTTGTGAGGATGTGCCTGTTGTGGTTGCAAACATTACTATTTTAACGGACTTTGTTATTCTTGATATTCCCGAGGACGATAGTATGTCCATTATCCTTGGTAGACCCTTTTTGAATACTGCAGGGGCTGTTATTGATTGCAACAAAGGCAATGTCACTTTTCATGTCAATGGTAATGAGCATACGGTACACTTTCCGAGGAAACAACCTCAAGTCCATAGTATTAATTCTATTGGAAAAATTTCAACTATCACTATTGGAGGTTTTGATTTTCCTCTTCCTACTGTTAAGAAGACATATGATATTCTTATTGTTGGGGACGTGCATATCCCTGTTGAGGTAACCTAGTGTTATTCGAAATGAGTTTGTTAACAAGACCTGATCAACCTTGTTAGTGGATTCCTTTTGATGAGCATGAGATGGATGAAGTTAGAAAGCACAACTCTTTGTACCCTCTTTTTACTTTCTATTATTTATATTAATAAAGCAAAAATAGTATTTTTTGTCTGCTTTCTGAATTAAAAATACCCCGAAAATAAAAGTTCTCCAAATGTCCTGAAAATGAAATATGATTTTTTCTAGAATATTTGAGGATTTTAGGCACTGAGAACACAGCAGGGGGATTAGCCACGTGCCCACGAGGGTGGAGGGCGCGCCCACCCCCTGGGCGCGCCCCCTGCCTCGTGGACCCCACGTGGGTCCCCTCCACTTATCCTTGCACCCACATGATAACCCACAAGCATAGGGGATGGCAACAGTTTTCGATAAGTAAGAGTGTCGAACCCAACGAGGAGCTAAAGGCAGAACAAATATTCCCTCAAGTTCTATCGACCACCGATACAACTCTACGCACGCTTGATGTTCGCTTTACCTAGAACAAGTATGAAACTAGAAGTACTTTGTAGGTGTTGTTGGATAGGTTTGCAAGATAATAAAGATTACGTAAATAAAAAGTAGGGGCTGTTTAGATAAAGACACAACTAAGTTAGGTTTAGTAGAGAGTTTGTTGTTACGAGAAAGTTATTTGTCCCTAGGCAATCGATAACTAGACCGGTAATCATTATTACAATTTTATTTGAGGGAGAGGCATAAGCTAACATACTTTCTCTACTTGGATCATATGCACTTATGATTGGAACTCTAGAAAGCATCTGCAACTACTAAAGATTCATTAAGGTAAAACCCAACCATAGCATTAAAGCATCAAGTCCTCTTTATCCCATACGCAAACAACCTACTTACTCGAGTCTGTGCTTCTGTTCACTCACGCCACCCACCATAAGAAAATCATAAACATATTGCAACACCCCACAGCGGGAATCCCTCACGCTTGCGCGACACGGAGAGCACCATAGGACAGCACCAATAATAAAACATGCAACTCAAACCAATCTTGATCATCAAATAGCCATTAGGACAAAACGGATCTACTCAAACATCATAGGATAGCCATACATCATAGGGAAATAATATATAGCGTTGAGCACCATGTTTAAGTAGAGATTATAGCGGGTAAGAGAGAGGTTACACCGCTGCATAGAGGGGGGAAGAGTTGGTGGTGAAGGTGGTGAAGTTGTTGGTGAAGATGACGGTGATGATGATGGCCCCCCGGTGGCACTCCGCCGCCACCGGAAGCAAGGGGGAGAGGGCCCCCTTCTTCTTCTTCTTCCTTGACCTCCTCCCTAGATGGGAGAAGGGTTTCCCCTCTGGTCCTTGGCCTCCATGGCGTGGGAGGGGCGAGAGCCCCTCCGAGATTGGATCTGTCTCTCTATCTCTCTCTTTTTATGCGTTCTCTCTGGCTCTGTTTCACCGTTCGTGTATATATGGAGATCCGTAACTCCGATTGGCCTGAAACCTTCGCCGTGATTTTTTCCTGAAAATTAGCTTTCTTGCGGCAAAAGAAGAGTGTCAACCGCCTTACGGGTGGCTCACGCGGGTAGGGGGTGCGCCCAGGGGGCCGGCGCCCCCCCTGCCTCGTGACCACCTCGGGCACCGTCTCGCGTGGATTTTTCTTCCAGAATTTTCCAATTATTCCAAAAAGTATCTCTGTCCGTTTTTATCCCATTTGGACTCCGTTTGATATGGATATTCTGCGAAACCAAAAACATGCAACAGACAGGAACTGGCACCGGGCACTGGATCAATATGTTAGTCCCAAAAGTAGTATAAAAAGTTGCCAAAAGTATATGAAAGTTGTATAATATTGGCATGGAACAATCAAAAATTACAGATACGACGGAGACGTATCAGCATCCCCAAGCTTAATTCCTGCTCGTCCTCGAGTAGGTAAATGATAAAAAAGATAATTTTTGTTGTGGAATGCTACCTAGCATAATCTCGATCACATATCTAATCATGGCATGAATATTAAGACACGAGTGATTCAAAGCAATAGTCTATCATTTGACATAAAAACAATAATACTTAAAGCCTACCAATAAAGTAATCATGTCTTTTCAAAACAACAAGGCCAAAGAAAGTTATCCCTACAAAATCATATAGTCTGGCTATGCTCCATCTTCACCACACAAAATACTCACATCATGCACAACCCCGATGACAAACCAAGCAATTGTTTCATACTTTTGACGTTCTCAAACCTTTTCAACTTTCACGCAATACATGAGCGTGAGCCATGGACATAGCACTATAGGTGGAATAGAATGGTGGTTGTGGAGAAGACAAAAAGGTGAAGATAGTCTCACATCAACTAGGCGTATCAACGGGCTATGGAGATGCCCATCAATAGATATCAATGTGAGTGTGTAGGGATTTCCATGCAACAGATGCACTAGAGCTATAAGTATATGAAAGCTCAAACTGAAACTAAGTGGGTGTGCATCCAACTTGCTTGCTCATGAAGACCTAGGGCATTTGAGGAAGCCCATCGTTGGAATATACAAGCCAAGTTCTATAATGAAAATCCCCACTAGTATATGAAAGTGATAACTCAAGAGACTCTCTATATGAAGAACATGGTGCTACTTTGAAGCACAAGTGTGGTAAAAGGATAGTAACATTGCCCCTTCTCTCTTTTTCTCTCATTTTTATAGGCTTCTTTGGCCTCTCTCTCTCTCTCTCTCTCTCTCTCTCTCTCTCTTTTTGGGCTACTTTGGCCACTTTTATTTTGATAACCTCACATGGGACAATGTTCTAATAATGATGATCATCACACTTTTATTTACTTACAACTCAATGTCTAGAACAAAATATGACTCTATATGGATGCCTCCAGCGGTGTACCGGGATGTGCAATGATCTAGCGTAGCAATGACATCAAAAAACGGACAAGCCATGAAAACATCATGCTAGCTATCTTACGATCATGCAAAGAAATATGACAATGAATGCTCAAGTCATGTATATGATGATGATGAAAGTTGCATGGCAATATATCTCGGAATGGCTATGGAAATGCCATGATAGGTAGGTATGGTGGCTGTTTTGAGGAAGGTATATGGTGGGTTTATGGTACCGGCGAAAGTTGTGCGGTACTAGAGAGGCTAGCAATGATGGAAGGGTGAGAGTGCGTATTATCCATGGACTCAACATTAGTCATAAAGAACTCACATACTTATTGCAAAAATCTATTAGTCATCGAAACAAAGTACTACGCGCATGCTCCTAGGGGGATAGATTGGTAGGAAAAGACCATCGCTCGTCCCCGACCGCCACTCATAAGGAAGACAATCAATAATACCTCATGCTCCAACTTCGTTACATAACGGTTCACCATACGTGCATGCTACGAGAATCACAAACCTTAACACAAGTATTTCTACAATTCACAACCACCCACTAGCATGAATCTAATATCACCATCTTTATATCACAAAACTATTGCAAGGAATCAAACACATCATATTCAGTGATCTACAAGTTTTATGTAGGATTTTATAACTAACCATGTGAATGACCAATTCCTGTCATCTCTCTAAATAGATATAAGTGAAGCAAGAGAGTTTAATTCTTTGTACAAAAGATATGCCGTGCTCTAACAGTTATAAGTGAAGCAAAAGAGCATTCTACAAATGGCGGTTGTCTATGTAAAGAGAAACAGGCAATCCAACCTTCAAATGATATAAGTGAAGCACATGAAGCATTCTATAAAGCCATACTCAAAAGATATAAGTGAAGTGCCATGAGCATTATATAAATCAACCAAGGACTATCTCATACCAGCATGGTGCGTAAAAGAAAAATGAAAATTAAATGCAAAAGACGCTCCAAGATTGCACATATCGCATGAACGAAACGAATCCGAAAACATATCGATACTTGTTGAAGAAAGAGGGGATGCCTTCCCAGCATCCCTAAGCTTAGATGCTTGAGTATCCTTGAATATTTACTTGGGGTGCCTCGGGCATCCCCAAGCTTGAGGTCTTGCCTCTCTTCCTTCTTCTCACATCGAAACCTTCTCAATCATCGAACACTTCATCCACACAAAACTTCAACAGAAAACTCGGTAAGATCCGTTAGTATAATAAAGCAAATCACTACTCTAAGTACTCTTGCAAACCAATTCATATTTTGTTTTTGCATTGTGTCTACTGTAATATAACTTTTTCATGGCTTAATCCACTGATATAAATTGATAGTTTCATCAAAACAAGCAAACTATGCATCAAAAACAGAATCTGTTTAAAACAGAATAGTGTAATAATCTGAACATTCACCATACTTCTGATACTTGAAAAATTCTACCAAAATTAGGAAAAATAAAAAATTTGTATAGGAATAGAACGAAAAAAGAATCAGAACCATTTGACGTTCCAGCTAAAAATGTAAAATCGCGCACTACAGCAAAAGTTTCTGTCCTGCACCATACAAACCATCAAGCAAATGTAAACATCCTAAAGGCAAACCTTGGCACATTATTTTTATAATACAATGGAATTGTACAAGGGGATAATTATTTTTGTTGAAAAGTTTCTGTAATCAAGATTCACAAAGTTTTAGTGAGCATGAACAAAGTTTAAGGAGCTCTCCCACTTCAACAATGCTTGTCTTTCTCACTTTCACTTTCCTTTTTGAAAAAGTTTTGGGTTCCCCTCTTTATTTTTGTTGTTTTTAAACTATATTAAAGCACTCAACAGAAATAAATGACTCTCTAAAACTTCCGGGTTGTCTCCCTGGCAGCACTTTCTTTAAATCCATTAAGCTAGGCATATAGTGCTCAAGTAATGAATCCACCCGGATCCCAAGGTATATCAAAGCCAATTTTAATTAACAATGATTTAGCATTTAGTAGTGAGCACAAAGTAACATATATCATGTAACAACAAAGTCTAACTCTCTTCCTATGCATCGACATGCCATAAAAGAACAATTCATGCACACATAGTAAAGGCCAATGCATAGTATAGACAATTTCTTTCAATTTTATTGTATTGGAAACATAGAGAGGTGGAGATATAGTTCCTCTCTCATAATAATTGCAAGTAGGAGCAGCAAGCACATGCATATTATATTCATTAAAATCATCATGTGCAATGGTAAAAGGCAACCCATCAATATAATCCTTAATAAGGGCAAACTTCTCCGATATAGTGTAGTTTGGAGAATTCAAAAAGATAATAGGACTATCATGCGTGGGTGCAATAGCAACAATTTCATATTTAACATAAGGAACTATAGCAAGTTCATCTCCATAAGCATAATTCATATTGGCATCTTGGCCACAAGCATCATCAAAAAGGGATATTTCAAAAGAATCCAAGGGATCATAACAGTCATCATAGCAATCATCCTTCGGTAAGCACAAAGGGGAATTAAACAATGTATGAGTTGGAGAGTTACTCTCATTGGAAGGTGGGCACGGGTGATCAATCCACTCTTCCTCCTTTTGTTCTTCGCTCTCCTCATCATCTTTTTCATCCAATGAGCTCACAGTTTCATCAATTTCTTCTTCCATAGATTCCTACAAAATATTAGTCTCTTCTTGGACAGCGCAGACTTTCTCAATAAACGCATTAATATAGGAATTATATTCATAATTATCATCGCAATATTTTAAGATAGCTAAATTTTCAGGCCTATAAACATCATCATCATAAGCTTCATTCTTTTCAAACAAAGATTCAATTTCATAAGCACCCTTAAAAGCAACAAATTGTTCTATTTGTTCCACATCATAGTAATCATATATACCTCTAGCATAAGGAGCCAAGGTTTCATTATCATTAAATTCACATGAAAAGGGAAGGTGTGGAGCCTTCATCCTAGAGCAACAAGTAATATCATAACTCAAGCATACTTGCCGAGCATACCACTTCAATATATAAATTTGATCCCATAATAGTTTCCCTTCTTGTGTCGAGCGATAATCCCTAAAGTATTCACGTTGATCCAACGTTACTCCCATTACCAGATTGAATGAGGTTTTCTTAGGATTATCAAAGTTGTACATAATATTTTTCACATATTGAGCATCGAGGGTTTTAGGAGGTTCCTCAACTCCATGAGTAGAAAGTACACCTAATTTTTTTGGTATTTCGTGTTCCTCAACTAAGAACAGCAAATAAAAATTACTTAGTGATAAATCAAACAAGCACACACGAGAATATTCACCCCACGCTATTGCTCCCCGGCAACGGCGCCAGAAAAAGGTCTTGATAACCCACAAGTATAGGGGATCGCAACAGTTTTCGATAAGTAAGAGTGTCGAACCCAACGAGGAGCTAAAGGCAGAACAAATATTCCCTCAAGTTCTATCGACCACCGATACAACTCTACGCACGCTTGATGTTCGCTTTACCTAGAACAAGTATGAAACTAGAAGTACTTTGTAGGTGTTGTTGGATAGGTTTGCAAGATAATAAAGATTACGTAAATAAAAAGTAGGGGCTGTTTAGATAGAGACACAACTAAGTTAGGTTTAGTAGAGAGTTTGTTGTTACGAGAAAGTTATTTGTCCCTAGGCAATCGATAACTAGACCGGTAATCATTATTACAATTTTATTTGAGGGAGAGGCATAAGCTAACATACTTTCTCTACTTGGATCATATGCACTTATGATTGGAACTCTAGAAAGCATCCGCAACTACTAAAGATTCATTAAGGTAAAACCCAACCATAGCATTAAAGCATCAAGTCCTCTTTATCCCATACGCAAACAACCTACTTACTCGGGTCTGTGCTTCTGTTCACTCACGCCACCCACCATAAGCAAATCATAAACATATTGCAACACCCTACAGCGGGAATCCCTCACGCTTGCGTGACATGGAGAGCACCATAGGACAACACGAATAATAAAACATGCAACTCAAACTAGTCTTGATCATCAAATAGTCATTAGGACAAAACGGATCTAGTCAAACATCATAGGATAGCCATACATCATGGGGAAATAATATATAGCGTTGAGCACCATGTTTAAGTAGAGATTACAGCGGGTAAGAGAGAGGTTACACCGCTGCATAGAGGGGGGAAGAGTTGGTGGTGAAGGCGGTGAAGTTGTTGGTGAAGATGACGGTGATGATGATGGCCCCCCGGTGGCACTCCGACGCCACCGGAAGCAAGGGGGAGAGGGCCGCCCTTCTTCTTCTTCTTCCTTGACCTCCTCCCTAGATTGGAGAAGGGTTTCCCCTCTGGTCCTTGGCCTCCATGGTGTGGGAGGGGCGAGAGCCCCTCCGAGATTGGATCTGTCTCTCTGTCTCTCTCTGTTTCTGCGTTCTCTCTGGCTTTGTTTCACCGTTTCTTGTATATATGGAGATCCGTAACTCCGATTGGCCTGAAACCTTCGCCGTGATTTTTTTTCTCCGAAAATTAGCTTTCTTGCGGCAAAAGAAGAGCATCAACCGCCTTACGAGTGGCTCTCGAGGGTAGGGGCGCGCCCAGGGGGGCAGGCACGCCCCCTGCCTCGTGACCACCTCGAGCACCGTCTCGCGTGGATTTTTCTTCCGGAATCTTCCAAATATTCCAAAAAGTATCTCCGTCCGTTTTTATCCCGTTTGGACTCTATTTGATATGGATATTCTGCGAAGCCAAAAACATGCAATAGACAGGAACTAGCACTCGGCACTGGATCAATATGTTAGTCCCAAAAATAGTATAAAAAGTTGCCAAAAGTATATGAAAGTTGTAGAATATTGGCATGGAACAATAAAAAATTATAGATACGAGGGAGACGTATCACCACACACTTCATCTTGCTCCAGAAAAAAATCACCCACCAGCTCAAACCCGAGTTCTTGCTCATCTTGCTGCCATTTTCGATCTCCTTGCTCAAAGCTCCATTCACAAAACTGCTTTGCGGAATTGTTCTTTGGTATGTGACTCCTCCAATGGTCCAATTAGTTTTTGTTCTAGTGCTCTATTTATTGCAAATTTTTGCTGCTTAGGTGATCCTGTTCTTGAGCTTGCATATTAAATTTATGTGGTCAAAAGTAGTTTTAATGCATGATATGGCCTCTAGGCACTTGTAGGAGTAGTTGCTACCAATCTTGTTGAGTTTGGTTCACTTTTATTTTTGAGTTACTAAAAATTTCAGAATTTTTTCAGAGGAAGAAATATGTTTAGGAAAATGTACCAAGGTGGTTCCTCATGGAAGCAAGGCCCAAGGCCCGCAATACGCGAGCCGGACAATGAACTACCAAGAGATGCTCAAGTGCGGCCTTGTGAATGGCCGTGAGAGGACTTCATGGTTCGGGCAGGAATTAAGGAGGAATTTGAAGCATATGTGTGTAACGCTGATATTGAGAGCTTCATGGCAGATAAGTGCCGTCAGTACCTCTATTTAACTGACTCACTTGTGATTAGGTTTAAATTTACAATGTCATGCAATTCTCAAATTGTCCTATTTGATCTTTATGATAAATCTTATATCATGGACTTAGAAAATTTTAATACTGCTTGTAAACTCCCGCAGTGGGGTAATGTTAGTGAACCTCACAAATCTGAATATAAAGACTTTCTTCCTGGTATAATCGTGGGGGAATCTAGGGAAATCATGCAAGCTACCATAGGGAGCATTCATTTTCCTGCCATACATTATTTTGCTCTCTTCATAGGTAGATGCATTAACGGTAAGGATGAAGCATGTCACATGTGTGTTCCTGATCTTAGTGTTCTCAAGAGTGTTGTATTAGGAGATAGACAATATAACTTGGGGGCCATTGTTGCACATAGGTTGCATAATAATAGTATTGATGGAGATTTCTTTGGTGGAATTTATGCAACCCGTTTAGCTGATTTTCTTGAGATACCCATATGTGGAGATGATATTGAGTTGCCTCCTGCTTATTTAGATTATAATGGCATGGTTCGTCATCAGTTTGTTGAGAGGAACAATCAGTTCCTCCAGTACCGACTAATCTTTGATAGACGACACACCTATCATGTCGCTCTCCCTGCTCCTACTTTCTTTGACTTTCAGGCAAAAGGGATATATGTTATAACCAGGGAGGAGGCGAACGAGTACGAGAGGAGGACGGAGGCAGCTCGCCTCCAAGTTGCATCTCATCAGGCAATTGCCGCTGCATCTCAATACGACTCTAGCTACAACTTTGATCCATGGTCATAGACCAACTTAGGCCAAAAGCCTAAGCTTGGGGGAGTACGTATCTCTCACCGACATTACATTCATGTTCACACACTCATGCCAATTGTCGGTGCTCATACTTTTTCATTGTATCATCCATGCTAGTTTATTTTCTTTTTAAGTCTTCTTCTTGTGTGTTTGAAAAACCTTAAGAAAAACCAAAAAAATTAGTTGTAGCTTTTAGCTAGTTTACCTTCCATGCTTGTAGTAGTAGCAATTAAAAGAAAACCCAAAAATATTTCTCATTCTTCTTTTGCTTGTTGGGAGCTTTCCCATGTAAATAGTTTTATTTCTTTTCTTGTTCTTTGGGGGTCGAGAGGAGAAGACCATGATGAAACTGTTGAGTGGCTCTTATATGCATTATGGTTGATCTAACAAAGAGCCCATATTACCTTGTCTTCTTCCTTTAATTGAATGCTTGCAGATTCCAGCTTAGTCCAATGCACGTGCACTATTATTATTATCCACACTATTCGGTCGTGCAAGTGAAAGGCAATAATGACGATATATGATGAACTGATTGAGATAAGAAAAGTTGGTATGAACTCGACCTCTCTTTTTTTGTAAATATGATTAGTCCATGGTTCCTGATTCAGTCTATTATGAACGAAACATGTTTGCAATGATAATTAGAGATTATAGTTGCTTATGCCATGCTTAATTTGCTAGGAGTTTATAATGGTTTACCTTGCGTGCCAACATGCTATTAAAATGGTTGTGATGTGGTATGATGGGGTGGTATCCTCCTTTGAATGATTCAAGTGGCTTGACTTGGCACATGTTCACGCATGTAGTTGAAACAAAATCAACATAGCCTCTACGATATTTTTGTTCATGGTGAATTATATCCTACTCATGCTTGCATTTAGTGTTGATTAATTTTAAAGCATGTTCATGACTGTTGTCTCTCTCTAGCTGGTTGCTTCCCAGTCTTTTTCTAGCCTTCACTTGTACTAAGCGGGAATACTGCTTGTGCATCCAATTCCATAAACCCCAAAGTTATTCCAGATGAGTCCATCATACCTTCCTATATACGGTATCTACCTGTCGTTCCAAGTAAATTTGTATGTGCAAACTCTAAACCTTCAAATAAACATTCTGTTTTGTATGCTCGAATAGCTCATGTATCAACTAGGGTTGTCTGTATCCTCCATGCTAGGCGGGTTATTCTCAAGAGGAGTGGACTCCGCTCCTCACGCACGAGAAAATGGCTGGTCACCGGGATACCCAGTCCCATGCTCAAATCAAATCAAAATAATTGCAAACAAAACTCCCCCAGTATTGTTGTTAGTTGGAGGCACCCGTTGTTTCGGGCAAGCCATGGATTGATGCTTGTTGGTGGTGAGGGAGTATAAACTTTACCATTCTGCTTGGGAACCACCTATAATGTGTGTAGCATGGAAGATATCGAGATCTCTCCGTTGTTATGTTGACAATGAAAGTATACCACTCAAAATATTATTCATCTCTATTTCAAAATCGAGCTCTGGCACCTGTACAAATCCCTGCTTCCCTCTACGAAGGGCTTACCCATTTACTTTTGTGTTGAGTCATCATCCTCTTATTAAAAAGCACCAGTTGGTGAGCACCGCTGTCATTTGCATGTATTATTATTAGTTTACATTGAGTATAACTGTGACTGGATCTCTTTTACCATGAATTACAATTTCCAGTCAGCCCCTGGTCTTCAGGGGTGCTCTGCATTTATGTTTTGCGGTCTCAGAAAGGGCTAGCGAGATACCATCTTGTTATATCATATTATGATTGTTTTGAGAAAATGTTGTCATTCGAGATTTATTATTATTGCTCGCTAGTTAATTATGCCATTGATATGAGTAAACATAAGACCTAAATGTTATTGTGAATATGGTTAGTTCATAATCTTTGCTAAAAAGTTGAATGTTGGCTTCACATATTTACAACAACAAGAGCAAATAGAGTTTGTAAAAGTTTTTCTTTATCACTTTCAGTTTATCAACTGAATTGCTTGAGGACAAGCAAAGGTTTAAGCTTGGGGGAGTTGATACGTCTCCATCATATCTACTTTTCCAAACACTTTTGCCCTTGTTTTGGACTCTAACTTGCATGATTTGAATGGAACTAACCCGGACTGACGCTGTTTTCAGCAGAATTGCCATGGTGTTATTTTTGTGCAGAAATAAAAGTTCTCGGAATGACCTGAAAATCAACGGAGAATATTTTTGGAATATATAAAAAATACTGGCAAAAGAATCAACATCAGGGGGCCCACACCCTATCCACGAGGGTGGGGCGCGCCTACCCCCTGGGCACGCCCCCTGCCTCATGGGCCCCCTGACGCTCCACCGATCTCAACTCCAACCTCCATATATTCACGTTCGGGGAGAAAAAATCAGAGAGAAGGATTCATCACGGTTTACGATATGGAGCCTCCGCCAAGCCCTAATCTCTTTCGGGAGGGCTGATCTGGAGTCCGTTCGGGGCTCCAGAGAGGGGAATCCGTCGCCATCATCATCATCAACCTTCCTCCATCACCAATTTCATGATGCTCACCGCCGTGCGTGAGTAATTCCATCATAGGCTTGCTGGACAGTGATGGGTTGGATGAGATTTATCATGTAATCAAGGTAGTTTTGTTAGGGTTTGATCCCTAGTATCCACTATGTTCTGAGATTGATGTTGCTATGACTTTGCTATGCTTAATGCTTGTCACTAGGGCCTGAGTGTCATGATTTCAGATCTGAACATATTATGTTTTCATGAATATATGTGATTTCTTGATCCTATCTTGCAAGTCTATAGTCACCTATTATGTGTTATGATCCGTTAACCCCGAAGTGACAATAAGCGGGAAACTTACCGGTGATGACCGTAGTTTGAGGAGTTCATGTATTTAGTATGTGTTAATGCTTTGGTCTGGTACTCTATTAAAAGGAGGCCTTAATATCCCTTAGTTTCCAATAGGACCCCGCTGCCACGAGAGGGTAGGACAAAAGATGTCATGCAAGTTCTTTTCCATAAGCATGTATGACTATATTCGGAATACATGCCTACATTACATTGATGAACTGGAGCTAGTTCTGTGTCATCCTATGTTATAACTGTTGCATGATTGATCGCATCTGACATAATTATCCATCATTGATCCAATGCCTACGAGCTTTTCCTATATTGTTCTTCGCTTATTTACTTTTCCGTTGCTACTGTTACAATCACTATAAAACCAAAAATATTACTTTTGCTACCGTTACCACTACTATCATATTACATTGCCACTAAATACTTTGCTACAGATATTAAGTTTCTAGGTGTGGTTGAATTGACAACTCAGCTGCTAATACTTGAGAATATTCTTTGGCTCCCCTTATGTCGAATCAATAAATTTGGGTTGAATACTCTACCCTCGAAAACTGTTGTGACCCCCTATACTTGTGGGTTATCACGCGTCTGTGTCAAGTAGACCGAAACAATTCTGTATCTACTACTATTACTCCACACGTCGACCGACTCTTGCCTGCATCTAGAGTATTAAGTTCATAAGAACAGAGTAACGCATTAAGTAAGATGACATGATGTAGCGAGATAAACTCAAGCAATATAATGAAAACCCCATCTTGTTATCCTCAATGGCAACAATACAATAGGTGCCGGTTCCCCTTCTATCACTAGGATCGAGCACCACAAGATTGAACCCAAAGCTAAGCACTTCTCCCATTGCAAGAAAAACCAATCTAGTTTGCCAAACCAAATTGATAGTTCGAAGAGACTTGCAAAGATATCAAATCACGCGTATAAGAATTCAGAGGAGATTCAAATAATATTCATAGATAAGCTGATCATAAATCCACAATTCATCGGATCTCGGCAAACACACCGCAAAAAAGTATTACATCGAATAGATCTCCAAGAAAATCGAGGAGAACTTTGTATTGAGAATCAAAGAGAGAGAAGAAGCCATCTAGCTACTAGCTATGGACCCATAGGCCTGTGGTAAACTACTCACGCTTCATTGGAGAGGCAATGGTGTTGATGTAGAAGACCTCCATGATCGAATCCCCATTCGGCAGGATGCCGGAAAAGCCCCCTAGATGGGATCTCACGGGTACAGAAGGTTGCGGCGGTGGAAAAGTGGTTTCGTGGCTGTCCTGGAAGGTTTTGGGATATTTGAGAATATATATAGGCGGAAGAAATAGGTCGGTGGAGTCACGAGGCGCCCACAAGGATGGGGGCGCGCCCTTCCCCCTGCCACGGGTACATAAGGGTAACGGCTGCACGAGTCCACGGAGGGCTCCACTCACGAAGGGTCCACAAAGAAGCAACCTTGTCTATCCCACCATGGCCATCGCCCACGAAGGACTTGCCTCACTTGGGTAGATCTTCACGAAGTAGGCGATATCCTTGCCCTTACAAACTCCTTGGTTCAACTCCACAAACTTGTCGGAGGCTCCCAAGTGACACCTAACCAATCTAGGAGACACCACTCTCCAAAAGGTAATAAATGGTGTGTTGATGATGAACTCCTTGCTCTTGTGCTTCAAATGATAGTCTCCCCAACACTCAACTCTCTCTCACTAATTTGGATTTGGTGGAAATATGATTTGAATGGAAAGCAACTTGGGGAAGGCTAGAGATCAAGATTCTTCTGGTTGGATTGGAATATCTTGGTATCACCACATGAGTAGGTGGTTCTCTCTCAGAAAATATATGCTGGAAATGTAGGCACATTCTGATGGCTCTCTCCACGAATGGAGGAGTGGGTGGAGGGGTATATATACCCTCCACACAAAATCTAATCATTACACACAATTTACCAAACTCGGTGAGACCAGATCATGAAACTCGGTCAGACCAATTTAGTTCAAAATGTGAATGTTTGGATTTTTGGTGAGACCGACATGTCAACTCGGTGGGACCGATTTCATTAGGGTTAGGGCATAACGTAATCTCGGTGAGACCGATCACATAAACTCAGCAAGACCAATTTCTGTAATAGGAAAACCGAGAGTTGGCCAGGCAAACTCGGTGGGACTAAATCGCTCATTTCAGTGAGACCGAAACATTGCGAAAGGGAAACAGAGAGTTTGCATTGCGAACTCGGTGGGACCGATCGCTCATCTCGGTTAGACTGAAACGTTACGAAGGGAAACAGAGAGTTTGCAATCCCATCTCAGTAAGACCGAGATCCCTATCGGTGAGACTGAACTGACTAGGGATTTTGGCAGTGGTTATGTCAAGTGAACTCGGTGGCGCCGGATAGATCAAATCGGTGTGGTCGAGTTTGACTTTTGGTTTGGGACATATGTGGATATGAGAAAGTGGTTAAGGGCTTTTGGAGCATATCACTAATCATTTTGAGCAAGCAAGCCATTAAGCAACACCTCATCCCCTTTTAATAGTATTGGCTTTTCCTATAGACTCAATGTGATCTCGGATCACTAAAAATGAAAATGTAGAGTCTTGAGCTTGAGCCAATATGTGTCCTTAGCATTTTGAGGGGTCCACATTCCTAGTCCATGCCATGCCAATCATTGAACTTTCTGAAATCATCACCTTGAAAGAGCATTAGTTCAATGACCTATATGCTGTTAGGAATTACCAAAACCACCCAGGGATAGTTGCACTTTCAATCTCCCCCTTTTTGGTAATTAATGACAACATATAGATCAAAGCTTCGACAAATGATAATAAGATTGAAATGCATCGTCGCTTTGAGAAGTATGTGATAAGTAAGAGCTCCCCCTAAATTTGTGCATTATTTAAAATTTGCTTGTGAATGCAAATGCACAATCGATTAGGATCATGGGTTACTCTTCCATGTCACATACATCTTGGTGGAGCACTCAAAATGATTGAAAGTAAAAACATGCACTCATCACCAAGGCAAAGTGAATGATCATACAAGAGAGATAAATAATTGCATCATTTAAGCACAAGCATTAATGTAGGATATGATCAACCACATGATCAAATGAGTATCTCACACACATAAACATAAGGTATCAAGCAAGCACACAAAAGTATCAACCAAATAGCAAAAGAGACAAAAGAAGCAAAAACACTCTCTCTCGAAGCCTATGATCTATACATTTCTCCCCCTTTGGCATCAAGTTACCAAAAAGTTTGAAAATGCATAGTGGTATGCGTCTCTCTAGGCTTGATCTTTGGGAGGTGGTGTTGAGAGGACTCCAAGGATGAATGCATCTATTGAAGTTGTTGGAGCTGGTGGAGTGGCAACTTGAGGTGGCACTGATGTTTGGCTGCAGGTGCTGATGAAGTTGCTCTTGTGTCAGCCATGGGAACTGCAGCAGATCTCTGACCTCTTGGCACTCTATGAAAGGCATCTGTGGTATCCTGCCCTTTCCTCTCCTCAGCTTCTTCCTGGAGCTGCTCAACTGTTATCTGCATCTCTGTCACTTTTAAGTCAAGATCATAGAACTTTGTTTCAATGATCCTCTCCATGCTTTCTTGGTTTTGAGTCAGGGTGGCCAATCCTTTCTCAATCCTCAAGGTTGCTTGAATCAGATATGCAAGTTGATCTTGTTTGGTCTTGATAAACACTTGAGATGCCTCTTCAACACTTGGCATCTTTGCTGCTTTCTCAGCTTTAGCTTTCTCTCTTTTCTCTTGTGCGTGTGCAGATGTAGGATCTTCTTCAGTCATGACAACAATGTTGTCCTCAAAATCTGGTCTCAAAGGAAGATGTTCCTTGTCCAATAGATATGTGCATGTGCCCATCTTGGAGTTGATGAGCACCTGGATGTGTGGAGCACACCCACATGACCTCTTCTGATCGGCAGCTGTCCTCTTGATTGTCTCAACAATCAGGCTCATGACTTTGAATTTTTGGGGCACATCAAACAACTGCAGCAGGTTGATGGAATGGCCTCTGATCATCTTGTTATCTCCAAATTTGGGCAACAAGGTATGCCTTGATACGTCCATTTTGCATCATGCTTTTATATCGATATTTATTGCATTATGGGTTGTTATTACACATTATGTCACAATACTTATGCCTATTCTCTCTTATTTTACAAGGTTTACATAAAGAGGGAGAATGCCGACAGCTGGGATTCTGGGCTGGAAAAGGAGCAAATATTAGAGACCTATTCTGCACAGCTCCAAAAGTCCTGAAACTTCACAGAAGTCAATTTCAGAATATATAAAAAATATTGAGCGCAAGAAGTTCACCAGGGGGGCCACACCCTGCCCACGAGAGTGGGGGCGCACCCTACCCCCCTGTGCGCGCCCCCTACCTCGTGGGCCCCCTGGTGGCCCTTCGGTGGCCATCTTCTGCTATATGGAGTCTTTCGATGAGGAAAAATCATAAGCCATCTTCTCGGACGAAACTCTGCCGCCACGAGGCGGAACCTTGGCGGAACCAATCTAGGGCTCTGGCGGAGCTGTTCTGCCGGGGAAACTTCCCTCCCAGAGGGGGAAATCATCGCCATCGCCATCACCAACGCTCCTCTCATCGGGAGAGTGCAATCTCCATCAACATCTCCATCAGCACCATCTCCTCTCAAAACCCTAGTTCATCTCTTGTATCCAATTCTTGTCTCCTAGTCCGGGATTGGTGCTAGTAGGTTGCTAGTAGTGTTAATTACTCCTTGTAGTTGATGCTAGTTGGTTTAATTGGTGGAAGATCATATGTTCAGATCCTGTATGCATATTAATACTAAAGAAAATATGCCCTAGAGGCAATAATAAAGTTATTATTTATTTCCTTATTTCATGATAAATGTTTATTATTCATGCTAGAATTGTATTAACCAGAAACATAATACATTTGTGAGTATATAGACAAACACAGTGTCACTAGTATGCCTCTACTTGACTAGCTTGTTGAATCAAAGATGGTTAAGTTTCCTAGCCATAGACATGAGTTGTCATTTGATTAACGGGGTCACATCATTAGAGAATGATGTGATTGACTTGACCCATTCCGTTAGCATAGCACTTGATCGTTTAGTTTGTTGCTATTGCTTTCTTCATGACTTATACATGTTCCTATGACTATGAGATTATGCAACTCCCGTTTACCGGAAGAAACTTTGTGTGCTACCAAACATCACAACGTAACTGGGTGATTATAAAGGTGCTCTACAGGTGTCTCCAAAGGTACTTGTTGGGTTGGCGTATTTCGAGATTAGGATTTGTCACTGCGATTGTTGGAGAGGTATCTTTGGGCCCTCTCGGTAATGCTCATCACTTAAAGCCTTGCAAGCATTGCAACTAATGAGTTAGTTGCGAGATGATGTATTACGGAACGAGTAAAGAGACTTGCTAGTAATGAGATTGAACTAGGTATTGAGATACCGACGATCGAATCTCGGGCAAGTAACATACCGATGACAAAGGGAACAACGTATGATGTTATGCGGTTTGACCGATAAAGATCTTCGTAGAATATGTAGGAGCCAATATGAGCATCCAGGTTTCGGTATTGGTTATTGACCGGAGACATGTCTCGGTCATGTCTACATAGTTCTCGAACCCGTAGGGTCCGCACGCTTAAAGTTCGATGACAATTGTATTATGAGTTTATGTGATTTGATGTACCGAAGGTAGTTCGGAGTCCCGGATGAGATCGGGGACATGACAAAGAGTCTCGAAATGGTCGAGACGTAAAGATCGATATATTGGATGACTATATTCGGACATCGGAAAGGTTCCGAGTGATTCGGGTATTTTCGGAGGTACCGGGGAGTTACGGGAATACGAGGAAGAAGTAATGGGCCTCATGGGCCAAGTGGTGGAAGAGAGGAGGCAGGGCGCGTGGCCCCCCTAGCCCAAACCGAATTGGACTAGGGGGCCAGCCCCCCTTTCCTCCTTTTCCTCCCTCTCCTTCCTTCTCCTTCTTCTCCTTCCTTTCCTCCTCCTGGCGCGCCCATAGAGGCCCAGCCGGCCTCCCCCTTGCTCCTTTATATATGGGGGCAGGGGCACCTCTAGACACACAAGTTGATCAGTTGATCTCTCCCAACCATGTGCGGTGCCCCCTTCCACCACAATCCACCTCGATCATATCGTAGCGGTGCTTAGGCGAAGCCCTGCGTCGGTAGCATCATCATCACCGTCATCACACCATCGTGCTGACGGAACTCTCCCTCGAAGCTCTGCTGGATCGGAGTTCATGGGACGTCATCGGGCTGAACGTGTGCTAAACTCGGAGGTGTCGTGCGTTCGGTACTTGATCGGTCGGTTCATGAAGACATACGACTACATCAACCGCGTTGTGCTAATGCTTCCACTTTCGGTCTACGAGGGTACGTAGACAACACTCTCCCCTCTCGTTGCTATGCATCACCATGATCTTGTGTGTGCGTAGGAATTTTTTTGAAATTACTACGTTCCCCAACAGTGGCATCAGAGCCACATTTTATGCGTCTATGTAATATGCACCAGTACAACACAAGTGAGTTGTGGGCAATATAAGTCATACTGCTTACCAGCATGTCACACTTTGGTTCGGCGGTATTGTTGGATGAAGCGGCCCGAACCGACATTACGCGTACGCTTACGCGAGACTGGTTTTACCGTCGTGCTATGCACACAGGTGACTAGCGGGTGTCAGTTTCTCCAACTTTAGTTGAACCGAGTGTGGCTACGCCCGGTCCTTGCGAAGGTTAAAACAACACCAACTTGACAAACTATCGTTGTGGTTTTGATGCGTAGGTAAGAACGGTTCTTGCTAAGCCCGTAGCAGCCACGTAAAATTTGCAACAACAAAGTAGAGGACGTCTAACTTGTTTTTGTAGGGCATGTTGTGATGTGATATGGTCAAGACATGATGCTAAATTTTATTGTATGAGATGATCATGTTTTGTAACCGAGTTATCGGCAACTGGCACGAGCCATATGGTTGTCGCTTTATTGTATGAAATGCAATCGCCCTGTAATGCTTTACTTTATCACTAAGCGGTAGCGATAGTCATGGAAGCATAAGATTGGCGAGACGACAACGATGCTACGATGGAGATCAAGGTGTCGCGCTGGTGATGATGGTGATCATGAAGGTGCTTCGGAGATGGAGATCACAAGCACAAGATGATGATGGCCATATCATATCACTTATATTGATTGCATGTGATGTTTATCTTTTATGCATCTTATCTTGCTTTGATTGACGGTAGCATTATAAGATGATCCCTCACTAAATTATCAAAGTATAAGTGCTCTCCCTGAGTATGCACCGTTGCGCAAGTTCTTCGTGCTGAGACACCACGTGATGATCGGGTGTGATAGGCTCTACGTTCAAATACAACGGGTGCAAAACAGTTACACACGCGGAATACTCAGGTTAAACTTGACAAGCCTAGCATATAACAGATATGGCCTCGGAACATGGAGACCTAAAGGTCGAGCGTGAATCATATAGTAGATATGATCAACATAGTGATGTTCACCATTGATACTACTCCATCTCACGTGATGATCGGACATGGTTTAGTTGATATGGATCACGTGATCACTTAGAGGATTAGATGGATGTCTATCTAAGTGGGAGTTCTTAAATAATATGATTAATTGAACTTAAATTTATCATGAACATAGTACCTGATAGTATCTTGCTTGTCTATGTTGATTGTAGATAGATGGCCCGTGTTGTTGTTCCGTTGAATTTTAATGTGTTCCTAGAGAAAACTAAGTTGAAAGATGTTAGTAGCAATTACACGGACTGGTACGTAACTTGAGGATTATCCTCATTGCTGCACAGAAGAATTACGTCCTGGAAGCACCGCTAAGTGCCAAGCCTGCTGCAGGAGCAACACCAGATGTTATGAATGTCTGGCAGAGCAAAGCTGATGACTACTCGATAGTTCAGTGTGCCATGCTTTACGGCTTAGAACCGGGTCTTCAACGACATTTTGAACGTCATGGAGCATATGAGATGTTCCAGGAGTTGAAGTTAATATTTCAATAAAATGCCCGGACTGAGAGATATGAAGTCTCCAATAAGTTCTATAGCTGCAAGATGGAGGAGAATAGCTCAAGCAGTGAGCATGTGCTCAGATTGTTTGGGTACTACAATCGCTTGAATCAAGTGGGAGTTTGAAAGTGCAACTATCCCTAGGTGGTTTTGGTAATTCATAACAACATATAGCTCATTGAGCTAATGCTATTCCAAGATGACTATTTCAGGAAAGCTCAATGATTGGCATGGCATGGATGTGAAAGTGGAACCCTCAAAATGCTAAGGACAAAGGATTGGCTCAAGCTCAAAAGCTCAAGACTCTTCATTTTATATTTTAGTGATCCAAGATCACATTGAGTCTTTAGGAAAAGCCAATACTATCAAGGAGGGATGAGGTGTTGCTTAATGAGCCTCTTGCTTCATGTGCTTAGTGATATGGTCCAAAACCCTCAAATACTTTCCCATATCCACATATGACCTAAACCCTAAGCCAAACTCGGTCCTACCGATTCTTTCTATCCGGCGCCACCGAGTTTCACTTGTCATAAGCCACTGCCAAACCCTAGCAATTCGGTTCTACCAATAGGGATCTCGGTCTCACCGAGATGGGATTGCAAACTCTCTGTTTCCCTTTCGTAACTTTTCGGTCTCACCGAAAGAGCGAATCGGTCCCATCGAGATTGCAATGTAAACTCTATGTTTCCCTTTTGTAACTTTTCGGTCTCACTGAAAGAGCAAATTAGTCCCATCGAGTTTACCTGACCAACTCTCTGGTTAGCTTATTACCAAACTCGGTCTCACCGAGTTTGTGTAATCGGTCTCACCGATATTACGTTATGCCCAAACCCTAACCATATCGGTCCTACTGAGTTGCATGTCAGTCCCAACGAAAATCTCTAACGGTCACTAGGTTTACCTTTTCGGTCCGACCGAGTTTGTTGATTCGGTCCCACCGAGATTGGAAAACTGTGTGTAACGGTTAGATTTTGTGTGGAGGCTATATATACCCCTCCACCTCCTCTTCATTCGTGGAGAGAGCCATCAGAACACATACACAATTCCAACTCATATGTTCTGAGAGAGAACCACCTACTCATGTGTTGAGACCAAGATATTCCATTCCTACCATATGAATCTTGATCTCTAGCCTTCCCCAAGTTGCTTTCCACTCAAATCTTCTTTCCACAAAATCCAAATCCTATGAGAGAGAGTTGAGTGTTGGGGAGACTATCATTTGAAGCACAAGATCAAGGAGTTCATTACCTACACACCATTTGTTCCTTCTTGGAGAGTGGTGTCTCCTAGATTGGCTAGGTGTCACTTGGGAGCCTCCGACAAGATTGTGGAGTTGAACCAAGGAGTTTGTAAGGGCAAGGAGATCGCCTACTTCGTGAAGATCTACCGCTAGTGAGGCAAGTCCTTCGTGGGCGATGGCCATGGTGGGATAGACAAGGTTGCTACTTCGTGGACCCTTTGTGGGTGGTTGCTTCTTCGTGGACCCTTCGTGGGTGGAGCCCTCCGTGGACTCGCGCAACCGTTACCCTTCGTGGGTGGAGCCCTTCGTGGACTCGCACAACCGTTACCCTTCATGGGTTGAAGTCTCCATCAACGTGGATGTAGGATAGCACCACCTATCCGAACCACGGGAAAAACATCCGTGTCTCCAATTGTGTTTGAATTCTCCAAACCCTTCCCTTTACATTCTTGCAAGTTGCATGCTTTACTTTCCGCTACCAATATACTCTTTGCATGCTTGCTTGAATTGTGTGATGATTTCTTAACTTGTCCTACAATAGCTAAAATCTGCCAAGAACTAAAATTGGGAAAAGGTTAAGTTTTTATTTGGTCAAGTAGTCTAATCACCCCCCCTCTAGACATACTTTCGATCCTACAAGTGGTATCAGAGCTAGGTTTCCATTTGCTTTGATCTCCATAGCTTTTGGTGGTCATAGCCTTGGTTTCACAACCTAGGAGAGTATGGCGTCTAGCAAGGGAAATTATCACCGTAGATGTCCTTACTTTGATGGTACTAATTTTGCTAGTTGGAAGCATAAAATGAAAATGCATATTCTTGGACATAACCCCGCCGTTTGGGCTATTGTGTAAGTTGGTTTGCAAGGTGACTTCTTTGATGGGAAAGAACCAAACCGTGAAGCTACCGCGGATGAGTTGAAGATGTTGCAATACAATGCTCAAGCTTGTGATATTCTCTTCAACGGATTGTGCCCCGAAGAATTTAACAAAATCAGCCGTCTTGAGAATGCAAAGGAAATTTGGGACACTTTGATTGATATGCACGAAGGTACCGACTCCGTCAAGGAATCCCAGTTGGATGTGCTTCAAAGTCAACTTGACAAGTTCAAAATGAAGGATGGTGAAGGTGTCGCTGAAATGTACTCTAGGCTTGCTCTCATCACAAATGAGATTGCCGGCTTAGGAAGTGAAGAGATGACCGATAGATTCATCATCAAGAAGATTCTAAGAGCCTTGGATGGAAAATATGATACCGTGTGCACATTAATCCAAATGATGCCCAATTACAAAGATCTCAAGCCAACGGGGGTGATTGGAAGAATTGTTGCTCATGAGATGTCACTTAAGGATAAAGAGGAACTTCACAACAAATCAAGTGGTGCCTACAAAGCCTCATGTGAAGCCCCTACATCATCAAGTGAGAAACAAAACTTCAATGATGAATTGAGCTTAATGGTTAAGAACTTCAACAAGTTCTACAAGAGTAGAAGCAAAGATAGAAGCTTCAAGTCAAGGTCCTACAATGACAAAAGATCTTCTAGTCGAGAGAGAAACTGCTACAGTTGTGGAAGACCCGGACACTATTCCAATGAGTGTACGGCTCCCTACAAGAGAAGAGAAGATTCTCCAAAAAGAAGAAGCAAAGAATCACCACCAATAGAGAGAAGGAGTAGAGATGATCGTTATGAACGAAGATACTCACAGAGAAGCAAGGATTCAGAAAGGAAGGAAAAATCATCAAGGAGCTACACAAAACGAAGACATCAAGCTCATGTTGGTGAATGGGTATCCGGCTCCGACTCCGACAGCCACTCCGAGAGAAGTTATCACTCCGACTCCGAAGATACTCAAGATGAAGGTGTTGCCGGTCTAGCACTTGTGTCAACCAACTCCTACGACATATTTGACTCACCAAATGAAGGAATTGGAAGATGCTTCATGGCCAAAGGTCCTAAGGTAACACACCCCGAGTATGTTGATTTCAATAGTGATGAAGATGACTTGTTAGGTGATGATTTGCTTGTTGACAACTCTAGTGATGAATACTATGATGAAACGTCAATTAATCATGCTAATCAAGATAAAACGAATGACAATGATAAGGAGAAGATTGAGGCTCTTACTAAAGAACTAAACACTCTTAAGTTAGCTCATGAAACTATCTTCGAAGATCATCGAGAACTTTTAAGAGCTCGTGAGAAATTATGCTTTGAAAAGCTCAATCTTGAGCAAGAGCATGAGTTCTTAAAAGAAATCAATGATGATCTCCGCAAGAAAAGTTCTTCTTACATTGCCATGCGTTTACTCTTATCCACTTACATGCCTCAAGTCAAGTCTAGTATCAAGAACAAGAAAGATTCTTCCTCTAGCAGTAACAATGATCATGCTAAATCCAATATTGTTGCTTCTAGTAGTTCTCTTGATTCCACTAATGATTCTCTTAGCCAAGTTACACTTGAGCAAGAAAATAGCTTATTGAAGGGAATTATGGAGAAAGGAGTGTACAAAAGCCTTGCCGGGAGTAAGCAATTCGAGGAAATTGTGCGCAAGCAAGGAATGCACCGGAAGAATCAAGGTGTTGGTTTTGAACGAAAGTTCAATGCCAATGGAGTTGAGTGGGAAGAAGATCAATACCCCAAGATGAAGTTTGTTCCTCAACAAGAGAAGTATGATACTTCTTTCAAGGGGACACAAGCTTAAGATGATCTTCCACCACAAGACTACAAGCAAAAAGGCAAGGACAAGCTTCAAGAGGAAATTGATGCATTTGAAGAAGCTCCTAAGACCTTAGTCAAGTGGATTCCCAAGACTACTTCAAGTTCCACTTCATCAAGTACGACTACAACTCAAAGGATTCCCATCAAGATGGTGTGGATCCAAAAGAAGAAGAACTAGAGAGTTCTTGAGGGTGACTCCGCCAACATACTTCACTCTTGATCATTTTGGCAAGAACAAGTGCAATCAACTTCCACATCTTGCACTAGTTCAAGGAGTCACAAACCCTCTTGTTGGTAAGACAAAGGACAAGGTAACCTAAAAGTTTTCATGGACATCATCTTGTGTGTGCATCACTCTATGTCTATGGATATCCTTGTTTGTTCCTTGTGGGACTAACCCATGTAGGTATTGAAAGTGCAATTCACTCAAATGGATAGCTCCAAGTGATCTACATCAACATTGAGCATCCACATCTTCAACATCTACATGAAGTCATCATCGACAAAACCCGAGGTTAGTTCATCCCTCTAAGGGGGGATATCACATCTAGGGGGAGCTTTACTCTAAGACTTGAGCTAAAGCAACTCTAAAGATGTGAACACAACAATGCTTTATGTAAAAGTGGTAACCCCACTTGAGCTTAAACGATGAGTATGACCTATGATCAAGTGTTCTCACTTGACTCCTAAGTCAATATACTCATATATAGATGACCTTGTCATCGCAAATTGCTTGATAGATGCTAGAATTGGTTGTGCATGCCTTGTCACATATTTCATTTGCCATCTTATTGTGTGAGCATGCTGGTTGCATATTTTACTCAGTCGAGGACATCCACTTGTTGTTTTGATTGTTTGGTTTTATTTCCTTTTGCCAAGTGGATGGACAAGAATGCCTAAGAACCTCCTCTAGCTATCTATGCTTTTCTCGTCTCAAACTCTATTCATGCTACATCACAAAATTTGATCAAGTCAGATTTGAACCACTCTGTGTGAGGAGCGCTCGGAGTCCCCGATTCGTCATAGACTTAAACTTCCAAAACCTCTTTATGATTCTCGGTCTGACCGATACCCTACTTTCGGTCCTACCGAGATCATTAAGTTGATCTAGGTTTTCGATCTCGGTGCAACCGATTTGAACCATTCGGTCACACCGAGTTGCAACAACTGTATACAGTTTTGCATCTCGGTGCCACCGAGTTGTTCCACTCGGTCACACCGACAGGGTCGGGCTATATATAGTCACGGACAAAAATTGGGAAATTTCTCCGAACCCCTTCACCCGCGCGATAGCCTGCTCTGCCAACTTGGTCTCCGGATCGTCTCCTCGCCGCCAGCCGCCTCCAGTCGCTGGTCTCCGTCGCCGTCAACGGAAATTCAACCCCGCCGTTGCCGCCTTAGAGAGTCTCCGCCGAACTAGGGTATGGACTCGATCTTTGTGCTATTCCCCAATCTGATTCTTAGCACATTGTGATCATCATGATTCTTGCCACGTTTGTTAAACTTCTATCCAGTCAATGAACTCGTAGATTAGGTTTAATTCGAAAATCTTAGGGTTAGGTTTCCGCCGAAACCATCTCGGACCCACCGAGTTGAAAAACTCGGTCCCACCGATTTGGCTTATGCCATTGCACAAGTGAGACTCGGCCTGACCGAGAATTACTTATCGGTGTGACCGATTTTGGAACTCTGTGAAACCCTAGCAGTCTTGGTGCCACCGAACTGTGACTCGGTCTGACCGAGGTCACTAGTTTAGGTGTCAAAACTGCTTTGGTATCACCGAGTTTAGAAATCGGTAGATCCGAGATGTTTTCAGTGGGAAACTAAAACTAAGTTTTTGAATTATTCTTTTGCAAAAATCTCTGCATTTTGTGATGCTCATCCACTCTATCTCATCTATAACCTATTCACAGGGTCAGCAGTCAGAATTTGCATCATGTCAGACCAAAGTGATAGCCAGAACTTGTCAGAGCAGCAAGTGCAGATGAGTGAGGGCACTAGTCCCTCAAGTTCCTCAGATGATGGCAGCAGGAGCACCCCTAGCAATCTACCTAAAGCTGCCACAAGACAGAGAAAGAAGAGAACCTCAGACTCAGAAGATGAGGATTATGTGGCAGAAGAGGAAGCAACTTCAAAGAGAGTAGTGCTAACGAAGGAACATGGCTTAGCTCAAGGCACAAAGCCAGGATTGAAAATCAAAAGGCCAGCAGGTAGGCAGCCTATGACAAAGGCCAGAGCCTCAACTCAGATTCCTGAAAAGCCTGCAACCATAGAGCCAGTTGCTGCTGAAGGAAAGAAAAGGAAGGAAAGGGTCAAGAAGACCGTAGCTAGAGTGCTTGGAAAGGCTTCCATCATGGAATAAGAGGAAGAAGAAGAGGTTGCTGCACCAGCACCTAAGGCACCTAAGCTTATGGGTGATGCTATAAGATCAGGGGCTGCTGCATCCAAGCCCAAAGAAGCACCCAAAGCTGCCTCCAAGCCCAAGACAGCACCAAAGAGAAATACGAGGAGCATACCTGCAACTGAGAAGAACAAGGCCCCAGTGCCTGAAGCTGCTGAAGAAGATGATGAAGAGCATGTTCTGAGAAAGCTCAAGCCCAAGATCCCAGACCACAATGATGCTCATCCTGTGGCTGAGGACATGAAGCTCAGAAGAGACTCAGGGCTGAGGAAGTGGAGAGAAGTAGATCCGTATGCTTCAAGGAGAAGAACTGCTGTTGATTACAGGTTTCACACTAAGGAACAGCAGGACTTCTATGAGACAGTTTTGTTGGACAAGAAGCCCATAGTTTGTGACATGAGATGGGTTGATTGGGAGTACATCAAGGATAATGAAGAGCACTATCCTGGAGTGCAGGACAGCTTCAATGCTTGTGGAGTAGCAGACTTTGTTGGGCAGAAGCTCACAAAGTGGAACGAGGAGCTTATTATGCAATTCTACTCCACGGCACACTTCTATCCAGATGGTAAGATCACATGGATGTCTGAAGGTACGAGGTACCAATCTACTGTTGCTGAGTGGGCACAGCTCATCAATGCCCCAGAGGAGCATGAGGATGACTTGGATATCTATGCCAAGAAGAAGATGGACCACAACTCTATGTCCAACATGTACAAGGAAATTCCAAATGAAGCACTTGATACTTTCAAGTTTGGCTCAGTGCATTATCTTCTGTCAAGGCTGCCAACTATCAACTGGATCCTTAGGCACACTCTGTTGCCCAAGTCAGGTGATCACAAGATGATCAGAGGCCATGCAATCAATTTGCTTCATGTATTTGATGTGCCTCAGAAATTCAAGGTCATGAGCCTCATAGTAGAAACTATCAAGAGGACTGCAGCAGATCAGAAGAGGAGCTGTGGTTATGCCCCTCAGATTCATGAGTTAATCAACTCGAAGATGGGCACATGCATATACTTGTTGGACAAGGAACACTTGCCTATTCATCCAGACTTTGAGGACAACCAAGTTGTGATGAATGAGAATGAACCATCATCTGCCCAAGCACAAGCCAAGAAGGAGAAGGCGAGGAAGGAGAAAGCTGCCAAGATGCCTACTCAAGAGGAGGCACCTGAATATTTCCTGAAAACCAAACAAGAGCAGCTTGGTTACTTGATTGCATCCACCCTGCGGATTGAGCAAGGACTAGCCACCCTAACTCACAACCAGGCAAGCTTAGAGAGGATCATGGAACAAAAGTTCTATGACTTGGATGTCAAAGTGACAGAGATTCAGACTGCAGTGGAGCAGCTCCAGGTTGACATGCAGGAGAGGAGAGGCAAGACTACAACTGATGCCTTTGCCAGAGTGCCACGAGGTCCGAGGTCGTCTGCACCAGCCACAGCCTCAGTTCCACCAGCTCCAGCGTCCACTTCAACCTCGACTCCGACCACGTCTACAAAAGGCTTCGTCCTTGGAGTGCTCCGGACTCCACCACCACCTGAAGATCAAGCCTGAGTGTCGACTTAGCACTATGCATTTTCTAGGAACTTTTTGGTAACTTGTTGCCAAAGGGGGAGAAAATGTATAGATCATAGGCTTCGAGAGAGAGTGTTGCTTTTATTCTCTCTTGTTTTATTTGGTGGTTTTTCGAACTTTGTTTGCTTTTGTGTGAGATACTATGTCATTGCTCGTGAGACATTGATGATCATGTGTTTGATCATAAGCTACACTTACTGTTTGCTTAATATTATCATCTTATCTATCTTATGTGATCATTCACTATTCTTGGTGATGAGTGCATGTATTTCATCCTTATCATTTTAAGCGCTCCACCAAGATGTATGTGACATGGAAGAGTAACCCATGACTCTAACTCTTTGTGCATTTGCAGTCCAAAGCAAATTTTAAATATGCACAAATTTAGGGGGAGCTCTTACTTGTCACATACTTCTCAAAGCGATGATATATTTCATGCTTATTATCATTTGTCGAAACTTTGATCTATATGTTGTCATCAATTACCAAAAAGGGGGAGATTGAAAGTGCAACTATCCCTAGGTGGTTTTGGTAATTCATAACAACATATAGCTCATTGAGCTAATGCTATTCCAAGATGACTATTTCAGGAAAGCTCAATGATTGGCATGGCATGGATGTGAAAGTGGAACCCTCAAAATGCTAAGGACAAAGGATTGGCTCAAGCTCAAAAGCTCAAGACTCTTCATTTTATATTTTAGTGATCCAAGATCACATTGAGTCTTTAGGAAAAGCCAATACTATCAAGGAGGGATGAGGTGTTGCTTAATGAGCCTCTTGCTTCATGTGCTTAGTGATATGCTCCAAAACCCTCAACTACTTTCCCATATCCACATATGACCTAAACCCTAAGCCAAACTCGGTCCTACCGATTCTTTTTATCCGGCGACACCGAGTTTCACTTGTCATAAGCCACTGCCAAACCCTAGCAATTCGGTTCTACCAATAGGGATCTCGGTCTCACCGAGATGGGATTGCAAACTCTTTGTTTCCCTTTCGTAACTTTTCGGTCTCACCGAAAGAGCGAATCGGTCCCATCGAGATTGCAATGTAAACTCTATGTTTCCCTTTTGTAACTTTTCGGTCTCACCGAAAGAGCAAATTGGTCCCACCGAGTTTACCTGACCAACTCTCTGGTTAGCTTATTACCGAACTCGGTCTCACCGAGTTTGTGTAATCGGTCTCACCGAGATTACGTTATGCCCAAACCCTAACCATATCGGTCCTACTGAGTTGCATGTCAGTCCCACCGAAAATCTCTAACGGTCACTAGGTTTACCTTTTCGGTCCGACCGAGTTTGTTGATTCGGTCCCACCGAGATTGGAAAACTGTGTGTAACGGTTAGATTTTGTGTGGAGGCTATATATACCCCTCCACCTCCTCTTCATTTGTGGAGAGAGCCATCAGAACACATACACAATTCCAACTCATATGTTCTGAGAGAGAACCACCTACTCATGTGTTGAGACCAAGATATTCCATTCCTACCATATGAATCTTGATCTCTAGCCTTCCCCAAGTTGCTTTCCACTCAAATCTTCTTTCCACAAAATCCAAATCCTATGAGAGAGAGTTGAGTGTTGGGGAGACTATCATTTGAAGCACAAGAGCAAGGAGTTCATTACCTACACACCATTTGTTACTTCTTGGAGAGTGGTGTCTCCTAGATTGGCTAGGTGTCACTTGGGAGCCTCCGACAAGATTGTGGAGTTGAACCAAGGTGTTTGTAAGGGCAAGGAGATCGCCTACTTCGTGAAGATCTACCGCTAGTGAGGCAAGTCCTTCGTGGGCGATGGCCATGGTGGGATAGACAAGGTTGCTACTTCGTGGACCCTTTGTGGGTGGTTGCTTCTTCGTGGACCCTTCGTGGGTGGAGCCCTCCGTGGACTCGCGCAACCGTTACCCTTCGTGGGTGGAGCCCTCCGTGGACTCGCGCAACCGTTACCCTTCGTGGGTTGAAGTCTCCATCAACGTGGATGTAGGATAGCACCACCTATCCGAACCACGGGAAAAACATCCGTGTCTCCAATTGCGTTTGAATTCTCCAAACCCTTCCCTTTACATTCTTGCAAGTTTCATGCTTTACTTTCCGCTGCCAATATACTCTTTGCATGCTTGCTTGAATTGTGTGATGATTGCTTGACTTGTCCTACAATAGCTAAAATCTGCCAAGAACTAAAATTGGGAAAAGGTTAAGTTTTTATTTGGTCAAGTAGTCTAATCACCCCCCCTCTAGACATACTTTCGATCCTACAGAGTTAATCTTCTAGAAAAAATAGTGATTGACAGAATTCACTAGTCACCATCACCAAGTTAGTAGAACTTCTTGATGAACTATAATATGCAAGGGATAATGGAAACGATTCCCAAGCTCTTCGTGGTGCTGAAATCGACGAAGGTAGAAATCAAGAAAAACATCAAGTGTTGATGGTAAACAAAAACCACTAGTTTCAAGTAAAGGGACAAAGGGAAGAAAGGGGAACTTAAAGAAGAACGGCAAGCAAGTTGCTGCTCAAGTGAAAAAACCCAAGTCTGGACCTAAGCCTGAAACTGAGTGCTTCTACTGCAAAGGGACTGGTCACTGGAAGCGGAACTACCCCAAGAAATTGGCGGATAAGAAGGATGGCAAAGTGAACATAGGTATATTTGATATACATGTTATTGATGTGTACTTTACTAGTGTTTATAGCAACCCTTCAGTATTTGATACTAGTTCAGTTGCTAAGAATAGTAACTCGAAATGGGAGTTGCAGAATGAACAGAGACTAGTTAAGGGTGAAGTGACGATGTGTATTGGAAATGGTTCCAAGATTGATATGATCATCATCACACACTCCCTATACTTTCAGGATTAGTGTTAAACCTAAAATAAATGTTATTTAGTGTTTGCGTTGAGCATGAATATGATTGGATCATGTTTATTGCAATATGGTTATTCATGTAAGTTAGAGAATAATTGTTGTTCTGTTTACATGAATAAAACCTTCTATGGTCATACACCCAATGAAAATGGCTTGTTGGATCTCGATCGTGGTGATACACATTTTCATAATATTGAAGCCAAAAAATGCAAAGTTAATAATGATAGTGCAACTTATTTGTGGCACTGCCGTTTAGGTCATATTGGTGTAAAGCGCATGAAGAAAATCCATGCTGATGGGCTTTTGGAATCACTTGATTATGAATCAGTTAATGCTTGTGAACCATGCCTCATGGGCAAGATGACTAAGACTCCGTTCTCCGGAACAATGGAGTGAGCAACAGATTTGTTGGAAATCATACATACAGATGTGTGTGGTCCGATGAATATTGAGGCTCGCGGCGGGTATCATTATTTTCTGATCTTCATAGATGATTTGAGAAAATATTAGTATATTTACTTGATGAAACACAAGTCTGAAACATTTGAAAAGTTCAAAGAATTTCTGAGTGAAGTGGAGAATCATCGTAACAAAAATAAAAGTTTCTACGATATGATCGCAGAAGTAAAATATTTGAGTTACGAGTTTGGCCTTCAGTTAAAACAATGTGAAATAGTTTCACTACACACGCCACCTAGAACACCATAGTGTAATGGTGTGTCTGAACGTCGTAACCGTACTTTATTAGATATGGTGTGATCTATGACGTCTCTTACCGATTTACCACTATCGTTTTGGGGTTATGCATTAGAGACAGCTACATTCATGTTAAATAGGGCACCATCTAAATCCCTTGAGACGACACCGTATGAACTATGGTTTGGTAAGAAACCTAAGCTGTCGTTTCTTAAAGTTTGAGGTTGCATTGCTTATGTGAAAAAGTTTCAACTTGATAAGCTCAAACCCAAATCGGAGAAGTGCGTCTTCATAGGATACACAAAAGAAAATGTTGGGTACACCTTCTATCACAGATCCGAAGGCAAGATATTCATTGCTGACAATGGATCCTTTCTAGAGAAGGAGTTTCTCTCGAAAGAAGTGAGTAGGAGGAAAGTAGAACTTGATGAGGTAACTGTACCTGCTCCCTTGTTGGAAAGTAGTTCATCACAGAAATCTGTTCCTGTGACTACTACACCAATTAGTGAGGAAGCTAATGATGATGATCATGTAACTTCAGATCAAGTTACTACCGAACCTCGTAGGTAAACCAGAGTGAGATCCGCACCAGAGTGGTACGGTAATCATGTTCTCGAGGTCATGTTACCTGACCATGATGAACCTACGAACTATGAGGAAGCGATGATGAGCCCAGATTCCGCGAAATGGCTTGAGGCCATGAAATCTGAGATGAGATCCATGTATAAGAACAAAGTATGGACTTTGATTGACTTGCCCAAAGATAGGCGAGCCATTGAGATTAAATGGATCTTCAAGAGGAAGACGGACACTGATAGCAGTGTTACTATGTACAAAGCTAGAATTATTGCAAAAGGTTTTCGACAAGTTCAAGGTGTCGACTATGATGAGAGTTTCTCACTCGTATCTATGCTTAAGTCTGTCTGAATCATGTTAGCAATTGCCACATTTTATGAAATCAGGCAAATGGATAAACAAAACTGCATTCCTTAATGGATTTATTAAAGAAGAGTTGTATATGATGCAACCAAAAGGTTTTGTCAATCCTAAAGGTGCTAACAAAATATGCAAGCTCCAGCGATCCATCTATGGACTGGTGCAAGCATCTCGAAGTTGGAATATACGCTTTGATAAGTTGATCAAAGCATATAGTTTTATACAAACTTGCGGTGAAGCCTGTATTTACAAGAAAGTGAGTGGGAGCACTACAACATTTCTGATAAGTATATGTATATGACATATTATTGATCGGAGATAATGTAGAATTATTTTGCAAATCATAAAGGAATGTTTCAAAGGAGTTTTTCAAAGAAAGACCTCGGTGAAGCTGCTTACATATTGAGCATCAAGATCTATAGAGATAGATCAAGACGCTTGATAAGTTTTTCAATGAGTACATACCTTGACAAGATTTTGAAGTAGTTCAAAATGGAACAGTCAAAGGAGTTCTTGCCTATGTTACAAGGTGTTGAGTAAGACTCAAAACCCGACCACGGCAGAAGATAGAGAGAGATGAAAGTCATTCCCTATGCCTCAGCCATAGGTTCTATAAAGTATGACATGCTGTGTACCAAACCTATTGTATACCATGCCTTGAGTTAGGCAAGGGAGTACAATAGTGATAGAGTAGATCACTTGACATTGGTCAAAATTATCCTTAGTGGAATAAGGATATGTTTCTCGATTATGGAGGTGCCAAAAGGTTCGTCATAAAAGTTTACGTCGATGCAAATTTTGACACTGATCCAGATGACTCAAAGTCTCAATCTGGATACACGGATACATATTGAAAGTGGGAGCAATTAGCTAGAGTAGCTTAGTGCAGAGCATTGTTGACATAGAAATTTGCAAAATACTTACGGATCTGAATGTGGCAGACCCGTTGACTAAACTTCTCTCACAAGCAAAACATGATCACACCTTAGTACTCTTTGGGCGTTAATCACATAGCGATGTGAACTAGATTATTGAATCTAGTAAACCCTTTGGGTGTTGGTCACATGACGATGTGAACTATGGGTGTTAATCACATGGTGATGTGAACTATTGATGTTAAATCACATGGCGATGTGAACTAGATTATTGACTCTAGTGCAAGTGGGAGACTGAAGGAAATATGCCCTAGAGGCAATAATAAAGTTATTATTTATTTCCTTATTTCATGATAAATGTTTATTATTCATGCTAGAATTGTATTAACCGGAAACATAATACATGTGTGAATACATAGACAAACAGAGTGTCACTAGTATGCCTCTACTTGACTAGCTCGTTGAATCAAAGATGGTTAAGTTTCCTAGCCATAGACATGAGTTTTCATTTGATCAACAGGGTCACATCATTAGAGAATGATGTGATTTACTTGACCCATTCCGTTAGCATAGCACTTGATCGTTTAGTTTGTTGCTATTTCTTTCTTCATGACTTATACATGTTCCTATGACTATGAGATTATGCAACTCCCGTTTACCGAAGGAACACTTTGTGTGCTACCAAACGTCACAACATAACTGGGTGATTATAAAGGTGCTCTACAGGTGTCTCCAAAGGTACTTGTTGGGTTGGCATATTTCGAGATTAGGATTTGTCACTCTGATTGTCGGAGAGGTATCTCTGGGCCCTCTCGGTAATGCACATCACTTAAAGCCTTGCAAGCATTGCAACTAATGAGTTAGTTGCGGGATGATATATTACGGAACGAGTAAAGAGACTTGCCGGTAACGAGATTGAACTAGGTATTGAGATACCGACGATCGAATCTCGGGCAAGTAACATACCGATGAAAAAGGGAACAACGTATGTTGTTATGCGGTTTGACCGATAAAGATCTTTGTCGGTGTCAAAAGCAGCGGATCTCGGGTAGGGGGTCCCGAACTATGCATCTAAGGCGGATGGTAACAGGAGGCAGGGGACATGATGTTTTACCCATGTTCGGGCCCTCTTGATGGAGGTAAAACTCTATGTCCTGCTTGATTTATCCTTGATGATACGAGTATTACAAGAGTTGATCTACCACGAGATCGGGGAGGCTAAACCCTAGAAGCTAGCCTATGGTATGATTGTCTGTTGTCCTACGGACTAAAACTCTCTGGTTTATATAGACACCGGAGAGGGTTAGGGTTACACAAGGTCGGTTACAAAGGAGGAGATATCCATATCCGTACTGCCTAGCTTGCCTTCCACGCCAAGTAGAGTCCCATCCGGACACGAGATGAAGTCTTCAATCTTGTATCTTCATAGTCCAACAGTCCGGCCAAAGGATATAGTCTGGCTGTCCGGAGACCCCCTAATCCAGGACTCCCTCAGTAGCCCCTGAACCAGGCTTCAATGACGATGAGTCCGGCGCGTATTATTGTCTTCGGCATTGCAAGGCGGGTTCCTCCTCCGAATACACCACGGAAGAATTTGAATACAAGGATAGTGTCCGACCCTGCAAAATAAGTTCCACATACCACCGTAGAGAGAATAATATTTCCACAAATCTAATCTGCTGACTTGTTTTGGCAACATGACATTAAGCCATGGCCCAATGATTATTCGAACCGTTTCCTTTAACTAGCCCCGCACATAACGCGAGGCAGTTTTTCGACATGTCTTGTCAAAGCAGAGATCGTGTCCTCTTATTACGGGATTCTCATCAATACGGGCGTGGGTAACCCAACCGCACCATCGATTACGGTGCTTGGGGGATAAGCGAGTTTTACCAGGCTAGTGGGGGCGCATAGTTTCGGCCGCCCTTATAAAGGGACAAGGTTTAACCTTTTTCTACCCACGCCTTCTTCCTCCTTGCTCATCCACTCTTGCGCACTCGAGCTCCAGCGCCCAAGTCCGCATTTCCCACCTCAACCTTCTCCAACCATGTCCGGAGCGAGAGGCGGGTGGATGGTCTCCTCCATCATGGAGGGACACATCAAGAAGCTGAGGAGAGCCGGATACCTGCCCGACGACATCGTGCACCGGCTCCCAGATGAGGGGCAGCTCATCCCCACCCCCAGGCCCCACGAGAGGGTGGTGTTCCTTACCCATTTCCTCCGCAGATTGGGATTCCCTCTCCACCCATTCGTTCGGGGGCTCATGTTCTACTACGGCCTGGATTTCCATGATCTGTCCCCAAACTTCATCCTCAACATCTCGGCGCTTATCGTCGTGTGCGAGGACTTCCTCCGCATCAAGCCCCACTTTGGCTTATGGCTGAAGACCTTCAATGTCAAGCCGAAGGTAGTGAGCGGCCGCCAGGCGGAGTGCGGAGGCGCCATGGTGGGAAAGATGCCCAACGTCACATGGCTCGAGGGCTCCTTTGTGGAGACCATAAAGGGGTGGCAATCGGGGTGGTTCTATATCACCGAGCCGCGTGACCCTGCATGGGCAGCGGCCCCCGAGTTCCGATCTGGCATCCCCACGCGGCTCACCTCCTAGAAAGAGCAGGGCCTATCCTGGGGTAGTTCAGGAGAGCTGACCGGACTCCAAACATGTATCCAAAACATGGTGAGCAAGAAGCTCAAACTCGTCAACGTAGTCCAGGTCATGCTCATCCGCCGGATCCTCCCATGTCAACAACGGGCTTTCAACTTTTGGGAGTTCGACCCGGCCCAGCACCAAACTCTGAACAGGCTCTTCGACACAACACACGAGGATGCCTGGAAGGTGCTATTCAAGGGCGCCGAGGTTGCCCCTCCCACTACCGAGAATCGTGGATTCTGCGCGAAGCGCCAAGCCAGCGCGGTAAGCTGTTTTACCTCTTACAGGATACTTGTTTTTCATAGTTTGACTCTATGCGGGATCTAAGCTCTCGTACCTTTGACAGGACTGGCAGGAGACGGCCGGACAGATCGACTGTCCGGCTCCTTTGCCCGAAGGCCCAGCAGACGCTCTCCTGACGGAGATTGTCGGTGTCAAAACCGGCGGATCTCGGGTAGGGGGTCCCGAACTGTGCGTCTAGGCCGGATGGTAACAGGAGGCAGGGGACACGAAGTTTTACCCAGGTTCGGGCCCTCTCGATGGAGGTAAAATCCTACGTCCTGCTTGATTAATATTGATGATATGGGTAGTACAAGAGTTGATCTACCACGAGATCAGAGAGGCTAAACCCTAGAAGCTAGCCTATGGTACGATTGTTGATGTGTATGTTGTCCTACAGACTAAAACCCTTCGGTTTATATAGACACTGGATAGGGTTAGGGTTACATAGAGTCGGTTACAATGGTAGGAGATCTGAACATCCGTATCGCCAAGCTTGCCTTCCACGCCAAGGAAAATCCCTTCCGGACATGGGACGGAGTCTTCAATCTTGTATCTTCATAGTCCAGGAGTCCGGCTTGAAGGTATAGTTCGGCTATCCGAACACCCCCTAATCCAGGACTCCCTGAGTAGCCCCTGAACCAGGCTTCAATGACGACGAGTCCGGCGCGCAAATTGTCTTCGGCATTGCAAGGCGGGTTCCTCCTCCAAATACTTCATAGAAGATCTGGAACACAAAGATAGTGTCCGGCTCTGCAAAATAAGTTTCCACATATTGCCATAGAGAGAATAATAATATTAACACAAATCTAATCTACTGACGTATTCCGTGGTGCGCCACGCCATGGCCAAGCCTTTATCCAAATCGTTTCATTATCCCACCTCAGCACGTTATGCGAGGCGGTTTCCTTGGCACGTCTTGTCAAAGCAGAGATTGTGTCCCTTTATTCCGGGATTCTCATCAACACGGGTGTGGATAACCCAACCGCGCCTTTGATTACGGTGCTTGGAGATAAGCAAGTTTTACCAGGCTGGTGGGGACACATAACCGCGTCCACCCATATAAGGGGATAAGGATCCACCTTTTCACCCATGCCTACTTCCTCCTCTGCCTATCCATTCTGGCGCACTCGAGCTCCAGCGCCCAAGTCCGCACTACCACCTCGACCTTCTCCAGTCATGTCCGGAGCGGGAGGCAAGTGGATGGTCTCCTCCGTCACGGAGGGTCACATAAAAAAGCTGAGGAAGGCCGGATACCTGGCCAGCGACATCGCGCACCGACTCCCCGAGAAGGGGCAGCTCATCCCCACTCTTAGGCCCCATGAGAGGGTGGTATTTCTCCCCCATTTCCTTCGCGGACTTGGCTTCCCTCTGCATCCATTTGTTCAGGGGCTCATGTTCTACTACGGCCTGGATTTCCATGATCTGGCCCCGAACTTCGTCCTCAACATCTCAGCGTTTATCGTCGTGTGTGAGGCTTTCCTCCGCATCCGCCCTCATTTCGGCTTATGGCTAAAGACCTTCAACGTCAAGCCAAAGGTGGTGCGCGGCAGCCAGGCGAAGTGTGGCGGTGCCATGGTTGGCCAGATGGCCAACGTCCTGTGGCTCGAGGGCTCCTTTGTGGAGACAATGAAGGGGTGGCAATCGGGGTGGTTCTATATCACCGAGCCGTGCGACCCCGAATGGGTCGCAGCCCCCGAGTTTCGGTCCGGACCCCCTACGCGGCTCACCTCCTGGAAGGAGACCGGCCTGTCGTGGGGTAAAAAAGGAGAGCTAACCGGACTCCAAACATGCATCCAAACCCTGGTGGACAAGAAGCTCAAGCTTGTCAACGTAGTCCAGGTTATGCTCATCCGCCTGATCCTCCCGTGTGAACGACGGGCCTTCAACCTGTGGGAGTTCGACCCGGTGCAGCATCAAACTCTAAATAGGCTCTTTGACACGACGTACAAAGATGCCTGGAGGATGCTTTTCAAGGGCGCCGAGGCTCCCGCATCTGCTGCCAAGGATCGCGGATTCAGTACTCAGCATCACGCTCATGCGGTAAGCCGTTTTTGTCCTTTTACAGGGTATCAGTTTTTCATAGTTTGACTCTATGTGGGATCTAAGTTCCCTTATCTTTGATAGGATTGGGTGGCGACGTCCGGACAGATCAACTATCCGGCTCCTCTACCCGAAGGCCCAGTGGACGCTTGCTTGGCGAAGCTGCTGGTTCCGGCGCCCTATGTGGTGCCGGAGAGGAAGGCCACGAAAAGGGCCACGGGGACTCGAAAGAGTGCCCGGCGCCAGGACGTGTCGGACTCGTCATCCGACGGTCCCGAAGCGCCTTCCCATCGTGAAGACGAGGAGGAAGAAGAAGAGACCTCTCCCCCTCTAGCGGGAGGAGAGAAGAAAAGGAAGGCCGCCCTCTCTAAGGAGGTCGGAGGGTCCAAGAAGGGGAAAACCCTTCCTCCGGATTGCTCCACCGACGCCGACGACAACGAAGAGGAGTGGCAGCCCAGGGCCAAGCCCCTGGCGAAATCGTAAGTGTCCGGATACCGGGGTAATTCATAGTATTCGTTCTTCGCACAACTTTTCCTTATGTCGAATATGTTTATGCAGCCCACCCAAACACCGGCTCGACGCATTGTCGAGCGGCTCGCTGGACCTGTCGGAGGTGAACTCGCTTCCGACGGCTTCATCCCCCCGCCCTGCGAACGACACCGAAGTGTTGTCCCAACAGGTTCCAAGCCGGGAGGAGGTGGTCCTGGAGGCGCCGCAAGGCGACCTCCCGGACTCCAGGAGTAAAGGGGATGAAACCCCCCAGGGCTCCAAGTCCGGCTTAAGGCCGGACACAGCTCTGGAATCTTTGAGGGTTCCAGAGTCCGGCGGGCGACCTCCTTCCAAGAGGAGCAAGCCTACCGTGCCGGTGACCTCCGTCCAACCGGAGGCGCCGGACAATATGTTGGAGGCGCTCCAAGGTGCCTCCATCGATGAGGGGCACCGCACTATTATGAGTGCGGTGATCCAGAAGGTTCAGTCCGCCAAAAGCGGACTGACTGAAGCTTGTACAAGCCTTTTAACAGGCTTTGAGGTAAGTAAAGAATGTTCAAATAATGTTACCGCATAGACAGTAGCCCCTGATGCTCTGTTGGGCGTTCGGGAAGAAAAGCCGAATAGAGGATCAAAGAATTCGCAGGAGTCTAACAAAAGGAGTCAATATGTGTATGCAGGCTTCTCTGCTAGCGTCCTCCGCACTGACTGCGGAAGTGGACGTGCTGAAGCAGAGCCTCGAGAAGTCTGAGCAAGAGCTCGGGCGTGCCAAGAAGCAGCTGGAGGAGAAGGAAGGTAAGAAATACCCTGTTTGAATATGTATATAAAAAGGTGCAATTGCAAAAAATGACAGGATTGACATGGCTATTGCAGGGGCCACGTCTGAGGTGGCGACCCTTAAGCAAGCGCTGCTCGAGGCCGAGAAGAGTGCGGCCATGGAGCGCACCGAGCGGGAGAGGTATGAGGCTGAGGTTGGCAAGGTGCGGCAAGAGCTCCAGGTTCTCATGAAGAAACATGAGAGTTTGGAGCTTGACTCGAAGACACGAGCGTCCGAGCTCGCGGCAGCAATAGAAAATGCCAAGTCTGCCAAGGCCGAGTCCCAGAAGACCCTCCAGGAGTTGGATGAGGTGAAGAAGATTGCAGCGGGTAAGGCATTCTTTATGCAAAGCAAACACATAAACGTGAGTTACCTGTTACTTACCCAAATCCGGAGCTCTCCAGGAGCATTCGTTGATCTTCCTCGGAGTGTATCTGATGCCGCCGCATTCTATCGAGCCAAGGAGGGCAGCTCGATGGACAAGGTGTTCTGGTCTCAGTACGCTGAGGCCGGACACCCCGTGCCCCTGAGCGACCAGCTGAAGCAACTGGTCGAGCTCCACAAGGCGGCCGAATAGGCCATGAAGGGCCTCCTAGTTCGGCTGTGGCCTGGAGAGGCTCTGCCAGGGAGCTATTTTAGGCTAGTGCGGTGGCTGGTGGAGGCCTGTCCGAGGCTTGAAGACATCAAGCGCTCTGTCTGCATTGAAGGTGCCCGTAGGGCCCTTGCCCGTGCTAAGGTGCACTGGGGCAAGCTGGATGCGGAGAAGCTTGTGAAGGACGGGCCACCGCCGGGGGAAGAGCATCGCAAGCCCGAGAATTATTATAAGGATGTTCTGAAGGGTGCCCGCCTTGTTGCGGATGAATGTACCAAGGATGTATTTTTTGAGTAAAACCCGCTTGTGTTATCCTGTGCGCTGAAAACTTGTTCATATGCGCTAAGCAATGCTGCTTGAATTTAAAATATTACCTTCTGTGCGGCTGTTTATCAATACTGAGAGATGGCGAGTCGTCGGCTTCTGCCCCCATGCCGCTAGTGCTGGGGTGTTCGGGGATAAACCTGGGCGCTCTTTTTCCCATATTTGGGTCCTTCGAGGGAGGCGCTCAGCCCAACGAACGAGGCAATCGGACTATAATGCGTGAACACTCTCACTTAGCCATAGAATTCTATAAATTTAAATTTCGGCGAAGCCTCTAGTATTCTGAAGACCGATTTCGGGGCGCTATCCACGCCTTGGCCGGACAGAGCCAACTCCTCGCCCGAAGCGGCATAAGTCTTTAGGGACTCGAAAAAACCTCTCGAATAGCGACCAGCTCTCGCTTCATCATGACAGTCAGTTTTAGCTTTCTCCACTGAGGTTCTCAGCCCAGCTCAACTGGGGCACAATCACAGTGGTTCTCCTAGTGCTACCTTAGCCGATATAGCGGAACGTAAGGCACCAAAACATAGGAGCCGGGCAAACCCAACTATTGACCCAAGACATGATTCGGAGCCGATGCATATAATGCTATAAGTTCGGGGTGCCGCACTTGTTAAAGTGTTCGGAATTCTCACACCATGTTGAGGGGTACTGAAGCCCCTGGCGTATTTTGGCCGTAACAAAGTGTACGGGTGCAACATGTCATTAAGGAACATATATATATATATATTAAAAAAAGGTAATGCAAAAAATAGACAAAAGCTATGCATTGTTCATTAAAATAGCTGCGATCAAAGCAGAATGATACAAGTGATGTGATAAACAAAAAGTTGGACTATTTAACATGTCTGCTTCAGGGGCAAGCTGCAGGATAGTATGCGAAATGGGTATACTACTCGTGATAGAGACCACCTGGGATTTCCGTAATGCGGCATGGCTTGTCTGCTTCCCTGGTCCTTGCATCGTTTGTGCGGCAATTGAACTGCCGAACAAGCCTTCCGAAGAGTAGAGTCCTGGAACTAAGAGAAAAGTGTAAAAAAAGTCGGCAGCCCCTGGTGCGGTTTAAGCTGTGTTTTGGGCGTGCCGTGATGGTGCCCCTCCCCCTATGCCCATGGTATTTCTAGGGCGTAGTTATGTACATGAAGTACTGGTGTCGCCTTTTTGCGGGGGTTGGGGCCGCATTGCTACGCCTGCTCGGAACGTGCTAGGCGGTCTTGTTGTAGGTTACTCCGGGCGCGCTTGACTGTGTCCGGACGTTTAATGGCCGGACTGGAGAACTGCCTGGAGAGGCTGCTTTGTATTTCCGCTGCAAGGGCCGCCGTGTGCTCCTCCGTTTGGAGGGAGCGTTTGGTGTTTCAATTGACCGTAATTACTCCTCGAGGGCCTGGCATCTTGAGCTTAAGGTATGCGTAGTGCGGGACCGCATTGAACTTGGCGAATGCGGTTTGCCCGAGCAGTGCATGGTAGCCACTGCGGAACGGGACTATGTTGAAGATTAACTCCTCGCTTCGGAAATTATCCGGGGATCCGAAGACCACTTCAAGTGTGACTGAGCCTGTAAAGCTGGCCTCTACACCTGGTATTACGCCTTTAAAGGTCGTTTTGGTGGGCTTAATCCTCGAGGGATCTATGCCCATTTTCCGCACTGTATCCTGGTAAAGCAGGTTCAGGCTACTGCCGCCATCCATAAGGACTCTAGTAAGATGAAATCCGTCAATAATTGGGTCGAGAACCAATGCGGCGAATCCGCCATGATGGATGCTAGTGGAATGGTCTCTTCGATCAAAGGTGATCGGGCAGGAGGACCATGGGTTGAACTTTGGGGCGACTGGCTCTACCGCGTATACGTCCCTTAACGCGCGCTTCCCCTCCCTCTTGGGGACATGTGTGGCGTATATCATGTTCACCGTCCGCACTTGTGGGGGAAAACCCTTCTGTCCATTGTTGTTCGGCGGCCGGGGCTCCTCGTCGTCATCGCTATGCAACCCCTTGTCTTCATTGTCGGCGCTTAATCTGCCTGCCTGCTTGAACACCCAACAGTCCCTGTTGGTGTGATTGGCCGGCTTTTCGGGGGTGCCATGTATTTGGCACAAGCGGTCGAGTATTCGGCCCAAGCTGGACGGGCCCCTGGGATTCCTTTTGAATGATTTTTTCCGCTGACCGGATTTAGAGCCTCTGAATCCGGCATTAACTGTCGTATGCTTAGCATTGTCGCCGTTGATGCGGCACTTCTGTTGGTTGCGACGCGACCTGCCACTAATGTCCCTGGTGTCCGAACGACCAGGGTTCTTGGTCATATTGTTGCTACGAGCAAGCCAGTTGTCTTCTCCCGCGCAAAAGCGGGTCATGAGTGTCGTGAGTGCTGCCATAGATTTCGACTTCTTGTCCTAGGTGCCGAGCAAGCCACTCGTCACGGATATTATGCTTGAAGGCTGCTAAGGCTTCTGCGTCCAGACAGTCGAGTATTTGATTTTTCTTTGTTAGGAACCGTGTCCAGAATTGCCTGCCCGATTCGTCTGGCTGCTGAATTACGTGGCTTAGGTCGTCAGCGTCTGGGGGTCGCACATAAGTGCCCTGGAAATTGTCGAGGAATGCGGCTTCCAGGTCCTCCCAACAGCTGATTGACCCTGTTGGCAGGCTGTTAAGCCACTGCCGAGCTGGTCCTTTAAGCTTGAGTGGGAGGTATTTGATGGCGTGGAAATCATCACCGCGGGCCATGTGGATATGAAGGAGATAATCCTCGATCCATACCGCGGGATCTGTTGAGCCATCATATGATTCGATGTTTACGGGTTTGAAACCCTCGGGGATTTGATGATCCATTATTTTGTCTGTGAAGGACAATGGGTGTGCGGCGCCTCTGTATCGGGTGATATCATGACGTAGCTCCAATGAGCTTTGTCTACTGTGTTCGGCCCTGCCGAATCTTTGGCCGGCGTGACGGTTGTCGTCTCGAGTCGTGGGGTGCCTATGCGATCCATAGATCGATCTTGTTTGCCTTGTCTTGTCCTCCAACATGTCTCGTAAGTCCGGCGCATATTCCTGTGCCTTGGTACGGGGTGCGGTTTGGGTGGAGGGCCATGAGGCCTCTCTGTCGCGACCACGAGGTGGCCTGTCGGCCGCGTCGAGTGCTTCCTCCTCTAATCGGGGTAGCAACCTGCGCTTTGGGTTTATGCTCTTCAGCCGGAAGGACTTCAGTCCATCTATCGACTAGCCGATCTTGATCAGCTTTAAGCTGTTGCTGTTTTTTCTTGAGGCTTCTTGCCGTGGCCATAAGCCTGCGTTGAAAACGCTCTTGTTCGACGGGATCCTCTGGCACGGAGAATTCGTCGTCGTTGAGGCTTGCCTCGTCTTCGGAGGGAGGCATACAATTATTGTCCTCGACCTCTCTGTCGGCCGCTCTCTCATGAGGGCTGGTTTCTCCATCCTCCTGTGCTAAATCTTGCTCGGGGGGATGTTCTTCGGCGCTTTCTGGGGTATTATTATCTCCCGTGCTGGAATCGCCGTTTTTGTGTTGGCAGGATTTTGAGCGGCGCCGCTGACGCCGGCGCTTTTGCTGTTTCTTGGAGGGGTCATCCTCCGCTGTTCCATCGCCCTCTCCCTATTTTGGGGTGTCCACCATGTATATGTCATATGGCGAGGTGGCTTTCCAGGGCCTAGTGGGCGCTGGTTCTTCATCATCTCCTTCATCGGTGTCCATACCGTCGATGTCTTCGGAGTCGAAGTCGAGCATGTCGGTTAAGTTGTCGACAGTGGCTACAAAGTGGGTGGTGGGTGGGTTTTGAATTTCTTCATCGTCCGTACCCCAACCTTGTTGACCGTAGTCCGGCCAGGGCTCTCCTGTCAAAGAGAGAGACCTAAGTGATTTCAGGATATCGCCGAAAGGCGAGTGCTGAAAGACGTCCGCGGCCGTGAACTCCATGATCGGCGCCCAATCGGATTCGCTCGACAGGGGCGCGGAGGGTTCGGAGTCTAGAGAAGAATCCGGCTCCATGGAGTCACGAGTCTTGCAGAGTACAGGGCTGGTGTTCGGCTCAACCGCCGTTGGGATCGCAGCCCCCGAGGTGGCGTCCAACCGCCCATCCTCGATCGGCGGGGTCGGCTCCGAACTAAGGGTCAGAGCCGATGTGGGTGCGGCCTCCAGGGCACTGTTCGGTGGCAGAGCTAGATCATGCTCATCGTGATAGAGCGGCGCGCTCGGCAGTGGTTCGAATCCGTCGAAGATCAAGTCCCCGCGGATGTCGGCCGTATAGTTTAAACTTCCGAATCTGACCTGACGGCCAGGGGCGTAGATTTCGATCTGCTCTAGATGGCCAAGTGAATCGGCCCGCAGCGCGAAGCCGCCAAAGACGAAAATCTATCCGGGGAGGAAGGTCTCACCCTGGACTGCATCGCCATTGATGATCGTAGGAGCCATCGGGCCTGACGGCGATGGCATAGAGGAACTCTCAATGAAAGCACCAATGTCGGTGTCAAAACCGGCAGATCTCGGGTAGGGGGTCCCGAACTGTGCGTCTAGGCCAGATGGTAACAGGAGGCAGGGGACGCGAAGTTTTACCCAGGTTCGGGCCCTCTCGATGGAGGTAAAACCCTACGTCCTACTTGATTAATATTGATGATATGGGTAGTACAAGAGTTGATCTACCACGAGATCAGAGAGGCTAAACCCTAGAAGCTAGCCTATGGTACGATTGTTGATGTGTATGTTGTCCTACGGACTAAAACCCTCCGGTTTATATAGACACCGGATAGGGTTAGGGTTACATAGAGTCGGTTACAATGGTAGGAGATTTGAACATCCGTATCGCCAAGCTTGCCTTCCACGCCAAGGAAAATCCCTTCCGGACACGGGATGGAGTCTTCAATCTTGTATCTTCATAGTCCAGGAGTCCGGCTTGAAGGTATAGTTCGGCTATCCGAACACCCCCTAATCCAGGACTCCCTCAGAGATGCTGACTCCGGCTCCTTACAAGGTGCCGGAGAAGACCAAGAAGGCCAAGGGAACCCGAAAGAATTCCCGGCACCAGGTGATATCAGACTCATCATATTCTTCCTCCTCATCTTCGTGGGAGGAGTGCGCCAGCTCTGGTGAAGGTGAAGGCAAAGTTGCGGTGGCAAACCTTGGACTGCTCGAGGATGATCTCAGCGATGCGTGGAGATGCAACATGAAAGCGGAAAATGAGTGGTGAGCACATAGCAACGAAGAAATCGGCGGCCCAGCCACCAAGAGCAGCGACGATGATGGTGTCAAGTTGGCGGTTGGAGAAGTCGAAGACGACGTAGAGAGGCAGCGCGAGGTGGAGCTCAGGGGTGGTGATGTCGAGGCGAAGGTAGCGGCTGCAGTCGTCCTCGGACTCGAACCCCATGGCGTTTCCATGGCCAAGGAAGCATCGGAGAGCAACTTGACCGGCCCTGACATAGGGCAAGTCGAGGAAGATGAATGGAGGTGGTGCAACCGTGGGCATGAGCGCGTCGTTGGGGTGGATGGTGAGGATGGCAGGTGCTCGAGGTGAAGGGGGGAGGAGGTGCTCGACCACCGTGGTGGCCGCCGGAGCAGTCGGAGGTGGTGGAGAAGGGAGGGGAGGGAGCGAGAGCGAGAGCGGTCGAGCCATCCTGTCTCTCCGCCGTCGTTTTCTTCATGTCACCCCCATGAGACTACTATGATAACATTGATATACTATCAAATATGAAGTTGATACTTTTACAATTTGGAGCCCATCACAATCCACCCCACACACATGCTAAGTCCTCGGCGCACTCCTCCCACGAAGACGAGGAGGAAGATGAAGATGCTCCCCCTCCAGTCGGGGGAGACAAGAAAAGGAAGGCCGCCCCTACTAGGGGGAAGGGTCCAAGAAGGGAAGGACTCTCCTCCCGGACAACTCCACCACCGCCGCCGAAGGTGAAGATGAGTGGCTGCTCAGGGCCAAGCCCCTGGCGAAGTCCTAAGTATTCGGATACTAGAGTAACTCATATCATTACTTTGTCGCACCGCTTCTCCTAACTCCGAATTATGATTATGCAGACCGCCACGAGCCCGTATCGACGTATCATCGGACGGCTCCCTAGGCTCGTCGGATATGGATAGCAATCCACTTCCGACCGCCACCTCCCCTTGCCCCATGGACAACGCCGAGGTATTGTCTCAAGAGGCATCAAGTCGAGGGGAGATAGTCCCGGAGGCGCCTCAAGGCAACCTTCCGGACTCCGGGAGCAGAGGGAGCAAGGCTCCCGAGGGCTCCGAGTTCGGCCCTCAGCCGAACACCGCGTCGGAACCTCCAATGGTTCCGGACTCAGGCAGGCGGCCTCCTTCCAAAAGGGGCAAGACACCTGTGCCGGTGACCTCTGTCCAACCAGAGGCACCGGACAATCTGCTGGGAGCGCTTCGCAGCACTTCCATCGACGAAGAGCACCACACTATTATGAGTGCGGTGGTCCAGAAGGTTCAGTCCGCCAAGAGCGGATTGACTGAAGCCTGTGCCAGCCTTCTAACAGGCTTTGAGGTAAGTGTTTGGAATATAGGAAAAATGTTACCGCATAGAGAGTAGCCCCTGATGCTTTGTTCGGTGTTCAAAAAGAAAAGCCGAATAGAGGATCAAATAATATCGCATGAGTCTAACATAAGTATGTCTATATGCGTATGCAGGCTTTGCTGCTGGCTGCTGCCGCACAGACTGCGGAGGTTGCCGCATTGAAGCAGGACCTCGAGGGGTCCAAGAAAGAGCTCGGCCTTGCCAAGAGGCAGCTCGAGGAGAACAAGGGTAAGTAATACCCTGTCTATAGATATGTATATATAAAAGAAGACGCGATTGCAAAATGACAGGATCATCATATATTTGCCAGGGGCCACGACCGAGGTGGTGACCCTGAAGCAAGCGCTATCCGAGGCTGAAGACAAAGTGGCCAAGGAGTGCACTGAGCAGGAAAGGCAGGAGGCATGGGTGGGCGAGGTGCAGCAAGAGCTCCAAGCTCTTGTGTCGAAGTATGAGGCGTTGGAGCGTGACTCGAAGACGCGACAATTTGAGCTTGTCGCGGCCCTCGAAAGCACGAAAAATGCCAAGGCTGAAGCCCAGAAGGCCCTCCAGGAGATTGATGTGATGAAGAAGATAGCGGCGGGTAAGGCATTCTATATGCAAAGCAAGCATGTGAAAGTAAATTACCTGTTACTTACCCGAATCCGGAGCTCTCCAGGAGCATTCTTAGATTTGCCCCACAGCGTGTCGGATGCCGCATAGTTTTACCAGGCCGAGGAGGGAAGCTCAACGGAGAAGCTGTTCTGGTCTCAGTATACTGGGACCGAACACCTGATGCCTCTGAGCGACCAGCTGAAGCAACTGGTCGAGCTACACAAGGCGGCCGAACAAGCCATGAAGGGCTTTATCGTCCGGCTGTGGCCTGGCAATGCCCTTCCGAACAGCTACTTTGGCCTGGTGAGGTGGCTTATGGATGCCTGCCCACGGCTGGAAGTCGTCAAGCGATCTGTCTGCATCGAAGGTGCACGCCGGGCTTTCGCCCGTGTGAAGGTGCAATGGGCCAAGCTAGACGCCGTGAAGCTGATCAAGGAAGGGCCGCCGGAGGGCAAGGAGCATCGCCACCCCGAGATGTACTATGAGGGTGTCCTGAAGGGTGCCCGTCTCGTAGCGGACGAGTGTACCAAAGATATAATATTTGAGTAAACATGCTCGTGTAATCCTGTATTCATGAAAACTTGTTCATATGCGCTATGCAACGCTTGTTTGAATTTAAAATATTACCTTCTGTTCGGCTGTTTATCAAATCTGAGAGATGGCTAGTCGTCGGCTTCTGCCCCCATGCCACGAGTGCTGGGGTGTTCGGGATAAACCTGAGCACTCTTGTTCCCATTTTTGGGTCCTTCGAGGGAGGTGCTCAGCACAACGAACAAGGCAATCGGACTATAATGCGTTATCACTCTCACTTAGCCATAGAATTCTATAAATTTAAATTTCGGCAAAGCCCCTAGTATTCGGAAGGCCGAATCTGAGGCGCGATACACGCCTTAAGCCGAACAGGGCCGACTCCTCGCTCTAAGCGGCATAAGTCTTTAAGGACTCGAAAACCTCTCGAACAGCGACCAGTCTCTCGCCTTATCATGACAGTCAGTTTTAGCTTTCTCTACTCAGGTGCTTAGCCCAGCTGAACCGGGGCACAATCGCAGTAGTTCTCTCAGTGCTACCTTAGCCGATATAGCAGAACGTAAGGTACCAAAACATGGGAGCCGGGCAAACACAACTGTTGACCAAAGACATGATTTGGAGCTGATGCATATAATGCTATAAGTTTGGGGTGCCGCACTTGTGAAAGTGTTCGGACTTCTCACACCATATTGTGGGGTACTTAAGCCCCTGGTGTATTGGTCGTACCAGAGTGTACGGGTGCTGGATGTCACGAATGAACATATATATATATAAGGAAGAATGCAATAAAAGCCTTAATGCAATGCATTGTTTATTAAAAAACATGCGTTAGAGCAGAATGATATAGGTAGTGCGATAAGCAAAAAGTAGGACTATGTCCCCTCCAAGGGCAAGCTGAGGAATAATATTAAAGCAAGTATTTCACTCGTTATCGTAATCCACCTGGGAGTTCCGTGGTGTGATGTAGCTTTCTGCCTCCTTGGTTGTTGTATCATGTGTTCGGCAATCATGCTGCCGGACAGGGTTTCCAGAGATTAATGTCCTGAAAGAGAGAAAAATAACAAAGCGGGAAGCCCCTAGTGCGGTTTAAGCCGCGTCTTGGGGCGTGCCGTAGTCGTGCCCCCTCCCTACCTGTGCCCATGGTATTTTCAATGCGTAATTATGTATGCGTGGCACGAGTTTCGCCGTTTGGCTTGGGCCGGGGTGGGGGCCGCATTGCTATGCGAGCTCAGAACGTGCCAGACGGTCCTATTGCCGATTACTCTAGGCACGCTTGAAGGTGTTCAGGTCCTTAAACACCGAACTAGTGGATTGCCTTAAGAGGCTGCTTCGCGCTTCCGCTGCGAGGGCCGCAGTGTGCTCCTCCATTCGGAGAGAGCGCTCTGTGTTTCCATTAACTGTAATGACCCCCTGAGGTCCTAGCTTCTTGAGCTTGAGGTATGCATAATGCGGTACCGCATTGAATCTCGAGAATGCGGTTTGCCCGAGCAGTGCATGATAACCACTGCGGAACGGGACTATATCGAAGATTAACTCTTCGCTTCGGAAGTTATCCGGGGATCCGAAGACCACTTCCAGTGTGACTGAGCCCGTGCAATGGGCCTCTACACCTGGTATGACGCCTTTAAAGGTCGTTTTTGTGGGTTTGATCCTCGAGGGGTCTATACCCATTTTGCGCACCATGTCCTTGTAAAGCAGGTTTAGGCTGCTGCCGCCATCCATAAGGACTCGAGTGAGGTGAAATCCGTCAATAATTGGGTCTAAGACCAGTGCGGCGAATCTGCCATGACGGATACTAGTGGGGTGGTCCCTGCGATCGAAGGTGATCGGACAGGAGGACCATGGGTTGAACTTTGGGGCGACTGGCTCCAACGCATATACGTCCCTGAGCGCACGCTTCCGCTCCCTCTTGGGGATGTGGGTTGTGTATATCATGTTCACCGTCCGCACTTGTGGGGGGAACCTCTTTTGTCCTCCGGTATTCGGCTGCCGGGGCTCCTCCTCGTCATCGCCATGTGGCCCCTTATCTTTGTTTTCGGCAATTAATTTGCCGGCCTGCTTGAACACCCAACAATCCCTCTTGGTGTGGTTGGCTGGCTTGTCGGGGGTGCCGTGTATTTGACACGAGCGATCGAGTATACGGTCCAAACTGGATGGGCCCAGAGTGCTTCTTTTGAATGGCTTTTTCCGCTGACCGGGTTTAGAGCCTTTGAATCCGGCATAGACTACCGTATCCTCGGTATTGTCGCTGTTAATGCGGCGCTTATGTTTGTTGCGACATGACCTGCTACTGCCGTCCTTGGTATCCGAAGTACCACGGTTCTTTGATATGTTATTACTGCGATCCAGCCAGCTGTCTTCTCCCGCACAAAAGCGGGTCATGAGTGTCGTGAGGGCTGCCATAGATTTCGGCTTTTCCTGACCAAGGTGCCGGGCTAGCCACTCGTCGCGGATGTTGTGTTTAAAAGCTGCTAGGGCCTCTGCATCCGGACAGTCAACGATTTGATTTTTCTTTGTTAGGAACCGTGTCCAGAATTGCCTGGCCGATTCCTCTGGCTCCTGAACTATATGGCTCAGGTCATCAGCGTTTGGTGGTCGCACATAAGTGCCCTGAAAGTTGTTGAGGAATGCGGCTTCCAGATCTTCCCAACAGCCAATGGACTCTGCTGGCAAGCTATTGAGCCAATGCCGAGCTGGTCCTTTAAATTTGAGTGGGAGGTATTTGATTGCGTGTAGGTCATCACCACGGGCCATGTGGATGTGCAGGAGGAAATCCTCGATCCATACCGCAGGATCTGTCATGCCGTCGTACGATTCTATGTTTACGGGTTTGAAACCCTCTGGGATTTGATGATCCATTACTTCATCTGTGAAGCATAAGGGGTGTGCAGCACCTCTGTATTGGGCTATATCGCGACACAGCTCCAATGAGTCTTGCCTGCTGTGTGCGGTCCAGCCGGATTTACTTTTACTGTGTCCGCCGTGACATTTACCGTCTCGCATAGTGGCGCGCCCTCGTGATCCGTAGATCGATCTTGAATGTTTTTCTTTGTCCTCCAATACGTCTCGCAGGTCTGGCATATTTCCCCATGCCTTTTTATTTGAATGGCGTCGGGGTGCAGGCTGAGCTTTTGGCTGGAATGCCTCTCTATCGTGGTCACAAGGTGGCCGATCAGCCGCGTCATACGCTTCTTCCTCTAGTCGGGGTAGCAACCTGCATTTTGGGTAACTCTTGGAGGGGCGTTCGAGTTTATATTCCTCGGCCGCCAGGACTTGAGTCCATCTGTCAGCTAGCAGATCTTGATCAGCTTGAAGCTGCTGCTGCTTCTTCTTAAGGCTATTTGCCATGGCTATAAGCCGGCACTTGAAGCGCTCTTGTTCGACGGGATCCTCTGGCACGACGAATTCGTCATCGTCGAGGCTTGCCTCGTCTTCGGAGGGAGGCATGTAATTGTCATCCTCCTCCTTTTCATCTGCCGCTCTCTCAGGAGGGCTGGCCTCTCCATCCTCCTGTCCCAGATCGTGCTGGAGGGGATTGTTGCCATCTTCGGCACTATCCGGAGTGTTATTATCTCCTGTGCCGGTATCACCACTTTTTCTTTGGAGGGACTTAGAGCGGCGCCGCTGACGTTGGCGCTTGGGTTGCTTCTTGGAGGGGTCATCCTCCACTGTCTCGTCGCCATTGCCTTCTTTGGGTGTGTCCACCATGTATATATTGTATGATGAGGTGGTTGTCCAGTGCCCTGTGGGCAGTGGTTCCTCTTTGTCTCCCGCATCGTCGTCCATACCGTCGATGTCTTCGGAGTCGAAATCGAGCATGTCGGTTAAGTCGTCGACAGTGGCTACTAAGTGGGTGGTGGGTGGGCAGCGAATTTTTTCGTCATCCGCATCCCAATCCTGCCAGACATAGTTCGGCCAGGATCGTCCTGACAAGGAGAGAGACTTTAGTGAGTTCAGTATGTCGCCAAAGGGCGAGTGCTGGAAAATATCCGTGGAGGTAAACTCCATGATCGGCGCCCAATCGGATTCGCTAGGAACGGGCGCAGGCGGTTCGGAGTCCATGGTCGGAGAAGGATCCAGCAGTCTGACAACACGGCTCTTGTGCAGGGTAAGGTCGTTGTTCGGCTCGATCGCCGCTGAGGGTAAGGCCTCCGTGGCGGGGTCCATCCACCCATCCATGGATGGTGCAACTGGCTCCGAATTGAGGGTTGGAGCGGTTGCCGGTGCGATCTCCTGAACACTGTCTGATGGTAGAGCTAAACCGTACTCATCGTGACCGTGTGACGCACAAGGCAGAGGCTCGAATCCGTCGAAGATCAAGTCTTCGCGGATATCGGTCGTGTAGTTTAAGCTTCCAAACCTGACCTGGTGGCCAGGGGTGTAACTTTCGATCTACTCCAGATGGCCAAGCGAGTTGGCCCGCAGTGCGAAGCCGCCGAACACAAAGATCTGTCCGGGGAGAAAAGTCTCACCCTGGACTGCATCGCTATCGATGATCGTAGCAGCCATCAAGCCTAACAGCAACAACACAGAGGAACTCTCAATGAAAGCACCAATGTCGGTGTCAAAACCGGCGGATCTTGGGTAGGGGGTCCCGAACTGTGCGTCTAAGGCGGATGGTAACAGGAGGTAGGGGACACGATGTTTTACCCAGGTTCGGGCCCTCTTGATGGAGGTAAAACCCTACGTCCTGCTTGATTTATTCTTGATGATATGAGTATTACAAGAGTTGATCTACCAGGAGATCGGGGAGGCTAAACCCTAGAAGCTAGCCTATGGTATGATTGTCTGTTGTCCTACGGACTAAAACTCTCCGGTTTATATAGACACCGGAGAGGGTTAGGGTTATGCAAGGTCGGTTACAAAGGAGGAGGTATCCATATCCGTACTGCCTAGCTTGCCTTCCACGCTAGGTAGAGTCCCATCCAGACACGAGACGAAGTCTTCAATCTTGTATCTTCATAGTCCAACAGTCCGGCCAAAGGATGTAGTCCGGCTGTCCGGAGACCCCCTAATCCAGGACTCCCTCAATCTTCGTAGAATATGTAGGAGCCAATATGAGCATCCAGGTTCCGCTATTGGTTATTGACCGGAGACGTGTCTCAGTCATGTCTACATAGTTCCCGAACCCGTAGGGTCCGCACGCTTAAAGTTCGATGACGATTGTATTATGAGTTTATGTGATTTGATGTACCGAAGGTAGTTCGGAGTCCCGGATGAGATCGGGGACATGACGAGGAGTCTCGAAATGGTCGAGACGTAAAGATCGATATATTGGACGACTATATTCAGACATCGGAAAGGTTCTGAGTGATTCGGGTATTTTCGAGGGTACCGGGGAGTTACGGGAATACGAGGAAGAAGTAATGGGCCTCATGGGCCAAGTGGTGGAAGAGAGGAGGCAGGGCGCACGGCCCCCCTATCCCAAACCGAATTGGACTAGGGGACCGCCCCCCCTTTCCTCCTTTTCCTCCCTCTCCTTCCTTCTCCTTCCTTTCCTCCTCCTAGTAGGAGTAGGAAAGGGGAGTCCTACTCCTACTAGGAGGAGGACTCCTCCTCCTGGCGCACCCATAGAGGGCCAGCCGGCCTCCCCCCTTGCTCCTTTATATACGGGGGCAGGGGGCACCTCTAGACACACAAGTTGATCAGTTGATCTCTTCCAACCGTGTGCGGCGCCCCCTTCCACCATAATCCACCTCGATCATATCATAGTGGTGCTTAGGCGAAGCCCTGCGTCGGTAGCATCATCATCACCGTCATCACGCCGTCGTGCTGACGGAACTCTCCCTCGAAGCTCTGCTGGATCGGAGTTCGTGGGACGTCATCGGGCTGAACGTGTGTTGAACTCGGAGGTGCCGTGCGTTCGGTACTTGATCGGTCGGATCGTGAAGACGTACGACTACATCAACTGCGTTGTGCTATCGCTTCCGCTTTCGGTCTACGAGGGTACGTAGACAACACTCTCCCCTCTCGTTGCTATGCATCACCATGATCTTACGTGTGCGTAGGAATTTTTTTGAAATTACTACGTTCCCCAACAAATACCCCTTTGATTATGAACATGTTTATGCTTTGTGAGCAGTTACTTTTGTTCCTGAGGACATGGGAGAAGTCTTGCTATTAGTAGTCACTAGCACACATACCCGTGCGTTGCAACGGGATAATAAAATTACATGCCTCTAGCTCAATATAAGAATGGATCAAGATCCTCACATGACCGTATTCTCTAGTTCAACATGGCACCCTTTAATTAGAGCCAAACCAGTAGATTCTATTGTATTGACACGTGCCCACAATTTCTTTGAATTACAATTAACCTGCACATTCTTTTTTTATTGGCATATGGAAGCTATCATTGTTAATAATTTATGGCGCCCCTTATTCTGAACAAGCCAACTTAGCTCGATGTGCCAGATGAGGAGCAGCCCAGGATGGGAGTGATCAAACTCACGACCTTACAGAGCCGACCACATGTTGCTAGCCACAAAAACAAACACGTCATGCTAACCAATGGTCAACATGAACATCAAAGAATATAATACAACATCTGGTTCAAAACATTTTTATTTATTTTTTAATCTTTTCAGACATTGATTACTATCAACTGCCAAATATACTTGGCAACATGAATAATTTCCCAAATTATGAACATTTTTTGAAAATTCCGTACATTTCAAAAAACACTAACAAAATTTTGAACGGAACATTTGTTGAAACTCACAAACATTTCTTAAAAGCATGAAGGTTTTATAAAGTATGATATTTTTTAATTTGTTTACAATTTTGGAAAATGGGAACATATTTTGAACATATAGAAGAAATTTAGAAAATGTGTCTTTTAATGCAAAAAAACATTTTCAACTCTCTCAACATATCACTAAAATAAGAATATTTTTAAATTTTGTAACATTTTTTAAATCTTCAACAATTCGGTAAAAACACAAATATTTTTTCAAAAAATTGGAGTAATTTCTAAAATTCGGAATGACAACAAATTTAAAATAGTAAAAAGTTCTTATAATGAACACAATTTTGGAATTCATAACATGAATTACCTAATATAATTGGCAACATGAAAAATTGGAGAAATGCACCTTGCTTTATTAGTAGGTATAGATGTGAATTTGGTATTCGTTTGATATTTTGATGAGATGTATGTTGTCTCTCCTCTAGTGGTGTTATGTGAACGTCGACTACATGACACTTCACCATTGTTTGGGCCTAGAGGAAGGCATTGGGGAGTAATAAGTAGATGATGGGTTGCTAGAGTGACAGAAGCTTAAACCCTAGTTTATGCGTTGCTCCGTAAGGGGCTGATTTAGATCCATATGTTCCATGCTATGGTTAGGTTTACCTTAATACCTTTGTTGTAGTTGCGGATGCTTGCAATAGAGGTTAATCATAAGTGGGATGCTTGTCCAAGTAAGGGCAGTACCCAAACACCGGTCCACCCACATACCAAACTATCAAAGTACCGAACGCGAATCATATGAGTGTGATGAAAACTAGCTTGACGATATTCCCATGTGTCCTCGGGAGCGCTTTTTTCTCTATATAAAATTTGTCCAGGCTTGTCCTTTGCTACAAAAAGGATTGCGCCACCTTGCTGCACTTTATTTACTTTTGTTACTTGTTGCTCATTACAAATTATCCTATCACAAAACTATCTGTTACCATTTATTTCAGTACTTGCAGAGAATACCTTGCTGGAAACCGCTTATCATTTCCTTCTGCTCCTTGTTTCGTTCGACACTCCTACTTATCGAAAGGACTATGATAGATCCCCTATACTTGTGGGTCATCAAGACTCTTTTCTGGCGCCGTTGCCGGGGAGTGAAGCGCCTTTGGTAGGTGGAATTTGGTAAGGAAAAATTTATATAGTGTGCTGAAATTTACTCTCACTTGTTACTATGGAAAGTAATCCTCTGAGGGTCTTGTTCGGGGTATCTTCATCACCCCGACCAGTAGAGCAAAGAGTTGCTCCTCAACTACCGAACCTACTGAAAATGAAAACGTCTGCTTCGAAATTCCTTCGGCTATGTTAGAAAAACTGCTAGCTAATCCTTTTGCACAAGATGGAACAAAGCATCATGATGAGCACCTAATATATGTGGATGAAGTTTGTGGATTATTTAAGCTTGCAGGTGTGCCAGGAGATGTTATTAAGAAGAAGGTCTTCCCTTTATCTTTGAAAGGAGATGCATCGACATGGTATAGGCTATGTGATGATACGGGGTCATGGAATTACAAACGATTGGAATTTCATCAGAAGTTTTATCCTATGCATCTTGTTCATCGTGATCGCAATTATATATATATAATTTTTGGCCTCGCGAAGGAGAAATCATCGCTCAAGCTTGGGGAGGCTTAAATCAATGTTATATTCATGTCGCAATCATGAGCTCTCAAGAGAAATGATTATTCAAAATTTATATGCTCGGCTTTCTGATAACAATTGCACCATGCTCGATACTTCTTGTGTTGGCTCTTTTATGATGAAGACTATTGAATTCAAATGGGATTTATTGGAAAGAATTAAACGCAACTCTGACGATTGGGACCTTGATACGTCTCCAACGTATCTATAATTTTTGATTGCTCCATGCTACTTTATCTACTATTTTGGACTATATTGGGCTTTATTTTCCACTTTTATATTATTTTTGGGACTAACATATTAACTGGAGGCCCAGCCCAGAATTGTTGTTTTTTGCCTATTTCAGTATTTCGAGGAAACAGAATATCAAACGGAGTCCAAACGGAATGAAACCTTCGGGAACGTGATCTTCTCACCGAACGTGATCCAGGAGACTTGGACCCTACTCCAAGAAGTTTCTGGGGAGGTCACAAGGGTGGAGGGCGCCCCCCCTGGGGGCGCCCCCTGCCTCGTGGGCCCCTCGGAGCTCCACCGACGTGCTCCTCCCTCCTATATATACCTACGTACCCCCATTCGACCAGAGAGTGAGCCAAAAACCTAATTCCACCGCCGCAACTTCCTATATCCATGAGATCCCATCTTGGGGCCTGTTCCGGAGCTCCGCCGGAGAGGGCATCCATCACGAAGGGCTTCTACATCAACACCATAGCCCTTCCGATGAAGTGTGAGTAGTTTACTTCAGACCTTCGGGTCCATAGCTATTAGCTAGATGGCTTCTTCTCTCTTTTTGGATCTCAATACAATGTTCTCCCCTCTCTCGTGGAGATCTATTCGATGTAATCTTCTTTTTGCGGTGTGTTTGTTGAGACCGACGAATTGTGGGTTTATGATCCAACTTATCTATGAATAATATTTGAATCTTCTCTGAATTCTTTTATGTATGATTGAGTTATCTTTGCAAGTCTCTTCGAATTATCCGTTTGGTTTGGCCAACTAGATTGGTAGTTCTTGCAATGGGAGAAGTGCTTAGCTTTGGGTTCAATCTTGCGGTGTCCTTACTCAGTGACAGAAAGAGTTGCAAGGCATGTATTGTATTGTTGCCATTGAGGATAACAAGATGGGGTATTTATCATATTGCATGAATTTATTCCTCTACATCACGTCATCTTGCTTAAGGCGTTACTCTGTTTTTAACTTAATACTCTAGATGCATGCTGGATAGCGGTCGATGAGTGGAGTAATAGTAGTAGATGCAGGCAGGAGTCGGTCTACTTGTCACGGACGTGATGCCTATATACATGATCATACCTAGATAACCTCATAACTATGCTAAATTCTATCAATTGCTCAACAGTAATTTGTTCACCCACCGTAGAATATCTATGCTCTTGAGAGAAGCCACTAGTGAAACCTATGGCCCCCGGGTCTATTCTCATCATATCAATCTCCATTACTTTATTTTACTTGTTTTGCTTTTACTTTTCACTTTGCGTCTTTATACCAAAAATACCAAAAATATTATCTCTATCAGATCTCACTCTCGTAAGTGACCGTGAAGGGATTGACAACCCCTAAGCGTTGGTAAGTGACCGTGAAGGGATTGACAACCCCTAAGCGTTGGTTGCGAGTTGCTACCGTTTTGTGCAGGTACGAGGGACTTGCACGTGACCTCCTACTAGATTGATACCTTGGTTCTCAAAAACTGAGGGAAATACTTACGCTACTATGCTGCATCACCCCCTCCTCTTCGGGGAAAACCAACGCTAGCTCGAGACGTAGCAAGAAGGATTTCTGGCTCTGTTGCCGAGGAGGCCTATGCCAAGTCAAGTCAAGATTTACTCTCCCGTTAACGAGCCATTTCTGGCGCCGTTGTCGGGGAAGCCTACGCAAAAGTCAACATACCAAGTACCCATCACAATCTCTATCTCTCGCATTACATTATTTGCCATTTGCCTCTCGTTTTCCTCTCCCCCACTTCACCCTTGACGTTTTATTCACCCTCTCTTTCCCTTTGCCTTTTGTTTGCTCGTGTGTTAGTTTGCTTGCTTGTCGTGATGGCCCAAGATGCTACCAAATTGTGTGACTTCACCAATACCAATAACAATGATTTCCTTAGCACTCCGATTGCTCCTCTTTCCAATACTGAATCTTGTGAAATCAATACTGCTTTGTTGAATCTTGTTATGAAAGATCAATTCGCCGGCCTTCCTAGTGAAGATGCCGCTACTCATCTAAATGGCTTTGTTGATTTATGTGATATGCAAAAGAAAAAGGATGTCGATAATGATGTCGTTAAATTGAAGATATTTCCTTTTTCGCTTAGAGATCGTGCTAAAGCATGGTTTTCATCTTTGCCTAAAAATAGTATTGATTCTTGGAACAAGTGCAAAGATGCTTTTATCTCTAAGATTTTCCTCCTGCTAAGATTATCTCTCTTAGGAATGATATTATGAATTTTAAGCAACTTGATCATGAACATGTTGCACAAGCTTGGGAGAGAATGAAATTAATGCTACGTAATTGTCCTACTCATGGTTTGAACTTATGGATGATTATACAAAAATTTTATGCTGGATTGAATTTTGCTTCTAGAAATCTTTTAGATTCGGTCGCGGGAGGCACTTTTATGGAAATCACTTTAGGAGATGCTACTAAACTCCTAGATAATATTATGGTCAATTATTCTCAATGGCATACTGAAAGATCTACTAATAAAAGAGTCCATGCTATAGAAGAAATCAATGTTTTGAGTGAAAAGATGGATGAACTTAGGAATTTATTTGTTAAGAGTGTTTCTTCTGATCCCAATAATATGCCTTTATCTACTTTGCTTGAGAATAATAATGAATCTATGGATGTGAATTTTGTTGGTAGGAATAGTTTTGGTAACAACGCGTATAGAGGGAATTTTAATTCTAGGCCTTATCCTAGTAATCCTTCTAATAATTATGGAAATTCCTACAACAACTCTTATGGAAATTTTAATAAGATGCCCTCTGAATTTGAGAGTAGTGTTAAAGAGTTTATGAATTCGCAAAAGAATTTCAATGCTTTGCTTGAAGAGAAATTGCTTAAAGTTGATGGTTTGGCTAGGAACGTTGATAGAATTTCTCTTGAGGTTGATTCTTTAAATCTTAGATCTATTCCTCCTAAGCATGATATCAATGAGTCTCTCAAAGCCATGAGAATTTCCATTGATGACTGCAAAGAAAGAACCGCTAGGATGCGTGCTTACAAAGATGCCTTTATTAAAGCGTGTTCTTCTAAATCCTATGAAAATCAAGATGAAGATCTGAAAGTTATTGATGTGTCCCCTATTAAATCATTGTTTTTCAATGTGAATCTTGATGAATCTGATTATGATCTTCCCTTACCTAGAAGGCGTTCTAAGAATTCTGAGTTTTTAGATCCTGATGATGAAATTGATAAAAAAGGGATTGAAAGAAATAAAAATCTAGATATTGCTAAACCCACTATTTTGGATCTCAAGGAATTTAACTATGAAAATTGCTCTTTAATTGATTGTATTTCCTTGTTGCAATCCGTGTTAAATTCTCCTCATGCTTATAGTCGAAATAAGGCCTTTACCGAACACATTGTTGACGCCTTAATGCAATCTTATGAAGAAAAGCTTGAGTTGAAAGTTTCTATCCCTAGAAAACTCCATGATGAGTGGGAACCTACAGTTAATATTAAAATTAAAAATTACGAGTTTTATGCTTTGTGTGATTTGGGTGCTAGTATCTCTACTATCCCCAAAGCTTTGTGTGATTTGCTAGATTTCCGTGACTTTGATGATTGCTCTCTAAACTTGCATCTTGCGGATTCCACTATTAAAAAGCCTATGGGAAGAATTAATGATGTTCTTATTGTTGCAAATAGGAATTATGTGCCCGTAGATTTTATCGTTCTTGATATAGATTGCAATCCTTCATGTCCTATTATTCTTGGTAGACCTTTCCTTAGAACGATTGGTGCAATTATTGATATGAAGGAAGGGAATATTAAATTCCAATTTCCCTTAAAGAAGGGCATGGAACACTTTCCTAGAAAGAAAATAAAATTACCATATGAATCTATCATGAGAGCCACTTATGGATTGCCTACCAAAGATGGCAATACCTAGATCTATCCTTGCTTTTATGCCTACCTAGGGGCGTTAAACGATAGCGCTTGTTGGGAGGCAACCCAATTTTATTTTGTGTTTTTTGTTTTTGGTTCTGTTTAGGAATAAATAATCCATCTAGATTCTGTTTAGATGTGGTTTTATCTTTTAATTAGTGTTTGTGCCAAGTTAAACCTATTAGATCTTCTTGGAAGATAGTTATTTGATCTTGCTGTAATTTCCAGAATCTTTGCGCTCAGTGCCCGAATTGTCAAAAATCACCAGAACGTGATAAAATAGTGATTCCAATTGTTGATGATCAATAAACAAATTTCACAGGTCTTATAATTTTGGTAGAATTTTTTGGGTTCCAGAAGTTTGCGTTAGTAACAGATAACTACAGACTGTTCTGTTTTTGACAGATTCTGTTTTGCGTGTGTTGTTTGCTTATTTTGATGAATCTATGGCTAGTAAAATAGTTTATAAACCATAGAGAAGTTGGAATACAGTAGGTTTAACACCAATACAAATAAAGAACAAGTTCACTACAGTACCTTAAAGTAGTCTTTTGTTTTCTTTCTCTAACGGAGCTCACGAGATTTCTATTGAGTTTTGTGTTGTGAAGTTTTCAAGTTTTGGGTGAATTCTTTTGATGGATTATGGAACAAGGAGTGGCAAGAGCCTAAGCTTGGGGATGCCCATGGCACCCCCAAGATAATCCAAGGACACCAAAAAGTCAAAGCTTGGGGATGCCCCGGAAGGCATCCCCTCTTTCGTCCACTTCCATCGGTAATTTACTTGGAGCTATATTTTTATTCACCACATGATATGTGTTTTGCTTGGAGCGTCTTGTATTATTTGTGTCTTTGCTTGTTAGTCTACCATAATCATCCTTGCTGTACACACCTTTTGAGAGAGCCATGTATTTGAAATTTGTTACAATACTCTATGTGCTTCACTTATATCTTTTGAGCTTCATAGTTTACTCTATGTGCTTCACTTATATCTTTTTGAGCGTGATAATTTTTGCTCTAGTGCTTCACTTAGATCTTTTAGAGCATGGTGGTGGATTGTTTTAAAGAAACTTGATCTCTCATGCTTCACTTAGATTATTTTGAGAGTCGTTAATAGCATGGTAATTTGCTTAATGTTAATATACTTGGTATTCAAGATATGTGAAACTTTCTTTTTAGTGGGTTGAATACTAAGATAAGTTTGATGCTTGATAATTGTTTTGAGATATGGAGGTGATAATATCATAGTCGTGCTAGTTGAGTAGTTGTGAATTTGAGAAATACTTGTGTTGAAGTTAGCAAGTCCCGTAGCATGCACGTATGGTTAAAGTTGTGTAACAAATTTGAAGCATGAAGTGTACCTGGCTTGTGCATCCTTATGAGTGGCGGTCGGGGACGAGCGATGGTCTTTTCCTACCAATCTATCCCCTAGGAGCATGCGCGTAGTACTTGATTTTTGATGACTTCTAAATTTTTGCAATAAGTATATGAGTTCTTTTGACTAATGTTGAGTCCATGGATTATACGCTCTTTTACCTTTCCGCCATTTGCTAGCCTCTTCGGTACCGTGCATTGCCCTTTCTCACATTGAGAGTTGGTGCAAACTTCGCCGGTGCATCCAAACCCCGTGATATGATACGCTCTTTCACACATAAACCTCCCTATATCTTCCTCAAAACAGCCACCATACCTACCTATCATGGCATTTCCATAGCCATTCCAAGATATATTGCCATGCAACTTCCATCATCATCATCATCATCATGACATGATTTACTTTTGTCATATTGCCATTGCATGATCTTGTAGTTGACATCGTATTTGTGGCAAAGCCACCATGCATTATTTTTCATACATGTCGCTCTTGATTCATTGCACCATCCCGGTACACCGCCGGAGGCATTCATATAGAGTCATATCTTGTTCTAGTATCGAGTTGTAGTCATTATGTCGTAATCAATAGAAATGTGATGATCATCATTATTAGAGCATTGCCCAATCAAAAAAAGAGAGAAAGGCCAAAAAGAAAAAAAGAAAGGCCCAAAAAAAGAGAAAATAAAAAGGGCAATGCTACTATCTCTTTTTCCACACTTGTGCTTCAAAGTAGCACCTTGTTCTTCATTTAGTGAGTCTCATATATTGTGCTTCAAAGTAGCACCATGATTTTCATATAGTGAGTCTCATAAGTTGTCTTGTTCATACTAGTGGGAATTTTTCATTATAGAACTTGGCTTGTATATTCCAACGATGGGCTTCCTCAAAATGCCCTAGGTCTTCATGAGCAAGCAAGTTGGATGCACACCCACTAGTTTTCTTTTGTTGAGCATTCTTAGCTCTAGTGCATCCGTTGCATGGCAATCCCTACTCCTTGCATTAACATCAATTGATGGGCATCTCCATAGCTCATTGATTAGCCTCGTTGATGTGAGACTTTCTCCTTTTTGTCTTCTCCACACAATCCCCATCATCATATTCTATACCACCCATAGTGCTATGTCCATGGCTCGCGCTCATGTATTGCGTGAAGGTTGAAAAAGTTTGAGATTATTTGAGTATGAAACAATTGCTTGGCTTGTCATCGGGGGTATAGAAGTTGGGAACATCATTGTGTGACGAAAATGAAGCATAGCCTAACTATATGATTTTGTAGGGATGAACTTCCTTTGGCCATGTTATTTTGAGATGACATAATTGTTCAATTAGTATGCTTGAAGTATTATCATTTTTATGTCAATATGAACTTTTGTCTTGAACCTTTCGGATCTGAATATTCATACCATGATTAAGAAGATTTACATTGAAATTATGCCAAAGTATCACTCCGCATCAAAAATTCTCTTTTTATCATTTATCTACTCGAGGACGAGCAGGAATTAAGCTTGGGGATGCCTGATACGTCTCCAACGTATCTATAATTTTTTATTGCTCCATGCTACTTTATCTACTGTTTTGGACTATATTGGGCTTTATTTTCCACTTTTATATTATTTTTGGGACTAACCTATTAACTGGAGGCCCAGCCCAGAATTGCTATTTTTTTGCCTATTTCAGTATTTCGAGGAAACAGAATATCAAATGGAGTCCAAACAGAATGAAACCTTCGGGAACGTGATCTTCTCACCGAACGTGATCCAGGAGACTTGGACCCTACTCCAAGAAGTTTCCGGGGAGGTCACGAGGGTGGAGGGCGCCCCCCCTGGGCGCGCCCCCTGCCTCGTGGGCCCCTCGGAGCTCCACCGACGTGCTCCTTCCTCCTATATATACCTACGTACCCCCATTAGACCAGAGAGGGAGCCAAAAACCTAATTCCACCGCCGCAACTTCCTGTATCCATGAGATCCCATCTTGGGGCCTGTTCCGGAGCTCCGCCGGAGAGGGCATCCATCACGGAGGGCTTCTACATCAACACCATAGCCCTTCCGATGAAGTGTGAGTAGTTTACTTCAGACCTTTGGGTCCATAGCTAGTAGCTAGATGGCTTCTTCTCTCTTTTTGGATGTCAATACAATGTTCTCCCCCTCTCTTGTGGAGATCTATTCAATGTAATCTTCTTTTTGCGGTGTGTTTGTTGAGACCAATGAATTGTGGGTTTATGATCCAACTTATCTATGAATAATATTTGAATCTTCTCTGAATTCTTTTATGTATGATTGAGTTATCTTTGCAAGTCTCTTCAAATTATCCGTTTGGTTTGGCCAACTAGATTGGTAGTTCTTGCAATGGGAGAAGTGCTTAGCTTTGGGTTCAATCTTGCGGTGTCCTTACTCAGTGACAGAAAGAGTTGCAAGGCACGTATTGTATTGTTGCCATCGAGGATAACAAGATGGGGTATTTATCATATTGCATGAATTTATTCCTCTACATCATGTCATCTTGCTTAAGGTGTTACTCTGTTTTTAACTTAATACTCTAGATGCATGCTGGATAGCGGTCGATTGAGTGGAGTAATAGTAGTAGATGCAGGCAGGAGTCGGTCTACTTGTCACGGACGTGATGCCTATATACATGATCATACCTAGATAACCTCATAACTATGCTAAATTCTATCAATTGCTCAACAGTAATTTGTTCACCCACCGTAGAATATCTATGCTCTTGAGAGAAGCCACTAGTGAAACCTATGGCCCCCGGGTCTATTCTCATCATATCAATCTCCATTACTTTATTTTACTTGTTTTGCTTTTACTTTTCACTTTGCATCTTTATACCAAAAATACCAAAAATATTATCTCTATCAGATCTCACTCTCGTAAGTGACCGTGAAGGGATTGACAACCCCTAAGCGTTGGTTGCGAGTTGCTACCATTTTGTGCAGGTACGAGGGACTTGCGCGTGACCTCCTACTGGATTGATACCTTGGTTCTCAAAAACTAAGGGAAATACTTACGCTACTGTGCTGCATCTCCCCCTCCTCTTCGGGGAAAACCAACGCTAGCTCGAGACGTAGCAGACCTCGATGAAGGTAAGGAGTCAGGTATGACACCTAAGTTTGATTGTGTTAAATCTTTTATGGATACCGATGTTTTCCATAAATTTAGCACTAAATATGGACTTGACTCTGAGATAGTAGCTTCTTTCTGTGAATCTTTTGCTACTTATGTTGATCTCCCCAAGGAGAAGTGGTTTAAATATCATCCTCCCATAGAAGTAAAAGTAGCTGCACCTATTAAAGTTGAAGAAAAGATTGTCACTTATAATGATCCTATTGTTCCTACTGCATATGTTGAGAAACCACCTTTTCCTGTTAGGATAAAGGATCATGCTAAAGCTTCAACTGTGGTTCGTAAAAGCAATATTAAAACATATACACCTCCTGAACAAGTTAAAGTTGAACCTAATATTGCTATTGTTAAAGATCTCTTGTCTGATAATATTGATGGGCATGTTATTTATTTTTGTGATGAAACTGCTAGAATTACTAAAACTTGTGCTAAAGATAAACCTAGACCTGTGGTAGGCATACCTGTTATTTCTGTTGAAATAGGAGATCATTGTTATCATGGCTTATGTGATATGGGTGCCAGTGCTAGTGCAATACCTATTAGCCTTTATAGAGAAATTATGCATGATATTGCACCTGTTGAGTTAGAAGATATTGATGTCACAATTAAACTTGCCAATAGAGATACTATTTCACCAATGGGAATTGTTAGAGATGTTGAAGTCCTGTGTGGGAAAGCTAAATATCCTGCTGATTTTCTTGTTCTTGGTTCCCCACAAGATAGCTTTTGTCCCATTATATTTGGTAGACCCTTCTTGAATACTGTTAATGCTACCATAGATTGCAAAAGGGGTGATGTTACTATCGGTTTAGATGATATGACTCATGAATTTAATTTTTCTAAATTTAGTAAACAACACCTTGAAGAAGAATTACCTAGTAAGGATGAAATTATTGGTCTTGCTTCTATTGCCATACCTCCTAGTGATCCTTTAGAACAATACTTGCTAGACCATGAAAATGATATGTTTATGAATGAAAGAAGGGAAATAGATGAAGTATTCTTTAAACAGGAACCCATCCTGAAACACAATTTGCCTGTTGAAATCCTAGGGGATCCTCCTCCACCCAAGGGTGATCCCATGTTTGAGCTTAAACCTTTACCTGATACTCTTAAATATGCTTATCTTGATGAGAAAAAGATATATCCTGTTATTATTAGTGCTAAACTTTCAGATCATGAAGAAGAAAGGTTATTGAAAACTCTGAATAAGCACCATGCTGCTATTGGATATACTCTCGATGATCTTAAGGGCATTAGTCCCACTCTATGTCAACACAAAATAAATTTGGAGGAAGATGCCAAACCAGTTTGTGATCATCAACGACGACTGAATTCTAAGATGAAGGAAGTGGTAAGAAAGGAAATACTAAAGCTCCTTGAGGCAGAGATGTGAAGAAACTAATCTTGTCTTGAATTGGGAAAATGACAAGGTTAATGAAGGTATTGTCTTGGGGCATAAAGTTTCTGAAAGAGGTATTGAAGTTGATAAAGCCAAGGTTGATGCTATTGAAAAGATGCCATGTCCCAAGGACATCAAAGGTATAAGAAGTTTCTTTGGTCATGCCGGTTTTTATAGGAGGTTCATTAAGGACTTCTAAAAAATTTCTCTGCCTCTGACTAATCTATTACAAAAAGATATACCATTTGTCTTTGATGATGATTGTGTAGAAGCATTTGAAATACTTAAGAAAGCATTGATCTCTAGACCGATTGTTCAGCCACCTGATTGGAATTTACCCTTTGAAATTATGTGTGATGCCAGTGATTATGCTGTAGGTGTTGTTCTAGGGCAAAGTGTTGATAAGAAATTAAATGTTATTCAATATGCTAGTAAAACTCTAGACAATGCTCAGAGAAATTATGCAACTACTGAAAAAGAATTCTTAGCAGTCGTATTTGCTTGTGATAAGTTCAGATCTTATATTGTTGATTCTAAAGTAAGTATTCACACGGATCATGCTGCTATTAAATATCTTATGGAAAAGAAAGATACTAAACCTAGACTTATTAGATGGGTTCTCTTGCTACAAGAATTTAATTTGCATATTATTGATAGGAAGGGAGCTGAGAACCCCGTTGCAGACAACTTGTCTAGGTTAGAAAATGTGCTTGATGACCCACTACCTATTGATGATAGCTTTCCTGATGAACAATTAAATGTCATAAATTCTTCTCACACTGCTCCATGGTATGCTAATTATGCTAATTACATTGTTGCTAAATTTATACCACCTAGTTTCACATACCAGCAAAAGAAAAAGTTCTTCTATGATTTGAGACATTACTTTTGGTATGACCCACATCTTTATAAAGAAGGAGTAGATGGTGTTATTAGACGTTGTGTAACTGAGCATGAACAGGAACAGATCCTACGCAAGTGTCACTCCGAGGCTTATGGAGGATACCATGCTGGAGATAGAACTGCACACAAGGTATTGCAATCCGGTTTTTATTGGCCTACTCTCTTCAAGGATGCCCGTAAGTTTGTCTTATCTTTTGATGAATGTCAATAATTGGTAATATTGGTAGACATCAAGAAATGCCTATGTATTATTCACTTGTTATTGAACCATTTGATGTTTGGGGCTTTGATTATATGGGACCTTTTCCTGCCTCTAATGGATATACACATTAGTTGCTGTTGATTACGTTACTAAGTGGTTAGAAGCTATTCCAACTAGTAGTGCTGATCATAACACCTCTATTAAGATGCTCAAAGAAGTTATTTTTCCAAGGTTTGGAGTCCCTAGATATTTAATGACTGATGGTGGTTCACATTTTATTCATGGTGCTTTCCGTAAAATGCTTGCTAAATATGATGTTAATCATAGAATTGCATCTCCTTATCACCCACAGTCTAGTGGTCAAGTAGAATTGAGTAATAGAGAGCTCAAATTAATTTTGCAAAAGATTGTTAATAGATCTAGAAAGAATTGGTCCAAGAAACTTGATGATGCATTATGGGCCTATAGAACTGCATATAAAAATCCTATGGGTATGTCTCCGTATAAAATGGTTTATGGAAAAGCATGTCACTTACCTCTTGAACTAGAACATAAGGCTTATTGGGCTATTAAAGAGCTCAATTAGGATTTCAAACATGTTGGTGAGAAAAGGTTATTTGACATTAGCTCACTTGATGAATGGAGAACCCAAGCCTATGAGAATGCCAAGTTATTTAAACAAAAAGTTAAAAGATGGCATGAAAAAAGAATACAAAAGCGTGAGTTTAATGTAGGTGATTATGTATTGCTATACAACTCTCGTTTAAGATTTTTTGCAGGAAAACTTCTCTCTAAATGGGAAGGTCCTTACGTTATCGAGGAGGTCTATCGTTCCGGTGCTACAAAAATCAACAACTTCGAAGGCACAAATCCGAAGGTGGTGAACGGTCAAAGAATTAAACATTATATCTCAGGTAATCCTATAAATGTTGAAACCAATGTTATTGAAACCATAACCCCGAAGGAATACATAAGGGACACTTTCTAGAATGTTTCAGACTCCGAAAAGGAATAGGTATGTACGGTAAGTAAACCGACTCCAAAACAGTTCTAATGGCAATTTCTTCCGTTTTGGAATATTTAGAAAAATATAAAAATAAGAAGCAGTCCAGGAAGGACACAAGGGCTCCACGAGGGTGGAGGGCGCGCCCTACCCCCCTGGGCGTGCCCCCTACCTCGTGGGCACCTTGTGTGCTCTCCGGACTCCGTTTTCTTACATGACACGTATTTTGGTCGGTAAAAATTCATTATATAACCTCCTGAAGGTTTTAACTCCCCTATCACGCAAAAATCTCTTGTCTTTGTTTCGAGCTGTTTTCTGTCAGGGTTGTCAAGGCCAGGCATTATGTCGTCTCCCTCCTCCTCCAACCATGAGGGCAACGGTGCTTGGCTAATGAAGATAGAGCTGAAGAGAGAAGAACCCATGGAGATCAAGAAGGATGAAGGGATCAAGAAGGCCACGGGGGACCAAGTTCTGACAACAAAAGACATCCTTCAACTTACCCCAATTGAGATCGAAGCTTTCAAGATGATTGAGTTAGCTCGTATACAAAATAAGTATCTCACACGTGAAAATATTTTGTTTAAGAAGCATATCATCGCACTCAAAGGCATTATCCGCAAGTTAGAAGACCTCCTACGCTCGATATGCGACTATCCACTATCAACAACCCCACCTTCTTCACCATCAAAGAAGAACTGAGCATAGGGTATGGACACTCCCCTTGGCAACTGCCAAGCTTGGGGGAGTGCCCCGGTATTGTATCACCATCACTTTTATCTTTACCGTTTTTCTTAGTTCGATCCTTTTGGTAATATCTTGATCTAGTAGAATAAAAGCTTTTCGTATGATCTAGTTGTGAGTTTTGCTTTATGATCCTTCTATGTAATCGAGTCCATGAGCTATATATAATGAAGATTAGTGTTGACTCAAAGGCTTGACTATTTTGCCATGATCTTGAGTGAATAAAAGAAAAGATAAAGAATAAAAAGAAACAAAGAGATCATATGGATCTTATGGAGAGTAATGAGCCCACATAGAAAAAGTATGATGAATAAAGTTGTTGAGAGTTGACAAACATAGTTTTGGTCATCGTTGCAATTAATAGGAAGTAATAAAGAAAGAGAGGTCTTCACATATAAATATACCATCTTGGACATCTTTTATGATTGTGAGCACTCATTAAAATATGACATGCTAAAGAGTTGACGTTGGACAAGGAAGACAACGTAATGGGTTATGTTTTCTTAGATCTGAGATAAGTTATATTGTCATGGATCATCCAACATGATTGAGCTTGCCTTTCTCCCTCATGTTAACCAAATTATTTGCACCAAGTAGAGATACTACTTGTGCTTCCAAACACCCTTAAACCAGTTTTGCCATGAGAGTCCACCATACCTACCTATGGATTGAATAAGATCCTTCAAGTAAGTTTTCATCGGTGCAAGCAATAAAAATTGCTCTCTAAATATGTATGACTTATTAGTGTGGGAGAAAATAAGCTTTATACGATCGTGTGATATGGAAGAAATAAAAGCGACAGACTGCATAATAAAGGTCCATCTCACAAGTGGCAATATAAAGTGACGTTCTTTCGCATTAAGATTTTGTGCCTCCAACCATAAAAGCGCATGACAACCTCTGGTTCCCTCTGCAAAGGGGCTATCTTTTACTTTTATCTCCTACCTTGCATAAGAGTCATGGTGATCTTCACCCTTCCTTTTTACATTTTATCTTTTGGCAAGCACAACATGTTGGAAAGATCTTGGTATATATGGCTAATTGGATGTGAGTTTTCATGAACTATTATTGCTGACATTACCCTAGAGGTAAAACGTTGGGAGGAAAAACTATAAGCCCCTATATTTCTCTGTGTCCGATTAAAACTCCATACCCATAAGTATTGCGTGAGTGTTAGCAATTGTGGAAGACTATATGATAGTTGAGTATGTGGACTTGCTGAAAAGCTCTTATATTGACTCTTTCCTATGTTATGATAAATTGCAATTGCTCCAATGACTGATATTATAGTTTGTTAGTTTTCAATGAAGTTTATGATTCATACTTGAAACTGTGATTGAATTGTTACTCTAGAATAAGAGATCATATGACAAAATTATATAAGTTGATGTTCCAAGAATGATCATGATGCCCTCATGTCCGTATTTTATTTTTATTGACACCTCTATCTCTAAACATGTGGGCATATTTTTCGATTTCGGCTTTCGCTTGAAGACAAGCGAGGTCTAAGCTTGGGGGAGTTGATACATCCATTTTGCATCATGCTTTTATATCGATATTTATTGCATTATGGGATGTTATTACACATTATGTCACAATACTAATGCTTATTCTCTCTTATTTTACAAGGTTTACATAAAGAGGGAGAATGCCGGCAGCTGGGATTCTGGGCTGGGAAAGGCGCAAATATTAGAGACCTATTCTGCACAGCTCCAAAAGTCCTGAAACTTCACGGAAGTCAATTTCAGAATATATAAAAAATACTGAGCGCAAGAAGTTCACCAGGGGGGCCACACCCTGCCCACGAGGGTGGGGGGCGCACCCTACCCCCCTGGGCGCGCCCCCTACCTCGTGGGCCCCCTAGTGGCCCTTTAGTGGCCATCTTCTGTTATATGGAGTCTTTCGACGAGGAAAAAATCATAAGCCATCTTCTCGGACGAAACTCCGCCGCCACGAGGCGGAACCTTGGCGGAACCAATCTAGGGTTCTGGCGGAGCTGCTCTGCTAGGGAAACTTCCCTCCCAGAGGGGGAAATCATCGGCATCGCCATCACCAACGCTCCTATGATCGGGAGAGTGCAATCTCCATCAACATCTCCATCAGCACCATCTCCTCTCAAAACCCTAGTTCATCTCTTGTATCCAATTCTTGTCTCCTAGTCCGGGATTGGTGCTAGTAGGTCTCTAGTAGTGTTAATTACTCCTTGTAGTTGATGCTAGTTGGTTTAATTGGTGGAAGATCATATGTTCAGATCCTATATGCATATTAATACACCTCTGATTATGAACATGTTTATGCTTTGTGAGTAGTTACTTTTGTTCCTGAGGACATGGGAGAAGTCTTGCTATTAGTAGTCATGTGAATTTGGTATTCGTTCGATATTTTGATGAGATGTATGTTGTCTCTCCTCTAGTGGTGTTATGTGAACGTCGACTACATGACACTTCACCATTGTTTGGGCCTAGAGGAAGGCATTGGGGAGTAATAAGTAGATGATGGGTTGCTAGAGTGATAGAAGCTTAAACGCTAGTTTATGCGGTGCTTCGTAAGGGGCTAATTTGGATCCATATGTTTCATGCTATGGTTAGGTTTACCTTAATACTTTTGTTGTAGTTGCGGATGCTTGCAATAGAGGTTAATCATAAGTGGGATGCTTGTCCAAGTAAGGGCAGTACCCAAGCACCGGTCCACCCACATACCAAACTATCAAAGTACCGAATGCGGATCATATGAGCGTGATGAAAACTAGCTTGACGATATTCCCATGTGTCCTCGGGAGCGCTTTTCTCTATATAATAGTTTGTACAGGCTTCTCCTTTGCTACAAAAAGGATTGGGCCACCTTGCTGCACTTTATTTACTTTTGTTACTTGTTGCTCGTTACAAATCATCCTATCACAAAACTATCTGCTACCACTTATTTCAGTACTTGCAGAGAATACCTTGCTGGAAACCGCTTATCATTTCCTTCTGCTCCTCGTTGGGTTTGACACTCTTACTAATCGAAAGGACTACGATAGATCCCCTATACTTGTGGGTCATTGTCGGTGTCAAAACCGGCGGATCTCGGGTAGGGGGTCCCGAACTATGCGTCTAGGCCGGATGGTAACAGGAGGCAGGGGACACTAAGTTTTACCCAGGTTCGGGCCCTCTTGATGGAGGTAAAACCCTACGTCCTGCTTGATTAATATTGATGATATGGGTAGTACAAGAGTAGATCTACCACGAGATCAGAGAGGCTAAACCCTAGAAGCTAGCCTATGGTATGATTGTATGTTGTGATTGTTGTTCTACGGACTAAAACCCTTCGGTTTATATAGACACCGGAGAGGGTTAGGGTTACACAAGGTCGGTTACAAAGGAGGAGATATCCATATCCGTATTACCTAGCTTGCCTTCCATGCCAAGTAGAGTCCCATCCAGACACGAGACGAAGTCTTCAATCTTGTATCTTCATAGTCTAACAGTCCGGCCAATGGAGATAGTCCGGCTATCCAGAGACCCCCTAATCCAGGACTCCCTCAGTATCCCCTGAACCAGGCTTCAATGACAATGAGTCCGGCGCGCAGTATTGTCTTCGGCATTGCAAGGCGGGTTCCTTCTCCGAATATATCAGAAGAATTTGAATACGAGGATAGTGTCCGACCCTGCAAAATAAGTTCCACATTCCACCGTAGAGAGAATAATATTTTCATAGATCTAATTTGCTGGCTTGTTTTGGCAGCATGACGTTATGTCATGGCCCGGTGATTATTCGAACCGTTTCTTTTAACCAGCCCCGCACATAACGCGAGGCAGTTTTTCGAGACGTCTTGTCAAAGCAGAGATCGTGTCCCCTTATTACGGGATTCTCATCAATACGGGCGTGGGTAACCCAACCGCGCCATCAATTGCGGCGCTTGGGGGATGAGCGAGTTTTACCAGGCAAGTGGGGACGCTTAGTTTCGTCAGCTCATATAAAGGGATAAGGATTCACCTTTCTATCCACGCCTTCTTCCTCCTTTGCTCATCCATTTCCGCACACTCGAGCTCTAGCGCCCAAGTCCTGACTTCCACCTCAACCTTCTCCAACCATGTCCGGAGCGGGAGGCAAGTGGATGGTCTCCTCCGTCACGGAGGGAGACATCAAGAAACTAAGGAGAGGCGGATACCTTCCTGACGACATCATGCACTGGCTCTCAGATGAGGGGCAGCTCATCCCCACCCCCATGCCCCATGAGAGGGTAGTATTCCTTACCCATTTCCTCTGTGGACTGGGATTCCTCTCCATCCATTCGTCCGGGGCTCATGTTCTATTACGGCCTGGATTTCCACGATCTGGCCCCGAACTTCATCCTCAACATCTTGGCGTTTATCGTCGTGTGCGAGGCCTTCCTCCGCATCAAGCCCCACTTCGGCTTATGGCTGAAGACCTTCAATGTCAAGCCGAAGGTGGTGGGCGGCCGCCAGGCGGAGTGCGGAGGCACCATGGTGGGCAAGATGCCCAACATAACATGGCTCGAGGGCTCCTTTGTGGAAACCATAAAGGGGTGGCAATCGGGGTGGTTCTATATCACCGAGCCGCGTGACCCTGCATGGGCAGCGGCCCCCGAGTTCCGATCTGGCATCCCCACGCGGCTCACCTCCTGGAAAGAGAAGGGCTTGTCCTGGGGTAATTCGAAAGAGCTGAACGGAATCCAAACATGTATTCAAAACATGGTGGACAAGAAGCTCAAGATTGTCAACATAGTCCAAGTTATGCTCATCCGCCGGATACTCCCGTGCCAGATAATCTGCTGGAAGCGCTTCGCAGCGCTTCCATCGACGAGGAGCACCGCACTATCATGAGTTTGGTGATCCAGAAGGTTCAGTCCGCCAAGAGCGGATTGACTGAAACCTGTGCCAGCCTTTTAACAGGCTTCGAGGTAAGTGTTTTAAAATGTAGTAGAAATATTACCGCATAGACAGTAGCCCCTGATGCTTTGTTCGGTGTTCACAAAGAAAAGCCGAACAAAGGATCAAATAATATCGTAGGAGTCTAATATAGGTGTGTCAATATGTGTATGCAGGCTTCGCTGCTCGCGTCCGCCGCACCGACTACGGAGGTCGCCGTACTAAAGCAGGACCTCGAGGGGTCCAGGAAAGAGCTCGGCCTTGCCAAGAGGCAGCTCGAGGAGAACAAGGGTAAGTAATACCCCGTCTATAGATATGTAAAAAAGGACGTGATTGCAAAATGATAGGATCATCGTATGTTTGTCAGGGGCCACGACCAAGGTGGTGACCCTGAAGCAAGCGCTAACCAAGGCCGAAGATACAGCGGCCAAGGAGCGCACCGAGCGAGAGAATCACAAGGCTTGTGTGGGCGAGGTGTAGCAAGAGCTCCAGGCTCTCGTGACAAAGCACGAGGCGTTGGAGCTTGACTCGAAGACGTGAGAGTCTGAGCTTGCCGCGGCCCTTGAGAGCGCAAAGAGTGCCAAGGCCGAGGCCCAGAAGGCCCTCTAGGAGATCGACGCAATGAAGAAGATAGCGGCGGGTAAGGCTTTCTATATGCAAAGCAAGCATGTAAAAGTAAATTACCGATTACTTACCCGGATTCGGAGCTCTTCAGGAGCATTCGCAGATTTTTCCCCGTAGTGTGTCTGATGCCGCACAATTTTACCAGGCCGAGGACGGAAGCTCGACGGAGAAGCTGTTCTGGTCTCAGTATGCTGAGGCCGAACATCCGGTGCCGATGAGCGACCAGCTGAAGCAGATGGTCGAGCTACATAAGGCGGCCGATCAGGCCATGAAGTGCTTTATAGTCCAGCTGTGGCCTGGCGACACCCTTCAGAACAGCTTCTTCGGCCTGGTGAGGCGGCTTGTGGATGCCTGCCCATGGCTGGAGGTCGTCAAGCGATCCGTCTGCATTGAAGGTGCACGCCGGGCTTTCGCCCGTGTGAAATTGCAGTGGGTCAAGCTAGACGTCGTGAAGCTGATCAAGGAGGGGCCGCCGGAGGGCAAGGAGCACCGCCACCCCGAGATGTACTACGAGGGTGTTATGCCGGGTGCCCGTCTTATCGCGGATGAGTGTTCAAAAGATGTAATATTTGAGTAAACTCGCTCGTTTTATCCTGTATTTATGAAAACATGTTTCATATGTGCTATGCAACGCTTGTTTGAATTTAAAATATTACATTCTGTTTGGTTGTTTATCCAATCTGAGAGATGGCTAGTCCTCGGCTTCTGACCCCATGCCACGAGTGTTGGGGTGTTCGGGATAAACCTGAGCACTCTTGTTCCCATATTTGGGTCCTTCGAGGGAGGTGCTCAGCACAATGAACAAGGCAACCGGACTAATAATGCTTTATCACTCTCACTTAGCCATAGAATTCTATAATTTTAAATTTCGGCGAAGCCCCTGGTATTCGGAAGGCCGAATTCGGGGCGCGATACACGCCTGTAAGCCGGACAGGGCCGGCCCCTCGCCCTAAGCGGCATAAGTCTTTAGGGACTCGAAAAACCTCACCGAACAGCGACCAGTCTCTCGCCTTATCATGACAGTCAGTTTTAGCTTTCTCTACTGAGGTGCTAAGCCCGGTAGAACCGGGGCACAATCGCAGTAGTTCTCCTAGCGCTACCTTAGCCGATAGAGCGAAACGTAAGGTACCAAAACATAGGAGCCGGGCAAACCCAACATTTGACCAAAGACATGATTCGGAGCTGATGCATATAATGCTATAAGTTCGGGGTGCCGCACTTGTGAAAGTGTTCGGACTTTTCACACCGCATTGTGGGGTACGTAAGCCCCTGGTGTATTGGCCGTACCATAGTGTACGGTTGCAAGTCGTCATTAATGAACACACACATATATATATATATAACAAAAATGCAATAATAGTCGTAATGACATGCATTGTTTATTAAAAAACTACGTTAAAGCAGAGTGATACAGATAGTGCAATAAGCAAAGAGTAGGACTAAGTCCCTTCCAAGGGCAAGCTGAGGAATGATATTAAATTGAATATTTCACTCGTTACTATAATCAACCTGGGAATTCCGTGGTATGACGTAGCTGTCTGCCTCCTTGGTTGCTGCATCATGTGTTCGGCAATAGTGCTGCCGGACAATGTTTCCAGAGATTAAGGTCCTGAAAGAAAAAGAAAAATAACCAAACGAGAAGCCCCTAGTGCGGTTTAGGCCGCGTCTTGGGGCGTGCCATAGTTGTGCCCCCTCCCCACCTGTGCCCATGGTATTTTTAATGCGTAATTATGTACGTGCGGCACGAGTTTCGCCGCTGGGCTGGGATTGGGGTGGTCGCTGTATTGCTACGCGAGCTCAGATCGCGCCAGGCGGTCTATTTGCCGATTACCCCGAGCGTGCTTGAAGGTGTCCGGGCTGTGAAGCGCCGAACTGGTTGATTGCCTTGAGAGGCTGCTTTGCGCTTCTGCTGCGAGGGCCACGGTGTACTCCTCTGTTCGGAAAGAGTGCTTTGTGTTTCCATTGACTGTAATAACTCCGCGAGGTCCTGGCATCTTGAGCTTGAGGTATGCATAATGCGGTACCGCATTGAATCTAGCAAATGTGGTTCGCCCGAGCAGCGCGTGATAACCACTGCGGAACGGGACTATATCGAAGATTAACTCTTCGCTTCGGAAGTTATCCGGGGATCCGAAGACCACTTCCAGTGTAATTGAGCCTGTGCAATGGGCCTCTACACCTGGAATGACGCCATTAAAGGTTGTTTTGGTGGGTTTGATCCTTGAGGGGTCTATACCCATTTTGCGCACTGTGTCCCGATAAAGCAGGTTCAGGCTGTTGCCGCCGTCCATAAGGACTCGAGTGAGGTGAAATCCATCGACGATTGGGTCTAGGACCAGTGCGGCGAATCCGCCATGACGGATACTAGGGGGGTGGTCCCTGCGATCGAAGGTGATCAGATAGGAGGACCAAGGGTTGAACTTTGGGGCGACTGGCTCCAACGCATATATGTCCCTGAGCGCACGCTTCCGCTCCCTCTTGGGCATGTGGGTTGCGTATATCATGTTCACCGTCCGCACTTGCGGGGGAAACCTCTTCTGTCCTCCAGTGTGCAGCTGCCGGGGCTCCTCCTCGTCATCGCTATGCGGCCCCTTATCCTTGTTTTCGGCAATTAACTTGTCGGCCTGCTTGAACACCCAACAATCCCTGTTGGTGTGATTGGCTGGCTTGTCTGGGGTGCCGTGTATTTGACACGAGCGATCGAGTATACGGTCCAAGCTCGACGGACCCGGCGTACTTTGTTTGAATGGCTTTTTCCGCTGACCGGGTTTAGAGCCTTTGAATCCGGCATTGACTGCCGTATCCTCAGTATTTTCGCTGTCAATGTGGTGCTTATGCTTGTTGCGACGTGACCTGCTATTGCCGTCCTTGGTATCTGAGGTACCATGGTTCTTTGATATGTTATTACTGCGATCTAGCCAGCTGTCTTCTTCCGCACAAAAGCGGGTCATGAGCGTCATGAGAGCTGCCATAGATTTCGGCTTTTCCTGACCAAGGTGCTGGGCTAGCCATTCGTCTCGGATGTTGTGCTTGAAAGCCGCTAAGGCCTCCGCATCCGGACAGTCAACAATTTGATTTTTCTTTGTAAGGAACCAAGTCCAGAATTGCCTGGCCGACTCTTCTGGCTGCTGAATTATGTGGCTCAAGTCATCGGCGTCTAGTGGTCGCGCATAAGTGCCCTGAAAGTTGTCGAGGAATGCGGCTTCCAGATCTTCCCAACAGCTAATGGAGTCCGCTGGCAAGCTGTTAAGCCAATGTTGCGCTGGTCCTTTGAGCTTTAGTGGGAGGTATTTGATGGCGTGTAAGTCATCACCGCGGGCCATGTGGATGTGGAGGAGGAAGTCCTCAATCCATACTGCGGGATCTGTTGTGTCGTCGTATGATTCAATGTTTACAGGTTTGAAACCTTCTGGGAATTGATGTTCCATTACTTCGTCTGTGAAGCACAAGGGGTGTGCGGCGCCTCTGTATTGGGCTATATCTCGACGCAGCTCGAATGGGTCTTGCCCGCTGTGTTCGGCCCGGCCGGATTTGCTTTTACTGTATCCGGCATGACGTTTGTTGTCTCACAGAGTGGTGCACCCTCATGATCCGTAGATCGATCTTGAATGCTTTGCCTTGTCCTCCAATATGTCTTGCAGGTCTGGCGTATCTCCCCATGCCTTTTTATTTGAATGGCGTTGGGGTGTAGGCTGAGCTTTTGGCTGGAATGCCTCTCTATCGCGGCCACGAGATGGCCGATCAGCCGTATCATACGCTTCTTCCTCCAGTCGGGGTAGTAACCTGCGCCTTGGGTAACTCTTGGAGGGGCGCTCGAGTTTATATTCCTCGGCCGGGAGGACTTCAGTCCATTTGTCAGCTAGCAGATCTTGATTAGCTTGAAGCTGCTGCTGCTTTTTCTTCAGGCTATTTGCTGTGGCCATAAGCCGACGCTTGGAGCGCTCTTGTTCGACGGGATCCTCTGGGACGGCAAATTCATCGTAGCCGAGGCTTGCCTCGTCTTCGGAGGGGGGATGTAATTGTCATCCTCCTCCTCTCCGTCTGCCGCTCTCTCAGGAGAGCTGGCTCCTTCATCCTCCTGCTCTAAATCTTGCTGGAGGGGATTGTTGTTGTCTTCGGCACTATCCGGAGTGTTATTATCTCCTGTGCCGGTATCACCACTTTTTCTTTGGCGGGACTTAGAGCGGTGCCGCTGACGTCAGCACTTGGGTTGCTTCTTGGAGGGGTCATCCTCCGCTATCTCATCGCCGTTGCCTTCGTTGGGTGCATCCACCATGTATATGTCATATGACGAGGTGGCTTTCCAGTGCCCTATAGGCGCTGGTTCATGTTCGTCTCCTACATCTTGTCCATACCATCGATGTCTTCGGAGTCGAAGTCGAGCATGTCGGTTAAATCATCGATAGTGGCTACAGAGTGGGTGGTGGGTGGGCGTCGAATTTCTTCGTCGTCCGCATCCCAATCCTGTAGGCCATAACCCGGCCAGTGCTCTCCTGACAAAGAGAGAGACCTTAGTGAATTCAGAATGTCGCCGAAGGGCGAGTGCTGAAAGATATCCGCGGCGGTGAATTCCATGATCGGCGCCCAATCGGATTCGATTGGCAGCGGCGCGGATGGTTCGAAGTCTGGGAAAGAGTCCGGCACCTTGGAGTCACGGGCTGCGCAGAGGGTTAGGCAGGTGTTCAGCTCGATCGCCGTTGAGACTGTAGCCCCTGAGGCGGTGTCTAACCACCCGTCCTTGATTGGCGCAGTTGGCTCCGAACTAAGGGTCGGAGCTGATGCGGGCGCGGCCTCTGGGGTACTGTTCAGCGGCAGAGCTAGGTCATACCCATCGCGACAGTGCGGCGCGCCCGGCTGTGGCTCGAATTCGTCGGAGATCAAGTCTCCGCGGATGTCGGTCATGTAGTTCAAACTTCCAAATCTGACCTGATGGCCAGGGGCGTAGCTTTCAATCTGCTCCAGATGGCCAAGCGAATTAGCCCGCAGTGCAAAGCCGTCGAATACAAAGATCTGTCCGGGGAGAAAAGTCCCACCCTGGACCGCATCGCTATCGATGATAGTAGGAGCCATCAAGCCTAACGGCGATGACACAGAGGAACTCTCAATGAAAGCACCAATGTCGGTGTCAAAACCGCGGATCTCGGGTAGGGGGTCCCAAACTGTGCGTCTAGGCCGGATGGTAATAGGAGGCAAGGGACACGAAGTTTTACCCAGGTTCGGGCCCTCTTGATGGAGGTAAAACCCTACGTCCTGCTTGATTAATATTGATGATATGGGTAGTACAAGAGTAGATCTACCACGAGATCAGAGAGGCTAAACCCTAGAAGCTAGCCTATGGTATGATTGTATGTTGTGATTGTTGTTCTACGGACTAAAACCCTTCGGTTTATATAGACACCGGAGAGGGTTAGGGTTACACAAGGTCGGTTACAAAGGAGGATATATCCATATCCGTATTGCCTAGCTTGCCTTCCACACCAAGTAGAGTCCCATCCGGACACGAGACGAAGTCTTCAATTTTGTATCTTCATAGTCTAACAATTCGGCCAATGGAGATAGTCCGGCTGTCCGGAGACCCCCTAATCCAGGACTCCCTCAGTCATCATGCCTCAAGATGGTGTTAATTGTGGCCAAACCAGATAACATATAATGAACAGAGCATAGCTTATGAGTTTCCAGGGCTTTGTCAGGAATTTCTTTGTACATGTTGTCCATTGAGTTGTGGTCTTTCTTCTTCTTGGCTTAGACATCCAAGTCATCCTCATGCTCTTCAGGGTCATTGAATAATTTTCCCAACTCAGCAACTGTTGATTGGTACCTAGTACCCTCAGACATCCAGACGATTCTGCCATCAGGATAGAGGTGTGTTGTGGAATAGAATTGCATAACGATCTCATCATTCCACTTGGTCAACTTCTGACCCACAAAGGCATCTACTCCACATGATCTGAAACTTTCATGCACTCCTAGAAAACGATCCTTGTTGCTGTCAATATATTTCCAATCCACCCACTTCATATATATCATAGACAATGGGCTTCTTGTCAAGCAAGATGGTTTCATAGAAGTCCTGCTGCTCCTTGGTGTGGAACATGTAATCAACAGTAGTCCTTCTCACAGCATATGGATCAGTTTGTCTCCAAAGTCTGAGACCTGCATCCTTCCTGATGTTCATGTCTTCTGCCATGGATGACCGTAGGGATCTTGGGCTTTAACTTTCTAAGCACATGGGCTTTAGCATCTTCTTCATCAATCTCAGGCACTGGGGCCTTGTTCTTTTCAGCAGTTGGAATATTTATTGTGCTCCTCTTGGGTGCAGTCTTTGGAGCTAGAGCAGAAGCTTTGGGAGCTGTCTTGGGCTTAGAAGGGGCAGCCCCAGACTTGATGGCATCTCCCATCAGCTTTTGAGACTTTGATGCTGGTGCAGCATCTTCTTCTTCTTCTTCTTCTTCTGGATCTTCCATCATAGAGGATCTTTCAATGACTTTGGCTATAGTTTTCTTGACCCTTTCTTTCCTTTTCTTGCCCTCACCAGCAGCCTCTTCAACATTTAACTTGTAAGTTTCAATAGTTGAGGCCCTGGCTTTTAAGGTTGGCACCCACTTTGCAGGAGCCTTCTTGTGCATTCCAGGCTTGGTGGATGCAGCTGAGCCAAACTCCTTCTTAACAACCCTTTTCATGGAGCTCACTTCTTCCTCAGCAGCAATATAATCCTCATCTTCTGAGTCTGAGTTTCTCTTATTCCTCGTCCTTGTAGCTGCCTTGGGCAAGTTGCTTGGTGTACTCCTGCTGCCCTCATCATAGCTGCTAGAGGGACTAGTGCCCTCACTCAGGTTCATCTGCTCTTCTGACTTATTCTGGCTATCACTCTGATTTGACATTCTGACAAAGCAAACTGACAGCTGACCCTGTGAATAGTTATAGATGAGATAGAGTGGATGAGCATCACAAAGTGCAAAGATTTTGCAAAACAAATGAGTCAAAAACTTAGTTTTAGTTTTCCATAGAAAGCATTTCGGAGCTACCGATTTTTGTTAAGCTCGGTGACACCGAAGCAACTTTTGTAGTCTAAACTAGGGAAATCGGTCAGACCGAGACACAGTTCGGTGACTCCGAGATTGCTAGGGTTTCATTGAAATTTGAACTCGGTCACACCGATTTGCAAGTTTCGGTCACACCGATTTGAACAGGCAAGTGCAATGGCCTAAGCCAAATCGGTGAGACCGATTTCCACAACTCGGTTGGTCTGAGATGAGTTCGGCGGAAACCTAACCCTAAATTTTCGAATCAAACCTAATCTAAGGGATGTTCTTGCTGGACAGGATGATCTCATATGTGGTAAAGAACGTGGCATTTGCTTTGTGCTAAGAATCGGAGTAAGGAACAACACAAAGATTCGAACTCATACCCTAGTTCGGTGATGAGCTCGCTACGGCGGCAACGGTGGGGTTGAATTCTGTTGACGGTGACGGAGACCAGCGACGGGAGGTCGCTGGCGATGAGAGGAGGATCTGGAGACCCGAGGCAACAAAGCAGGACACGCGTGGGCTAAAGGGTTTTGGAGAAATTTCCAAAATTCGACCCAGTGGTATATATATCCTGACCCTGTCGGTGTGACCGAGTGGAACAACTCGGTGGCACCGAGATGCAGAATCGCAAGCGGTTACTGCAACTCGGTGTGACCGAAAAGTTCTAATCGTTTGCACCGAGATTGAAAACCTAAATCAACTCAGTGAACTCGGTCAGACCGAAAAGGATGAATCGGTCAGACCGAAATGCATAGAGAGGTTTTGAAAGTTTAAGTCTATGACGAATCAGGGACTCCGAGTGCTCCTCACACAGAGTGTTCGAATCTGACTTGATCAAACTTTGTGATGTAGCATGAATATAGTTTGAGACGAGAAAAGCATAGATAGCTAGAGGAATTTCTTAGGCATTCTTGTCCATCCATTTGGCAAAAGAAAAGGAGCCAAACAATCAAAGCAACAAATGGATGTCCTCGAATGAGTAAAATATGCAACCAACATGCTCACACAATAAAATGGCAAATGAAATATGTGACAAAGCATGCACAAACACTCTAGCATCTATCAAGTAATTGGCGATGACTATGTCATCTATATATGAGTATATTGACTTAGGAGTCAAATGAGAACATTTGATCATAGGTCATACTCATCGTTTAAGCACAAGTGGGGTTACCACTTTTACATAAAGCATTGTTGTGTTCACACCATTAGAGTTGCCTTAGCTCAATATTTTGAGTAAAGCTCCCCCTAGATGTGATATCCCCCCTAAGAGGGATGAACTAATCATGGTTTTTGTCGATGACGACTTCATGTAGATGTTGAAGATTTGGATGCTCAAGGTTGATGCAGATCATTTGGAGCAATCCATTGGAGTGAGTTGCACTTTTAATACCTACATGGGTTAGTCCCACAAGGAACAAACAAGGATATCCATGGACATAGAATGAAGTTCATACATGATGATGTCCATTAAAGCATTAGGTTACCTTGTCCCTTGTCTTACCAACAAGAGGGTTTGTGACTCCTTGAACTAGTGCAAGATGTGGAAGTTGTTTGCACTTGTTCTCGCCCAAATGATATGAGTGAAGTATGTTGGCGGAGTCACCCTCAAGAACTCTCTAGTTCTTCTTCTTCGGGATCCACATCATCTTGATGGGAATCCTTGGAGTTGTAGTTGTACTTGATGAAGTAGAACTTGATGTAGTCTTGGGAACCCACTTGACCAAGGCCTTAGGAGCTTCTTCAAATGCATCAATCTCCTCTTGAAGCTTGTCCTTGCCTTTTTGCCTGTGGTCTTGTGGTGGAAGATCATCTTGAGCTTGTGTCCCCTTGAAAGAAGTAGGATCATACTTCTCTTGTTGAGGAACAAACTTCGTCTTGGGGTATTGATCTTCTTCCCACTCAACTTCTCTTTCGTTCAAAACCAACACCTTGATTCTTCCGGTATCTTCCTTGCTTGCGTACAATTTCCTCAAATTGCTTACTTCCGACAAGGCTCTTGTAAACACCTTTCTCTATAATTCCCTTCAATAAGCTATTTTCTTGCTCAAGTGTAACTTGTCTAAGAGAATCATTACTGGAATCAAGAGAACTACTAGAAGCAACAATATTGGATTTAACATGATCATTGTTACTACTAGAATAAGAATCTTTCTTACCCTTGTTGCTAGATTTTACTGTTGGGGAACGTAGTAATTTCAAAAAAATTCCTACGCACACGCAAGATCATGGTGATGCATAGCAACGAGAGGGGAGAGTGTGATCTATGTACCCTTGTAGACCGATAGCGGAAGCGTTAGCACAACGCGGTTGATGTAGTCGTACGTCTTCACGACCCGATCGGTCAAGCACCGAAACTACGGCACCTCCGAGTTTTAGCACACGTTCAGCTCGATGACGATCCCCGGACTCCGATCCAGCAAAGTGTCAGGGTAGAGTTCCGTCAGCACAACGGCATGGTGACGATCTTGATGTACTACTGTCACAGGGCTTCGCCTAAGCACCGCTACAATATTATCGAGGACTATGGTGGAAGGGGGCACCGCACACGGCTAAGAATATGATCACGTGGATCAACTTGTGTGTCTAGGGGTGCCCCCTGCCCCCGTATATAAAGGAGTAAGGGGAGGAGGCCGGCCGGCCCCTATTGGCGCGCCAGGAGGAGTCCTCCTCCTAGTAGGAGTAGGACTCCTACTAGGAGGGGGAAGGAAGTGGGGAGGGAGAAGGAAACGGGGTGCCGCCCCCCCTCTCCTAGTCCAATTCGGACCAGGGGGGAGGAGCGCGCGGCCCACCCTGGCTGCCCCTCTCTCTCTCCACTAAGGCCCATATGGCCCATTACTTCTCCCGGTAGGGTTCCGGTAACCCTCCGGCTCTCCGGTTTTCTCCGAAATCACCCGGAACACTTCCGGTGTTCGAATATAGCCGTCTAATATATCAATCTTTATGTCTCGACCATTTCGAGACTCCTCGTTATGTCCATGATCACATCCGGGACTCCGAACTAACTTCGGTACATCAAAACTCATAAACTCATAATATAACTGTCATCGAAACCTTAAGCGTGCGGACCCTACGAGTTCGAGAACAATGTAGACATGACCGAGACACGTCTCCGATCAATAACCAATAGCGGAACCTGGATGCTCATATTGGCTCCTACATATTCTACGAAGATCTTTATCGGTCATACCGCATAACAACATACGTTGCTCCCTTTGTCATCGGTATTTTACTTGCCCGAGATTCGATCGTCGGTATCTCAATACCTAGTTCAACCTCGTTACCGGCAAGTCTCTTTACTCGTTTCGTAATACATCATCTCGCAACTAACTCATTAGTTGAAATGCTTGCAAGGCTTATATGATGTGCATTACCGAGAGGGCCCAGAGATACCTCTCCGACAATCGGAGTGACAAATCCTAATCTCGAAATACGCCAACCCAACATGTACCTTTGGAGACACCTGTAGAGCTCCTTTATAATCACCCAGTTACATTGTGATGTTTGGTAGCACACAAAGTGTTCCTCCGGCAAACGGGAGTTGCATAATCTCATAGTCATAGGAACATGTATAAGTCATGAAGAAAGCAATAGCAACATACTAAACGATCGGGTGCTAAGCTAATGGAATGGGTCATGTCAATCACATCATTCTCCTAATAATGTGATCCCGTTAATCAAATGACAACACATGTTTATGGTTAGGAAACATAACCATCTTTGATTAATGAGCTAGTCAAGTAGAGGCATACTAGTGACGTTTGGTTTGTCTATGTATTCACACAAGTATTATGTTTCCGGATAATACAATTCTAGCATGAATAATAAACATTTGTCATGATATAAGGAAATAAAATAATAACATTATTATTGCCTCTAGGGCATATTTCCTTCAGTCTCCCACTTGCACTAGAGTCAATAATCTAGATTACACAGTAATGATTCTAACACCCATGGAGCTTTTGGTGCTGATCATGTTTTTCTCATGGAAGAGGCTTAGTCAACGGGTCTGCTACATTCAGATCCGTATGTATCTTGCAAATCTCTATGTCTCCCACCTAGACTAGATCCCGGATGGAATTGAAGCGTCTCTTGATGTGCTTGGTTCTCTTGTGAAATCTGGATTCCTTTGCCAAGGCAATTGCACCAGTATTGTCACAAAAGATTTTCATTGGACCCGATGCACTAGGTATGACTCCTAGATCGTATATGAACTCCTTCATCCAGACTCCTTCGTTTGCTGCTTCTGAAGCAGCTATGTACTCCGCTTCACATGTAGATCCCGCCACAACGCTTTGTTTAGAACTGCACCAACTGACAGCTCCACCGTTTAATGTAAACACGTATCCGGTTTGCGATTTAGAATCGTCCAGATCAGTGTCAAAGCTTGCATCAACGTAACCATTTACGATGAGCTCTTTGTCACCTCCATATATGAGAAACATATCCTTAGTCCTTTTCAGGTATTTCAGGATGTTCTTGACCGATGTCCAGTGATCCACTCCTGGATTACTTTGGTACCTGCCTGCTAGACTTATAGCAAGACACACATCAGGTCTGGTACACAGCATTGCATACATGATAGAGCCTATGGCTGAAGCATAGGGAACATCTTTCATTTTCTCTCTATCTTCTGCATTGGTCGGGCATTGAGTCTTACTCAATTTCACACCTTGTAACACAGGCAAGAATCCTTTCTTTGCTTGATCCATTTTGAACTTTTTCAAAACTTTGTCAAGGTATGTGCTTTGTGAAAGTCCAATTAAGCGTCTTGATCTGTCTCTATAGATCTTAATGCCCAATATGTAAGCAGCTTCACCGAGGTCTTTCATTGAAAAACTCTTATTCAAGTATCCCTTTATGCTATCCAGAAATTCTATATCATTTCCGATTAGTAATATGTCATCTACATATAATATCAAAAATGCTACAGAGCTCCCACTCACTTTCTTGTAAATACAGGCTTCTCCAAAAGTCTGTACAAAACCAAATGCTTTGATCACACTATCAAAGCGTTTATTCCAACTCCGAGAGGCTTGCACCAATCCATAAATGGATCACTGGAGCTTGCACACTTTGTTAGCTCCCTTTGGATCGACAAAACCTTCCGGTTGCATCATATACAACTCTTCTTGCAGAAATCCATTCAGGAAAGCAGTTTTGACATCCATCTGCCAAATTTCATAATCATAAAATGCGGCAATTGCTAACATGATTCGGACAGACTTAAGCATCGCTACAGGTGAGAAGGTCTCATCGTAGTCAATCCCTTGAACTTGTCGAAAACCTTTTGCGACAAGTCGAGCTTTGTAGACAGTAACATTACCGTCAGCGGCAGTCTTCTTCTTAAAGATCCATTTATTCTCAATTGCTTGCCGATCATTGGGCAAGTCAACCAAAGTCCATACTTTGTTCTCATACATGGATCCCATCTCAGATTTCATGGATTCAAGCCATTTTGCGGAATCTGGGCTCACCATCGCTTCTCCATAGTTCGTAGGTTCATCATGATCTAGTAGCATGACTTCCAGAACAGGATTACCGTACCACTCTAGTGCGGATCTTACTCTAGTTGATCTACGAGGTTCAGTAGTATCTTGTCCTGAAGCTTCATGATTATCATCATTAGCTTCCTCAATAATTGGTGTAGGTGTCATAGAAACTGGTTTCTGTGATGTACTACTTTCCAATAATGGAGCAGGTACAGTTACCTCATCAAGTTCTACTTTCCTCCCACTCACTTCTTTCGAGAGAAACTCCTTCTCTAGAAAGTTTCCAAATTTAGCAACAAAAGTTTTTGCCTTCGGATCTGTGATAGAAGGTGTATCCAATAGTTTCCTTTGGATATCCTATGAAGACACATTTCTCTGATTTGGGTTCGAGCTTATCAGGTGGAACCTTTTTCACATAAGCATCGCAACCCCAAACTTTCAGAAACGACAACTTTGGTTTCTTGCCAAACCATAGTTCATAAGGCGTCGTCTCAACGGATTTTGATGGTGCCCTTATTTGACGTGAATGCGGCCATCTCTAGAGCATAACCCCAAAACGATAGCGGTAAATCAGTAAGAGACATCATAGATCGCACCATATCTAGTAAAGTACGATTACGACGTTCGGACACACCATTACGCTGTGGTGTTCCGGGTGGCGTGAGTTGCGAAACTATTCCGCATTGTTTCAAATGTACACCAAACTCGTAACTCAAATATTCTCCTCCACGATCAAATCGCAGGAATTTTATTTTCTTGTTACGATGATTTTCAACTTCACTCTGAAATTCTTTGAACTTTTCAAATGTTTCAGACTTATGTTTCATTAAGTAGATATACCCATATCTGCTTAAGTCATCTGTGAAGGTGAGAAAATAACGATATCCGCCACGAGCCTCAACATTCATCGGACCACATACATCTGTATGTATGATTTCCAACAAATCTGTTGCTCTCTCCATAGTACTGGAGAACGGTGTTTTTGTCATCTTACCCATAAGGCACGGTTCGCAAGTACCAAGTGATTCATAATCAAGTGGTTCCAAAAGCCCATCAGTATGGAGTTTATTCATGCGCTTTACACCGATATGACCCAAATGGCAGTGCCACAAATAAGTTGCACTATCATTATCAACTCTGCATCTTTTGGTTTCAACATTATGAATATGTGTGTCACTACTATCGAGATTTAATAAGAATAGACCACTCTTTAAGGGTGCATGACCATAAAAGATATTACTCATATAAATAGAACAACCATTATTCTCTGATTTAAATGAATAACCGTCTCGCATCAAACAAGATCCAGATATAATGTTCATGCTTAACGCTGGCACCAAATAACAATTATTTAGGTCTAATACTGATCTCGAAGGTAGATGTAGAGGTAGCATGCCGACCGCGATCACATCGACTTTGGAACCATTTCCCACGCGCATCGTCACCTCGTCCTTAGCCAATCTTCGCTTAATCTGTAGTCCCTGTTTTGAGTTGCAAATGTTAGCAACAGAACCAGTATCAAATACCCAGGTGCTACTGCGAGCATTAGTAAGGTACACATCAATAACATGTATATCACATATACCTTTGTTCACCTTGCCATCCTTCTTATCCGCCAAATACTTGGGGCAATTCCGCTTCCAGTGACCAGTCTGCTTGCAGTAGAAGCACTCAGTTTCAGGCTTAGGTCCAGGTTTGGGTTTCTTCTCTTGAGTAGCAACTTGCTTGTTGTTCTTTTTGAAGTTCCCCTTCTTCTTCCCTTTGCCCTTTTTCTTGAAACTAGTGGTCTTATTGACCATCAACACTTGATGCTCCTTCTTGATTTCTACCTCCGCAGCTTTCAGCATTGCGAAGAGCTCGGGAATAGTCTTATTCATCCCTTGCATATTATAGTTCATCATGAAGCTCTTGTAGCTTGGTGGCAGTGATTGGAGAATTTTGTCAATGACGCAATCATCTGGAAGATTAACTCCCAATTGAATCAAGTGATTATTATACCCAAAATTTTGAGTATATGCTCACTAACAGAACTGTTCTCCTCCATCTTGCAGCTATAGAACTTATTGGAGACTTCATATCTCTCAATCCGGGCATTTGCTTGAAATATTAACTTCAACTCCTGGAACATCTCATATGCTCCATGACGTTCAAAAACGTCGTTGAAGTCCCGATTCTAAGCCGTAAAGCACGGCACACTGAACTATCGAGTAGTCATCAGCTTTGCTCTGCCAGACGTTCATAACATCTGGTGTTGCTCCAGCAGCAGGCCTGGCACCCAGTGGTGCTTCCAGGACGTAATTCTTCTGTGCAGCAATGAGGATAATCCTCAAGTTACGGACCCAGTCCGTGTAATTGCTACCATCATCTTTCAACTTTGCTTTCTCAAGGAACGCATTAAAATTCAACGGAACAACAGCACGGGCCATCTATCTACAATCAAACATAAACAAGCAAGATACTATCAGGTACTAAGTTCATGATAAATTTAGGTTCAGTTAATCATATTACTAAAGAACTCCCACTTAGATAGACATCCCTCTAATCCTCTAAGTGATTACGTGATCCAACTCAACTAAACCATGTCCGATCATCACGTGAGATGGAGTAGTTTCATTGGTGAACATCGCTATGTTGATCATATCTACTATATGATTCACGCTCGACCTTTCGGTCTCCGTGTTCCGAGGCCATATCTGTATATGCTTGGCTCGTCAAGTATAACCTGAGTATTTTGCGTGTGCAACTGTTTTGCACCCGTTGTATTTGAACGTAGAGCCTATCACACCCGATCATCATGTGGTGTCTCAGCATGAAGAACTTTCACAACGGTGCATACTCAGGGAGAACACTTCTTGATAATTAGTGAGAGATCATCTTAAAATGCTACCGTCAATCAAAGCAAGATAAGATGCATAAAAGATAAACATCACATGCAATCAATATAAGTGATATGATATGGCCATCATCATCTTGTGCTTGTGATCTCCATCTTCGAAGCACTGTCGTGATCACCATCATCACTGGCGCGACACCTTGATCACCATCGTAGCATCATTGTCGTCTCGCCAATCTTATGCTTCCACGACTATCGTTACCGCTTAGTGATAAAGTAAAGCATTACAGCGCAATTGCATTGCATACAATAAAGCGACAACCATATGGCTCCTGCCAGTTGCCGGTAACTTGGTTACAAAACATGATCATCTCATACAATAAAATTTAGCATCATGTCTTGACCATATCACATCACAACATGCCCGGCAAAAACAAGTTAGACGTCCTCTACTTTGTTGTTGCAAGTTTTACGTGGCTGCTACGGCTTAAGCAAGAACCAATCTTACCTACGCATCAAAACCACAACGATAGTTTGTCAAGTTGGTGCTGTTTTAACCTTCGCAAGGACCGGGCGTAGCCACACTCGGTTCAACTAAAGTTGGAGAAACTGTCACCCGCTAGCCACCTTTGTGCAAAGCACGTCGGGAGAACCGGTCTCGCGTAAGCGTACGCGTAATGTCGGTTCGGGCCGCTTCGTCCAACAATACCGCCGAACCAAAGTATGACATGCTGGTAAGCAGTATGACTTATATCACCCACAACTCACTTGTGTTCTACTCATGCATATAACATCAACACATAAAACCTAGGCTCTGATACCACTGTTGGGGAACGTAGTAATTTCAAAAAAATTCCTACGCACACGCAAGATCATGGTGATGCATAGCAACAAGACGGGAGAGTGTGATCTACGTACCCTTGTAGACCGACAGCGGAAGCGTTAGCACAACGCGGTTGATGTAGTCGTACGTCTTCACGGCTCGACCGATCAAGCACCGAAACTACGGCACCTCCGAGTTTTAGCACACGTTCAGCTCGATGACGATCCCCGGACTCTGATCCAGCAAAGTGTCGGGGTAGAGTTCCATCAGCACGACGGCGTGGTAACGATCTTGATGTACTACCGTCGTAGGGCTTCGCCTAAGCACCGCTACAATATTATCGAGGATTATGGTGGAAGGGGGCACCGCACACGGCTAAGAATATGATCACGTGGATCAACTTGTGTGTCTAGGGGTGCCCCCTGCCCCCATATATAAAGGAGCAAGGGGAGGAGGCCGGCCGGCCCCTATTGGCGCGCCAGGAGGAGTCCTCCTCCTAGTAGGAGTAGGACTCCTACTAGGAGGGGGAAGGAAGTGGGGAGGGAGAAGGAAAGGGGGGCGCTGCCCCCCCTCTCCTAGTACAATTCGGACCAGGGGGGAGGAGGCGCGCGGCCCACCTTGGCTGCCCCTCTCTCTCTCCACTAAGGCCCATATGGCCCATTACTTCTCCCGGTAGGGTTCCGGTAACCCTCCGGCTCTCCGGTTTTCTCCGAAATCACCCAGAACACTTCCGGTGTCCGAATATAGCCGTCTAATATATCAATCTTTATGTCTCGACCATTTCGAGACTCCTTGTTATGTCCGTGATCACATCCGGGACTCCGAACTAACTTCGGTACATTAAAACTCATAAACTCATAATATAACTGTCATCGAAACCTTAAGCGTGCGGACCCTACGGGTTCGAGAACAATGTAGACATGACCGAGACAGATCTCCGGTCAATAACCAATAGGGGAACCTGGATGCTCATATTGGCTCCTACATATTCTACGAAGATCTTTATCGGTCAGACCGCATAACAACATACGTTGTTCCCTTTGTCATCGGTATTTTACTTGCCTGAGATTCGATCGTCGGTATCTCAATACCTAGTTTAATCTCGTTACCGGCAAGTCTCTTTACTCGTTTCGTAATACATCATCTCGCAACTAACTCAATAGTTGAAATGCTTGCAAGGCTTATGTGATGTGCATTACCGAGAGGGCCCAGAGATACCTCTCCGACAATCGGAGTGACAAATCCTAATCTCGAAATACGCCAACCCAACATGTACCTTTGGAGACACCTGTAGAGCTCCTTTATAATCACCCAGTTACGTTGTGACGTTTGGTAGCACACAAAGTGTTCCTCCGGCAAACGGGAGTTGCATAATCTCATAGTCATAGGAACATGTATAAGTCATGAAGAAAGCAATAGCAACATACTAAACGATCGGGTGCTAAGCTAATGGAATGGGTCATGTCAATCGCATCATTCTCCTAATAATGTGATCCCGTTAATCAAATGACAACAAATGTCTATGGTTAGGAAACATAACCATCTTTGATTAATGAGCTAGTCAAGTAGAGGCATACTAGTGACGTTTGGTTTGTCTATGTATTAACACAAGTATTATGTTTTCGAATAATACAATTCTAGCATGAATAATAAACATTTATCATGATATAAGGAAATAAAATAATAACATTATTATTGCCTCTAGGGCATATTTCCTTCATTTACTTGTGGCATGTAAGTAGACAAGAGTAAACGCTTGGCAATGTAAGAAGAACTTTTCTTGAGAAGATCATCATTGATTGCTTTTAAGAACCCATGCTCTTGCTCAAGGTTGAGCTTTTCAAAGCATAGCTTCTCATGAGTCTTTAAAAGCTCTCGATGATTTTCCAAGGTAGTTTCATGAGCTAACTTCAGAGTGTTTAGTTCCTTAGTTAGACGCTCAATCTCCTTCTTATCATCATCATTCGTTTTATCTTGATTAGCATGATTAATAGCAAGTTCATCATAGTTTTCATCACTAGAGTTGTCAACAAGTAAATCATCATCACCTAGCAAATCATCTTCATCACTATTGAAATCAACATACTTGGGGTGTGATACCTTTGGGCCTTTAGCCATGAAGCATCTTCCAATTCCTTCATTTGGTGAGTCAAATATGTCATAGGATTTGGTTGACACAAGTGCTAGACCGGCAACACCTTCATCTTGAGTATATTTGGAGTTGGAGTGATAACTTCTTTCGGAGTGGTGGTCGGAGCCGGATACCCATTCACCAACGTGAGCTTGATGTCTTTGTTTTGTGTAGCTCCTTGATGACTTGTCCTTCCTTTCCGAATCCTTGCTTCTCCGAGAGGTTCTTCGTTCATAACGATCATCTCTACTCCTTCTCTCTCTTGGAGGTGATTCTTCTCTTCTACTTCTCCTTTTGGGTGAATCTTCTCTTCTTTTGCAGGGAGCCGTACACTCATTGGAGTAGTGTCCGAGTCTTCCACAATTGTAGCAATTACGCTCACAACTAGAAGATCTTTTGTCATTCTAGGACCTTGAATTGGAACTTCTTTCTTTGCTTCTACTCTTGTAGAACTTGTTGAAATTCTTCACCATTAAGCTTAATTCCTCATTGAAGGCTTGTTTCTCACTTGATGTTGTAGGAGCATCACATGAGGCCTTGTAAGCACCACTAGACTTGTTGTTAAGCTCTTCTTTATCCTTGAGTGACATATCATGAGCAACAGTTCTTCCAATTACTTCCGTTGGTTTAGGATCTTTGTAATTGGGCATCATTTGGATCAATGTGCTGTTGGGTTTCGTAGTAATTTCAAAAAATTTCCTACGCGCACACAGGATCATGTGATGCATAGCAACGAGAGGAGAGTGTTGTCTACGTACCCAACGCAGACCGACTGCGGAAGCGATGACACGACGTAGAGGAAGTAGTCGTACGTCTTCACGATCCAACCGATCAAGCACCGAAACTACGGCACCTCCGAGTTCGAGCACACGTTCAGCTTGATGACGATCCCCGGACTCCGATCCAGCAAAGTGTCGGGGAAGAGTTTCGTCAGCACGACGGCGTGGTGACGATCTTGATGAACTACAGCAGCAGGGCTTCGCCTAAACTCCGCTACAGTATTATCGAGGAATATGGTGGCAGGGGGCACCGCACACGGCTAAGGAATCGATCACGTGGATCAACTTGTGTCAACTTGTGTGTTTAGAGGTGCCCCTGCCTCAGTATATAAAGGAGACAAGGGGGGGAGGAGGCGCCGGCCAGGAGGAGGTGGCGCAGGAGGAGTCCTACTCCTACCGGGAGTAGGACTCCCCTCCAATCTTATTCCAACTAGGAATCCCCAAAGGGGAAAGAGGGAGAGGGGTGGCCGGCCACCTCTCCTAGTCCTAATAGGACTAGGGGAAGGGGGGAGGCGCGCAGCCCCCTTGGGCTGCCCCTTTCTCCTTTCCACTAAGGCCCATGATGGCCCATATGGCTCCCGGGGGGTTCCGGTAACCTCCCGGTAACCCGGTAAAATCCCGATTTCACCCGGAACACTTCCGATGTCCAAACATAGACTTCCAATATATCAATCTTTATGTCTCGACCATTTCGAGACTCCTCGTCATGTCCGTGATCACATCCGGGACTCCGAACAACCTTCGGTACATCAAAAATGCATAAACTCATAATATAACTGTCATCGTAACCTTAAGCGTGCGGACCCTACGGGTTCGAGAACAATGTAGACATGACCGAGACACGTCTCCGGTCAATAACCAATAGCGGGACCTGGATGCCCATATTGGCTCCTACATATTCTACGAAGATCTTTATCGGTCAGACCGCATAACAACATACGTTGTTCCCTTTGTCATCGGTATGTTACTTGCCCGAGATTCGATCGTCGGTATCCTATACCTAGTTCAATCTCGTTACCGGCAAGTCTCTTTACTCGTTCCGTAATACATCATCTCACAACTAACATATTAGTTGTAATGCTTGCAAGGCTTATGTGATGTGTATTACCGAGAGGGCCCAGAGATATCTCTCCGACAATCGGAGTGACAAATCCTAATCTCGAAATACGCCAACCCAACATCGACCATTGGAGACACCTGTAGTACTCCTTTATAATCACCCAGTTACGTTGTGACGTTTGGTAGTACCCAAAGTGTTCCTCCGGTAAACGGGAGTTGCATAATCTCATAGTCATAGGAACATGTATAAGTCATGAAGAAAGCAATAGCAACATACTAAACGATCGGGTGCTAAGCTAATGGAATGGGTCATGTCAATCAGATCATTCTACTAATGATGTGACCTCGTTAATCAAATAACAACTCATTGTTCATGGTTAGGAAACATAACCATCTTTGATTAACGAGCTAGTCAAGTAGAGGCATACTAGTGACACTCTTGTTTGTCTATGTATTCACACATGTATTATGTTTCCGGTAAATACAATTCTAGCATGAATAATAAACATTTATCATGATTATAAGGAAATAAATAATAACTTTATTATTGCCTCTAGGGCATATTTCCTTCAGTCTCCCACTTGCACTAGAGTCAATAATCTAGATTACACTGTAATGAATCTAACACCCATGGAGCTTTGGTGCTGATCATGTTTTGCTCGTGGAAGAGGCTTAGTCAACGGGTCTGCAACATTCAGATCCGTATGTATCTTGCAAATCTCTATGTCTCCCACCTGGACTAGATCCCGGATGGAGTTGAAGCGTCTCTTGATGTGTTTGGTCCTTTTGTGAAATCTGGATTCCTTTGCCAAGGCAATTGCACCAGTATTGTCACAAAAGATTTTCATTGGACCCGATGCACTAGGTATGACACCTAGATCGGATATGAACTCCTTCATCCAGACTCCTTCATTTGCTGCTTCCGAAGCAGCTACGTATTCCGCTTCACATGTAGATCCCGCTACGACGCTTTGTTTAGAACTGCACCAACTGACAGCTCCACCGTTTAATGTAAACACGTATCCGGTTTGCGATTTAGAATTGTCCGGATCAGTGTCAAAGCTTGCATCAACGTAACCTTTTACGATGAGCTCTTTGTCACTTCCATATACGAGAAACATATCCTTAGTCCTTTTCAGGTATTTCAGGATGTTCTTGACCGCTGTCCAGTGATCCATTCCTGGATTACTTTGGTACCTCCCTGCTAAACTTATAGCAAGGCTCACATCAGGTCTGGTACACAGCATTGCATACATGATAGAGCCTATGGCTGATGCATAGGGAACATCTTTCATATTCTCTCTATCTTCTGCAGTGGTCGGGCATTGAGTCTTACTCAATTTCACACCTTGTAACACAGGCAAGAACCCTTTCTTCGCTTGATCCATTTTGAACTTCTTCAAAATTTTGTCAAGGTATGTGCTTTGTGAAAGTCCAATTAAGCGTCTTGATCTATCTCTATAGATCTTAATGCCTAATATGTAAGCAGCTTCACCGAGGTCTTTCATTGAAAAACTTTTATTCAAGTATCCCTTTATGCTATCCAGAAATTCTATATCATTTCCAATCAGTAATATGTCATCCACATATAATATCAGAAATGCTACAGAGCTCCCACTCACTTTCTTGTAAATACAGGCTTCTCCGAAAGTCTGTATAAAACCAAATGCTTTGATCACACTATCAAAATGTTTATTCCAACTCCGAGAGGCTTGCACCAGTCCATAAATGGATCGCTGGAGCTTGCACACTTTGTTAGCTCCCTTTGGATCGACAAAACCTTCTGGTTGCATCATATACAACTCTTCTTCCAGAAATCCATTCAGGAATGCAGTTTTGACATCCATTTGCCAAATTTCATAATCATAAAATGCGGCAATTGCTAACATGATTCGGACGGACTTAAGCATCGCTACGGGTGAGAAGGTCTCATCGTAGTCAATTCCTTGAACTTGCCGAAAACCTTTTGCGACAAGTCGAGCTTTGTAGACAGTAACATTATCATCAGCGTCAGTCTTCTTCTTAAAAATCCATTTATTCTCAATTGCTTGCCGATCATCGGGAAAGTCAACCAAAGTCCATACTTTGTTCTCATACATGGATGCCATCTCAGATTTCATGGCTTCAAGCCACTTTACGGAATCTGGGCTCACCATCGCTTCTTCATAGTTCGTAGGTTCATCATGATCTAGTAGCATGACCTCCAGAACAGGATTACCGTACCACTCTGGTGCGGATCTTACTCTGGTTGATCTACGCGGTTCAGTAGTATCTTGATCTGAAGTTTCATGATCATTATCATTGGCTTCCTCACTAACTGGTGTAGGTGTCACTGAAATAGTTTTCTGTGATGAACTACTTTCCAGTAAGGGAGCAGGTACAGTTACCTCGTCAAGTTCTACTTTCCTCCCACTCACTTCTTTCGAGAGAAACTCCTTCTCTAGAAATGATCCATTCTTAGCAACGAATGTTTTGCCTTCGGATCTGTGATAGAAGGTGTACCCAACAGTTTCCTTTGGGTATCCTATGAAGACACATTTCTCCGATTTGGGTTCGAGCTTATCAGGTTGAAGCTTTTTCACATAAGCATCGCAGCCCCAAACTTTAAGAAACGACAACTTTGGTTTCTTGCCAAACCACACTTCATAAGGCGTCGTCTCAACGGATTTTGATGGTGCCCTATTTAATGTGAATGCGGCCGTCTCTAAAGCATATCCCCAAAATGATAGCGGTAAATCAGTAAGAGACATCATAGATCGCACCATATCTAGTAAAGTACGATTACGACGTTCGGACACACCATTACGCTGTGGTGTTCCGGGTGGCGTGAGTTGCGAAACTATTCCACAGTTTTTCAAATGTACACCAAACTCGTAACTCAAATATTCTCCTCCACGATCAGATCGTAGAAACTTTATTTTCTTGTTACGATGATTTTCAACTTCACTCTGAAATTCTTTGAACTTTTCAAATGTTTCAGACTTATGTTTCATTAAGTAAATATACCCATATCTGCTTAAATCATCTGTGAAGGTGAGAAAATAACGATACCCGCCACGAGCCTCAATATTCATCGGGCCACATACATCGGTATGTATGATTTCCAACAAATCTGTTGCTCTCTCCATAGTACCGGAGAACAGTGTTTTAGTCATCTTGCCCATGAGGCACGGTTCGCAAGTACCAAGTGATTCATAATCAAATGGTTCCAAAAGTCCATCGGTATGGAGTTTCTTCATGCGCTTTATACCGATATGACCTAAATGACAGTGCCACAAATAAGTTGCACTTTCATTATCAACTCTGCATCTTTTGGCTTCAATATTATGAATATGTGTATTACTACTATCGAGATTCAATAAAAATAGACCACTCTTCAAGGGTGCATGACCATAAAAGATATTACTCATATAAATAGAACAACCATTATTCTCTGATTTAAATGAATAACCGTCTCGCATTAAACAAGATCCAGATATAATGTTCATGCTCAACGCTGGCACCAAATAACAATTACTTAGGTCTAATATTAATCCCGAAGGTAGATGTAGAGGTAGCGTGCCGACTGCGATCACATCGACTTTGGAACCGTTTCCCACGCGCATCGTCACCTCGTCCTTTGCCAGTGCCCGCTTATTCTGTAGTCCCTGTTTCGAGTTGCAAATATTAGCAACAGAACCAGTATCAAATACCCAGGTGCTACTGCGAGCTCTAGTAAGGTACACATCAATAACATGTATATCACATATACCTTTGTTCACCTTGCCATCCTTCTTATCCGCCAAATACTTGGGGCAGTTCCGCTTCCAGTGACCAGTCTGCTTGCAGTAGAAGCACTCAGTTTCAGGCTTAGGTCCAGACTTAGGTTTCTTCTCTTGAGCAGCAACTTGCTTGTCGTTCTTCTTGAAGTTCCCCTTTTTCTTCCCTTTGCCCTTTTTTCTTGAAACTAGTGGTCTTGTTAACCATCAACACTTGATGCTCCTTCTTGATTTCTACCTCCGCAGTTTTCAGCATTGCGAAGAGCTCGGGAATAGTCTTGTTCATCCCTTGCATATTATAGTTCATTACGAAGCTCTTGTAGCTTGGTGGCAGTGATTGGAGAATTCTGTCGATGACGCAATCATCCGGAAGATTAACTCCCAATTGAATCAAGTGATTATTATACCCAGACATTTTGAGTATATGCTCACTGACAGAACTGTTCTCCTCCATCTTGCAGCTATAGAACTTATTGGAGACTTCATATCTCTCAATCCGGGCATTTGCTTGAAATATTAACTTCAACTCCTGGAACATCTCATATGCTCCATGACGTTCAAAACGTCGTTGAAGTCCCGATTCTAAGCCGTAAAGCATGGCACACTGAACTATCGAGTAGTCATCAGCTTTGCTCTGCCAGACGTTCATAACATCTGGCGTTGCTCCAGCAGCAGGCCTGGCACCCAGCGGTGCTTCCAGGACGTAATTCTTCTGTGCAGCAATGAGGATAATCCTCAAGTTACGGACCCAGTCCGTGTAATTGCTACCATCATCTTTCAACTTTGTTTTCTCAAGGAACGCATTAAAATTCAACGGAACAACAGCACGAGCCATCTATCTACAATCAACATAAACAAGCAAGATAGTATCAGGTACTAAGTTCATGATAAATTTAAGTTCAATTAATCATATTACTTAAGAACTCCCACTTAGATAGACATCCCTCTAATCTTCTAAGTGATTACGTGATCCAAATCAACTAAACCATGACCGATCATCACGTGAGATGGAGTAGTTTTCAATGGTGAACATCATTTATGTTGATCATATCTACTATATGATTCACGCTCGACCTTTCGGTCTCCGTGTTCCGAGGCCATATCTGCATATGCTAGGCTCGTCAAGTTTAACCTGAGTATTCTGCGTGTGCAAAAACTGGCTTGCACCCGTTGTAGATGGACGTAGAGCTTATCACACCCGATCATCACGTGGTGTCTGGGCACGACGAACTTTGGCAACGGTGCATACTCAGGGAGAACACTTCTTGATAATTTAATGAGAGATCATCTTATAATGCTACCGTCAATCAAAGCAAGATAAGATGCATAAAAAGATAAACATCACATGCAATCAATATAAGTGATATGATATGGCCATCATCATCTTGTGCTTGTGATCTCCATCTCCGAAGCACCGTCATGATCACCATCGTCACCGGCGTGACACCTTGATCTCCATCGTAGCATCGTTGTCGTCTCGCCAATCTTATGCTTTCACGACTATCACTACCGTTTAGTAATAAAGTTAAGCATTACATCGCGATTGCATTGCATACAATAAAGCGACAACCATATGGCTCCTGCCAGTTGCCGATAACTTGGTTACAAAACATGATCATCTCATACAATAAAATTCAGCATCATGCCTTGACCATATCACATCACAACATGCCCTGCAAAAACAAGTTAGACGTCCTCTACTTTGTTGTTGCATGTTTTACGTGGCTGCTACGGGCTTAAGTAAGAACCAATCTCACCTACGCATCAAAACCACAACGATAGTTTGTCAAATAGACTCCGTTTTAACCTTCGCAAGGACCGGGCGTAGTCATACTTGGTTCAACTAAAGTTGGAGAGACAGTCGCCCGCAAGCCATCTCTGTGCAAAGCACGTCGAGGGAACCGGTCTCGTGTAAGCGTACGCGTAAGGTTGGTCTGGGTCATCTCGTCCAACAATACCGCCGAACCAAAATATGACATGCTGGTAGGCAGTATGACTTCTATCGTCCACAACTCGCTTGTGTTCTACTCGTGCATATAACATCAACATCAATAACCTAGGCTCTGATACCACTGTTGGGTTTCATAGTAATTTCAAAAAATTTCCTACGCGCACACAGGATCATGTGATGCATAGCAACGAGAGGAGAGTGTTGTCTACGTACCCAACGCAGACCGACTGCGGAAGCGATGACACGACGTAGAGGAAGTAGTCGTACGTCTTCACGATCCAACCGATCAAGCACCGAAACTATGGCACCTCCGAGTTCGAGCACACGTTCAGCTCGATGACGATCCCCGGACTCCGATCCAGCAAAGTGTCGGGGAAGAGTTTCGTCAGCACGGCGGCGTGGTGACGATCTTGATGAACTACAGCAGCAGGGCTTCGCCTAAACTCCGCTACAGTATTATCGAGGAATATGGTGGCAGGGGGCACCGCACACGGCTAAGGAATCGATCACGTGGATCAACTTGTGTCAACTTGTGTGTTTAGAGGTGCCCCTGCCTCAGTATATAAAGGAGACAAGGGGGGGAGGAGGCGCCGGCCAGGAGGAGGTGGCGCAGGAGGAGTCCTACTCCTACCGGGAGTAGGACTCCCCTCCAATCCTATTCCAACTAGGAATCCCCAAAGGGGAAAGAGGGAGAGGGGTGGCCGGCCACCTCTCCTAGTCCTAATAGGACTAGGGGAAGGGGGGAGGCACGCAGCCCCCTTGGGCTGCCCCTTTCTCCTTTCCACTAAGGCCCATGATGGCCCATATGGCTCCCGGGGGGTTCCGGTAACCTCCCGGTAACCCGGTAAAATCCCGATTTCACCCGGAACACTTCCGATGTCCAAACATAGACTTCTAATATATCAATCTTTATGTATCAACCATTTCGAGACTCCTCGTCATGTCCCTGATCACATCCGGGACTCCGAACAACCTTCGGTACATCAAAAATGCATAAACTCATAATATAACTGTCATCGTAACCTTAAGCGTGCGGACCCTACGGGTTCGAGAACAATGTAGACATGACCGAGACACGTCTCTGGTCAATAACCAATAGCGGGACCTGGATGCCCATATTGGCTCCTACATATTCTACGAAGATCTTTATCGGTCAGACCGCATAACAACATACGTTGTTCCCTTTGTCATCGGTATGTTACTTGCCCGAGATTCGATCGTCGGTATCCAATACCTAGTTCAATCTCGTTACCGGCAAGTCTCTTTACTCGTTCCGTAATACATCATCTCACAACTAACATATTAGTTGTAATGCTTGCAAGGCTTATGTGATGTGTATTACCGAGAGGGCCCAGAGATACCTCTCCGACAATCGGAGTGACAAATCCTAATCTCGAAATACGCCAACCCAATATCGACCATTGGAGACACCTGTAGTACTCCTTTATAATCACCCATTTACGTTGTGACGTTTGGTAGTACCCAAAGTGTTCCTCCGGTAAACGGGAGTTGCATAATCTCATAGTCGTAGGAACATGTATAAGTCATGAAGAAAGCAATAGCAACATACTAAACGATCAGGTGCTAAGCTAATGGAATGGGTCATGTCAATCAGATCATTCTACTAATGATGTGACCTCGTTAATCAAATAACAACTCATTGTTCATGGTTAGGAAACATAACCATCTTTGATTAACGAGCTAGTCAAGTAGAGGCATACTAGTGACACTCTGTTTGTCTATGTATTCACACATGTATTATGTTTCCGGAAAATACAATTCTAGCATGAATAATAAACATTTATCATGATTATAAGGAAATAAATAATAACTTTATTATTGCCTCTAGGGCATATTTCCTTCATATCATCCATATAAGCTTCCACATTCCGACTGATTTGGGTGAGTAGACACTTCTGAATCATTCGCATAAAAGTGGCTCCGGCATTCTTGAGGCCGAATGGCATGGTGATATAGCAGAAGCACCCGAATGGAGTGATGAAAGCTGTTTTTACCTCATCGGGCCCGTACAGACGGATCTGGTGGTACCCGGAGTAAGCATCTAAAAAAGACAACCTCTCGCATCCCGCGGTCGAGTCAACAATTTGATCTATGCGAGGGAGAGGAAAGTGATCTTTCGGGCAGGCCCGGTTGATGTGCTTGAAATCAATGCACATTCGGAGCGACTTGTCCTTCTTAGGAACCATGACGACATTAGCGAGCCACTCGGAGTGGTATATCTCTCGGATAAATCCTGCCGCCAACAGTCGAGCCACTTCTTCACCGATGGCCTTTCTCTTCTGGACGGCGGACCGCCGAAGATGCTCTTTGACTGGTTTTGCAGACGAGTCGACTCTTAGGCGATGCTCAGCCAGTCCCCTGGGAACACCTGGCATGTCAGCGGGCTTCCATGCAAAAATGTCCCAGTTCTCACGGAGGAACTGGATGAGCGCTTCTTCCTATTTTGGGTCGAGTGTTATGGAGATGCGGGTCGTGTTGGGTTTCGTAGTAATTTCAAAAATTTTCCTACGCGCACACAGGATCATGTGATGCATAGCAACGAGAGGAGAGTGTTGTCTACGTACCCAGCGCAGACCGACTGCGGAAGCAATGACACGACGTAGAGGAAGTAGTCGTACGTCTTCACGATCCAACCGATCAAGCACCGAAACTACGGCACCTCCGAGTTCGAGCACACGTTCAGCTCGATGACGATCCCCGGACTCCGATCCAGCAAAGTGTCGGGGAAGAGTTTCGTCAGCACGACGGCGTGGTGACGATCTTGATGAACTACAGCAGCAGGGCTTCGCCTAAACTCCGCTACAGTATTATCGAGGAATATGGTGGCAGGGGGCACCGCACACGGCTAAGGAATCGATCACGTGGATCAACTTGTGTCAACTTGTGTGTTTAGAGGTGCCCCTGCCTCCGTATATAAAGGAGGAGAGGAGGGGAGGCTGGCCGGCCAAGGGGGGGGGAGGCGCAGGAGAGTCCTACTCCCTCTGGGAGTAGGATTCCCCCTCCAATCCTAGTCCAACTAGGATTCCTCGGAGGGGAAAAGAGGAGGAGGGGGCCGGCCACCTCTCCTAGTCCTAATAGGACTAGGGGAAGGGGGTGGCGCGCAGCCCATCTAGGGCAGCCCCTTCTCTTTTCCACTAAGGCCCACTATGGCCCAAATAGCTCCCGGGGGGTTCCGGTAACCCTCTCGGTATTCCGGTAAAATCCCGATTTCACCCGGAACACTTCCGATATCCAAATATAGGCTTCCAATATATCAATCTTTACGTCTCGACCATTTCGAGCCTCCTCGTCATGTCCGTGATCACATCCGGGACTCCGAACAACCTTCGGTACATCAAAATGCATAAACTCATAATATAACTGTCATCGTAACCTTAAGCGTGCGGACCCTACGGGTTCGAGAACAATGTAGACATGACCGAGACACGTCTCCGGTCAATAACCAATAGCGGGACCTGGATGCCCATATTGGCTCCTACATATTCTACGAAGATCTTTATCGGTCAGACCGCATAACCACATACGTTGTTCCCTTTGTCATCGGTATGTTACTTGCCCGAGATTCGATCGTCGGTATCCAATACCTAGTTCAATCTCGTTACCGGCAAGTCTCTTTACTCGTTCCGTAATACATCATCTCACAACTAACATATTAGTTGTAATGCTTGCAAGGCTTATGTGATGTGTATTACCGAGAGGGCCCAGAGATACCTCTCCGACAATCGGAGTGACAAATCCTAATCTCGAAATACGCCAACCCAACATCGACCATTGGAGACACCTGTAGTACTCCTTTATAATCACCCAGTTACGTTGTGACGTTTGGTAGTACCCAAAGTGTTCCTTCGGTAAACGGGAGTTGCATAATCTCATAGTCATAGGAACATGTATAAGTCATGAAGAAAGCAATAGCAACATACTAAACGATCGGGTGCTAAGCTAATGGAATGGGTCATGTCAATCAGATCATTCTACTAATGATGTGACCTCGTTAATCAAATAACAACTCATTGTTCATGGTTAGGAAACATAACCATCTTTGATTAACGAGCTAGTCAAGTAGAGGCATACTAGTGACACTCTGTTTGTCTATGTATTCACACATGTATTATGTTTCCGGTAAATACAATTCTAGCATGAATAATAAACATTTATCATGATTATAAGGAAATAAATAATAACTTTATTATTGCCTCTAGGGCATATTTCCTTCATGTGCACACGGTATCATACTTTCCATCTAAGGCTCTTAGGATCTTCTTTATGATGAATCTATCGGTCATCTCTTCACTTCCTAAGTCGGCAATCTCATTTGTGATGAGAGCAAGCCTAGAGTACATTTCAGCGACACCTTCACCATCCTTCATTTTGAACTTGTCAAGTTGACTTTGAAGCACGTCCGATTTGGATTCCTTGACAGAGTCGGTACCTTCGTGCATATCAATCAAAGTATCCCAAATTTTCTTTGCATTCTCAAGACGGCTGATTTTGTTGAATTCTTCTGGGCACAATCCGTTGAAGAGGATATTGCAAGCTTGAGCATTGTATTTCAACATCTTCAACTCTTCCGCGCTAGCTTCACGGTTCGGTTCTCTCCCATAAAAGAATTCACCTAGCAAGCCAATATACACAATAGTCCAAACGGCGGGGTTATGTCCAAGAATATGCATTTTCATCTTATGCTTCCAACTAGCAAAATTAGTACCGTCAAAGTAAGGACCTCTACGGTGGTAATTTCCCTCGCTAGACGCCATACTCTCCTAGGTTGTTAAACCAAGGCTATGATCACCAAAGCTATGGAAATCAAGACAAAGGGAGACCAAAGCTCTGATACCACTTGTAGGATCGAAAGTGTGTCTAGAGGGGGGTGAGGGAGTCCTGGATTAGGGGGTGTTCGGGTAGCCGGACTATACCTTCAGTCGAACTCCAGGACTATGAAGATACAAGATTGAAGACTCCATCCCGTGTCCGGATGGGACTTTCCTTGGCGTGGAAGGCAAGCTTGGTGATGCGGATATTCAAGATCTCCTACCATTGTAACCGACTTTGTGTAACCCTAACCCTCTCCGGTGTCTATATAAACCGGAGGGTTTTAGTCCATAGGACAACTTCATCATACAACAATCATACCATAGGCTAGCTTTTAGGGTTTAGCCTCCTTGATCTCGTGGTAGATCTACTCTTGTACTACCCATATCATTAATATTAATCAAGCAGGACGTAGGGTTTTACCTCCATCAAGAGGGCCCGAACCTGGGTAAAACATTGTGTCCCTTGTCTCCTGTTACCATCCAGCCTAGACGCACAGTTCGGGACCCCTACCCGAGATCCGCCGGTTTTGACACTGACATTGGTGCTTTCATTGAGAGTTCCTCTGTGTCGTCGCTTTCAGGCCCGATGGCTTCTTCGATCGTCAACCACGATGTAGTCTAGGGTGAGACTTTTCTCCCCGGACAGATCTTCGTCTTCGGCGGCTTCGCACTGCAGGCCAACTCGCTTGGTCACCTTGAGCGGATCGAAAGTTACACCCTTGGCCATCAGGTCAGGTTTGGAAGCCTAAACTACACGGCTGACATCCGCGGGGACTTGATCTTCGACGGATTCGAGCCACAGCCAAGTGTGCCGCACTGTCTCGATGGGCATGATATAGCTCTGCCACCGAACAGCACCTTGGAGGCTGCACACGCATCGGTTCCGACCATTGAATCGGAGCCCACTGCGCCAATCGAGGATCAGCGGTTGGACGCTGCCTCAGGGGCTGTGATCTCAAAGGCGATCGAGCCGAACTCCAGCCCCGCACTCCGCATGGCCCGTGACTCCGAGGAGCCGGATTCCTCTCCGAACTCCGAGCCCCCCGCGCCCCCGCCGATCGAATCCGATTGGGCGCCGATAATGGAGTTCACCGCCACGGACATCTTTCAGCACTCGCCCTTCGGCGACATCCTGAATTCTCTAAAGTCTCTCTCTTTATCAGGAGAGCCCTGGCCGGACTACGGTCAAGAAGGTTGGGATACGGACATTAAAGAAATTCAAAACCCACCCACCACCCACTTCGTAGCCACTTTCGACGACTTAACCGACATGCTTGACTTTGACTCCGAAGACATCGACGGCATGGACGATGATGCAGGAGATGAACAAGAACCAGCACCTGTAGGGCGTTGGAAGGCCACCTCGTCATATGACATATATATGGTGGACACTCCAAAGGATGGAGATGGCGATGGAACAGCGGTGGACGATACCTCTAAGAAACAGCCCAAGCGTCAGCGTCAACGGCGCCGCTCTAAATCCCGCCAAAGCAAAAATGGTGATTTCGGCACGGGAGATAATACTACTCCGGATAGCGCCGAAGAACACCCCCTCCAGCAAAATTCGGCACAGGAGGACAGAGAAGCCATCCCTCACGAGAGGGCGGCGGACCAAGAGGTTGAGGACGATAATTATACGCCTCCCTCCGAAGACGAGGCAAGCCTCGATGACGACGAGTTCGTCGTGCCAGAGGATCTTGCCGAACAAGAGCGTTTTAAATGCAGGATCATGGCCACGGCAAGAAGCCTCAAGAAAAAGCGGCAACAGCTTAGAGCTGATCAGGATTTGCTAGCTGACAGATGGACTAAAGTCCTTGCGGCCGAAGAGTATGAACTCGAACGCCCCTCCAAGAGTTACCCAAAGCGCAGGCTGCTACCCCGACTAGAGGAGGAAGCACCTACATCACCAGCGCATGACATGGCCGACCGGCCACCTCGTGGCCGCGACAGAGAGGCCTCTTGGCCCTCCACTCAAGCCATGCCCCGGCACCGCGTCAAGCATACTAAGGCATGGGAAAATGCGCCCGACCTGCGCGACATCCTGGAGGACAAGGCAAGGCAAACAAGATCGATCTACGGATCGCGCAGGCGCCCCACGGCACGTGACGGTGATCGTCACTCCGGACGCAATGAATCCGGCCGGGCCGAACTCAACAGACAAATCTCCTTCGAGCTGCGTCGTGATATAGCCCAATACAGAGGCGCCGCACACCCACTATGCTTCACAGATGAAGTAATGGATCATAAAATCCCTGAGGGCTTCAAACCCGCAAACATCAAATCGTACGATGGCACAACAGATCCTGTTGTATGGATCAAGGATTATCTCCTTCATATCCACATGGCCCGCGGCGATGATCTACACGCCATCAAATACCTCCCACTCAAACTTTTAAGGGACCGGCCCGGCATTGGCTTAACAGCTTGCCAGCAAACTCAATAGGTTCTTGGGAGGACCTGGAAGCCGCATTCCTTGACAACTTCCAGGGCACTTATGTGCGACCACCGGACGCCGATGACCTAAGCCACATAATTTAGTAGCCAGAAGAATCGGCCAGGCAATTCTGGACACGGTTCCTAACAAAGAAAAACCAGATAGTCGACTGTCCGGACGCAGAGGCCTTAGCGGCCTTCAAGCATAATATCCGTGACGAGTGGCTGGCCCGGCACCTGGGACAGGAAAAGCCGAAATCTATGGCAGCCCTCACGACACTCATGACCCGCTTTTGCGCGGGAGAAGACAGCTGGCTAGCTCGCAGTAACAACTTAACCAAGAACACTGGTAATTCGAATACCAAGGACAAAAGTGACAGGTCGCGTCGGAACAAACAAAAGCGCCGCGTTAACAGTGACAGCAACGAGGATACGGTAGTTAATGCCGGATTCCGAGGCTACAAATCCGGTCAACGGAAACAGCCATTCAAAAGAAAAACTCAGGGCCCGTCCAGTTTGGACCGAATACTCGACCGCTTGTGCCAGATACATGGCACCCCCGAAAAGCCAGCCAATCACACCAACAGGGATTGTTGGGTGTTCAAGCAGGCACGCAAGTTAAGAGCCGAAAACAAAGACAAGGGGCTGCATAGCGACAAGGAGGAGGAGCCCAGGCCGTCGAACAACAGTGGACAGAAGGGATTTCCCCCGCAAGTGCGGACGGTGAACATGATATACGCAACCCACATCCCCAAGAGGGAGCGGAAGCGTGCGTTATGGGACGTATATGCGATGGAGCCGGTCGCCCCAAAGATCAACCCATGGTCCTCCTGCCCGATCACCTTTGATCGAAGGGACCACCCCACTAGCATCCATCACGGCGGCTTTGCCGCATTGGTTCTAGACCCAATCATTGACGGATTTCATCTCACAAGAGTCCTCATGGACGGCGACAGCAGCCTGAACCTGCTTTACCAGGATACAGTGCGAAAGATGGGCATAGATCCCTCGAGGATCAAGCCCACCAAAACGACCTTTAAAGGCGTCATACCAGGTGTAGAAGCCAACTGTGCAGGCTCAGTTACATTGGAAGTAGTCTTCGGATCTCCGGATAACTTCCGAAGCGAGGAGTTAATCTTCGACATAGTCCCCTTCCGTAGTGGCTATCACGCACTGCTCGGGCGAACCGCATTCGCAAAATTCAACGCGGTACCGCACTATGCATACCTCAAGCTCAAGATGCCAGGCCCTAGAGGAGTAATCATGGTCAATGGGAACACTGAACGCTCCCTCCGAACCGAGGAGCACACGGCAGCGCTCGCAGCAGAAGTACAAAGCAGCCTCTCTAGGCAGTTCTCCAGTTCGGCCTTCAAAAAGCCGGACACTGTCAAGCGCACCCGGAGTACCCTACAAGAAGACCGCCTGGCACGTCCCGAGCTAGCGTAGCAATGCGGCCCCAACCCTAGCTCTCGCGATATAGCGAAACCAGCGCTTCGCGTACATAACTACGCTCTTGAAATACCATGGGCACAGGGGAAGGGGCACTATCATGGCACGCCCGAAATACGGCTTAAACCGCACCAGGGGCTGCCGGATTCCTTTTTTTTCTCTTACTCTCAGGACTCCATACTTCGGACGACCCGTTCGGCAATTCAACTGCCGCACAAACGATGCAAGATCCAGGGAAGCAGACAAGCCACGCCACGTTATGGAACTCCCAGATGGTCTCTATTGCGAGCAGTATACCTGTTTTCTAATACAATTCCGCGGCCTGCCCCTGGCCAGGACATGTTAAATAGTCCAATTTATTTTGCTTATCGCACTATTTGTATCGTTCCGCTTTCATAGCAGCCTTTCTATAAACAATGCATAGCTTTTTGTCTATTTTTTGCATTACCCTCTTTATATATATATGTTTATTAATAACATGCTGCATCCGTACACTATGGTACGACAAAATACGCCAGGGGCTTCAGTACCCATCAATATGGCGTGAGAAGTCCGTCCACTTTCACAAGTGCGGCACCCCGAACTTATAGCACTATATGCATCGGCTCCGAATCATGATTTGGGTCAATAGTTGGGTTTACCCGGCTCCTATGTTTTGGTGCCTTACGTTCCGCTATATCGGCTAAGGTAGCACTAGGAGAACCACTGCGATTGTGCCCCAGTTGAGCTGGGCCAAGCACCTCAGTGGAGAAAGCTAAAACTGACTGTCATGATGAGGCGAGAGACCGGTCGCTGTTCGAGAGGTTTTCCGAGTCCTTAAAGGCTTATGCCGCTTCGAGCGAGGAACCGGCTTTGTCCGGCCAAGGCGTGGATAGCGCCCCGAACTCGTTCTTCCGAATACTAGGGGCTTCACCGAAATTTAAAATTATAGATTTCTATGGCTAAGTGAGAGTGTTCAAGCATTATAGTCTGATTGCCTTGTCCGTTGTGCTGGCCGCCTCCCTCGACGGACCCAATCATGGGAAAAAGAGTGCTCAGGTTTATCCCGAACACCCCAGCACTAGTGGCATGGGGGCAGAAGCCGACGACTGGCCATCTCTCAATTTTTTGATAAACAGCCGCACAGAAAGTAATATTTTAAATTCAAGCATTGCTTAGCGCATATGAACAAGTTTTCAGCGCACAGGATAACACGAGCGAGTTCATTAAAAAATTACATCCTTGGTACATTCATCCACCACAAGGCGGGCACCAGCAAGAACATCCTTGTAATAGTTCTCGGGCTTGCGATGCTCCTTCCCCAGCGGCGGCCCGTCCTTCACAAGCTTCTCACCGTCCAGCTTACCCCAGTGCACCTTTGCACGGGCAAGGGCCCTACGGGCACCTTCAATGCAGACGGAGCGCTTGATGACCTCAAGCCTTGGACAAGCCTCCACCAGCCGCCGCACCAGTCTGAAGTAGCTCCCAGGCAGGGCCTCTCGAGGCCACAGCCGAACTATGAAGCCCTTCAGGGCCTGTTCGGCCACCTTGTGGAGCTCGACCAGCTGCTTCAGCTGGTCGCTCAAGGGCATAGGGTGTCCGGCCTCAGCGTACTGAGACCAGAACACCTTCTCCGTCGAGCTGCCTTCCTCGGCTCAGTAGAATGCGGCGGCATCGGATACGCTGCGGGGAAGATCTGCGAATGCCCCTGGAGAGCTCCGGATTCGGGTAAGTAACAAGTAGTTTACTTTTATATGTCTGCTTTGCATATAGAATGCCTTACCCGCCGCTATCTTTTTCACCGCATCCAATTCCTGGAGGGCCTTCTGGGCTTCGGCCTTGGCAGATTTGGCAGTTTTAAGGGCCGCAGCAAGCTCGGACGCTCGCGTCTTCGAGTCGAGCTCCAAACTCTCATGTTTTTGCATGAGAACCTGAAGCTCTTGCCGCACCTCGCCGACCTGCGCCTCAAATTTCTCCCGCTCGGCGCTCCGTGGCCGCTTTCTTCTTGGCCTCGGACAGCGCCTGCTTGAGGGTCGCCACCTCAGTTGTGGCCCCTACAATAATCAGTATACTCCTGTCATTTTTTGCAATTGCGCCTTCCTATAGGCATTTTTTTCTATAAGGTATCTCTTACCTTCTTTCTCCTCGAGCTGCCGTTTGGCAAGGCCGAGCTCTTGCTCGGTCCGCTCGAGGCCCTGCTTCAGGGTACCCACCTCCGCAGTCAGTGCGGCGGTGGCCAGCAACGAAGCCTGCATACGTATATTGACTCCTTTTTAGTTAGACTCCTGCGATATTTAATAGATCCTCTATTCGGCTTTTCTTTCCGAACGCCAAACAGAGCATCAGGGGCTACTGTCTATACGGTAATATTTTTACATATTTTTACTTACCTCGAAGCCTGTTAGAAGGCTAGCACAAGCTTCAGTCAGTCCGCTTTTGGCGGACCGAACCTTCTGGACCACCGTACTCATGATGGCACGGTGCTCCTCGTCGATGGAGGCGCCCTTAAGCTCCTCCAGCAGATTGTCCGGCGCCTCCGGTTGGACGAAGGACGCCGGCTCAGTAGGCTTGCTCCTCTTGGAAGGAGTTCGCCTACTGCGGTCCGGAACCGTTGATGATTCCGGCGCAGTGTCCGGCTTAAAGCCGGACTTGGAGCCCAGGGGGGTCTTGTCCCCTTCACTCCTGGAGTCCGGGAGGTCGCCTCACGGCTCCTCCTGGACCACCTCCTCTCGCCCCGGAGCTTGTCGCGACGCCACTTCGGCGTCATCCGCAGCACAAGGGGAAGCAGCGGGCGGAACTGAATTCACGTCCGATGAATCCAGGGAGCCGCTCAACGACTCGTCGAGCCTGTCCTTGGGCGGACTGCATGATTATATCCGACATTAGGGAAAGCTGTGCAACAAAAGGAATATCACGAGTTACTATGGTATCCGAACACTTACGATCTCGCCGGACGCTTGGCCCTGTCCGGCCACTCCTCTTCGTCCTCATCGGCGTAGGGGACGTAGTCCGGCGGAGGGGTTTTCCTCTTCTTGGACCCCTCGGCCTCCCCTACTGGGGCGGCCTTCCTCTTCTTTCCTCCCCCCGCTGGAGGGGGAGAGGTTTCTTCTTCCTCCTCCTCGTCTTCATGGGAGGAGTGCGTCTTGGACTCGCCGGATGACGAGTCCGACACCACCATATGCCGGGAACTCTTTCGAGTCCCCGTGGCCTTCTTCTTCTTGGCCTTCTTCTCCGGCACCACATAAGGTGCCGGAACCAGCAGCTTCTCTAGGAGAGCAGGGGCTGGGTCTTCGGGCAAGGGAGTCAGATAGTTAATTTGTCCGGACTTCTCCCGCCAATCCTGTCAAAGGTGAGGGAGTTTAGATCCCGCATAGAGTCAAACTATGAAAAAACTTAACATCCTGTAAAAGATGGAAATATCTTACCTCGCCAGCAGGACGCTGCGAGCTGAATCCGCGGTCTTCGGAGGCGGATGTGGGAGCCTCGGCGCCTTTGGTTAGCCCCCTCTAGACATCTTCGTACGTCGTGTCGAAGAGCCTGCTCAGAGTTTGGTGCTGCGCTGGGTTGAACTCCCACAAATTGAAGTCCCGTTCTTGACACGGAAGGATCCGGCGGACGAGCATGACCTGGATTACGTTGACAAGCTTGAGCTGCTTGTTCACCAGGGATTGGACGCATTTTTGCAGTCCGGTCAACTCTTCTTCGTCGCCCCATGACAAGCTCGTCTCCTTCCAGGACGTGAGCCGTGTAGGGGGTCCGGATCAGAATTCAGGGGCTGCGATCCACTTCGGATCGCGTGGCTCGGTGATGTAAAACCACCCTGACTGCCACCCCTTCAAGGTCTCCACAAAGGAGCCCTCTAGCCATAGGACGTTGGCAATTTTGCCCGCCATGGCACCTCCGCACTCCGCCTGGTTGCCGCGCACCACCTTTGGCTTGACGTTGAAGGTCTTGAGCCAGAGGCTGAAATGGGGGCGAATGCAGATGAAAGCCTCGCACACGACGATAAATGCTGAGATATTGAGGATGAAGTTCGGGGCCAGATCGTGGAAATCTAGGCCATAGTAGAACATGAGCCCACGGACAAATGGGTGGAGAGGAAAACCCAGTCCGCAGAGGAAGTGGGGAAGAAATACTACCCTTTCATGGGGCCTTGGGGTGGGGAGAAGCTGCCCCTCCTCAGGAAGCCGGTGCGCGATGTCTTTGGACAAGTATCTAGCCTTCCTTAACCTTTTGACATGGCCCTCCGTAACGGAGGAGACCATCCACTTGCCTCCCGCTCCGGACATTGTTGGAGAGGGTTGAGGTAGGAAGTGCGGGCTTGGGCGCTGGAGCTCGGGTGCGCAGAAGATGGGTAGGCAAAGGAGGAAGAAGGTGTAGGTAAAAAGGTGGATCCTTATCCCCTTATATGGGCGGATGCGACTATGCGTCCCCACCAGCCTAGTAAAACTCGCTTGCCTCCCAAGCGCCGTGATTAAGTGGCACGGTTGGGTTACCCACGTCCGTATTAACGAGAATCCCGTAAACAAAGGGGACATGATCTCTGCTTTGACAAGACGTGCCAAGGAAACCGCCTCGCAAAACACGCTGGGGTGGAGAAGTGAAAACGATTCGAATAAAGGCTTGGCCGTAGTGTGATGTCACGCTGCAGAATACGTCAGCAGATTAGATTTGTGTTAATATTATTCTCTCTATGGCAATACGTGGAAGCTTATTTTGCAGAGCCGGACACTACTCTTGGTGTTTACAAACTTTTATGAAGAATTTGGAGGAGGAACCCGCCTTGCAATGCCGAAGACAATCCGCGCGCCGGACTCGTCGTCATTGAAGCCTGGTTCAGAGGCTACTGAGGGAGTCCTGGATTAGGGGGTGTTCGGGTAGCCGGACTATACCTTCAGCCGAACTCCAGGACTATGAAGATACAAGATTGAAGACTCTGTCCTGTGTCCGGATGGGACTTTCCTTGGCGTGGAAGGCAAGCTTGGCGATGCGGATATTCAAGATCTCCTACCATTGTAACCGACTTTGTGTAACCCTAACCCTCTCCGGTGTCTATATAAACCGAAGGGTTTTAGTCCGTAGGACAACTTCATCATACAACAATCATACCATAGGCTAGCTTTTAGGGTTTAGCCTCCTTGATCTCGTGGTAGATCTACTCTTGTACTACCCATATCATTAATATTAATCAAGCAGGACGTAGGGTTTTACCTCCATCAAGAGGGCCCGAACCTGGGTAAAACATTGTGTCCCTTGTCTCCTGTTACCATCCGGCCTAGACTCACAGTTCGGGACCCCCTACCCGAGATCCGCCGGTTTTGACACCGACAGGGGGTGATTAGACTACTTGAACAAATAAAAATCTATCCTTTTCCCAATTTTAAGTCTTGGCATATTTTAGCAACTTAGCACAAGTCAAGCAATAAACCTACACATGCTAGTCTAAGATTGTAGCAGTGGAATGTAAAAACATTGCACATGAAGGTAAAGGGAGGAGTTTGGAGGGAGCAAACGCAATGTAGACACGGAGATTTTTGGTGTGGTTCTGATAGGTGGTGCTATCATACATCCACGTTGATGGAGACTTCAACCCACGAAGGGTAACGGCTGTGCGAGTCCACAGAGGGCTCCACCCATGAAGGGTCCATGAAGAAGCAACCTTGTCTATCCCACCATGGCCATCGCCCACGAAGGACTTGCCTCACTTGGGTGGATCTTCACGAAGTAGGCGATCTCCTTGCCCTTACAAACTCCTTGGTTCAACTCCACAAACTTGTCGGAGGCTCCCAAGTGACACCTAACCAATATAGGAGACACCACTCTCCAAAAGGTAATAGATGTGTGTTGATGATGAACTCCTTGCTCCTATGCTTCAAATGATAGTCTCCCCAACACTCAACTCTCTCTCACTAATTTGGATTTGGTGGAAAGATGATTTGAGTGGAAAGCAACTTGGGGAACGCTAGAGATCAAGATTCTTGTGGTTGGATTGGAATATCTTGGTCTCAACACATGAGTAGGTGGTTCTCTCTTAGAAAATGTATGCTGGAAGTGTAGGCAAGTTCTGATGGCTCTCTCCACGAATGGAGGAGTGGGTGGAGGGGTATATATAGGCTCCACACAAAATCTAACGGTTACACGCAATTTACCAAACTCGGTGAGACCGAATCATGAAACTCGGTCAGACCGATTTAGTTCAAAGTGTGAATGTTAGGATTTTTGGTGGGACCGATTTCATTAGGGTTAGGGCATAACGTAATCTCGGTGAGACCGATCACATAAACTCAGTAAGATCAATTTCTGTAATAGGCAAACCGAGAGTTGGTCAGGCAAACTTGGTGGGACTGAATCGCTCATTTCGGTGAGACCGAAACGTTACGCAAGGGAAACCGAGAGTTTGCATTGTGAACTCAGTGGGACCGATCGCTCATCTCGATTAGACCGAAACGTTACGAAGGGAAACAGAGAGTTTGCAATCCCATCTCGGTGAGACTGAGATCCCTATCGGTGAGATCGAACTGACTAGGGTTTTTGTTAGTGGCTATGTCAAGTGAACTCGGTGGCGCCAGATAGATAAAATCGGTGGGCTGAGTTTGACTTTTGGTTTGGGACATATGTGGGTATGAGAAAGTGGTTGAGGGCTTTTGGAGCATATCACTAAGCATTTTGAGCAAGCAAGCCATTAAGCAACACCTCATCCCCTTCTAATAGTATTGGCTTTTCCTATGGACTCAATGTGAACTTGGATCACTAAAAATGAAAATGTAGAGTCTTGAGCTTGAGCCAATATGTGTCCTTAGCATTTTGAGGGGTCCACATTCCTAGTCCATGCCATGCCAATCATTGAACTTTCTGAAATGATCACCTTGAAAGAGCATTAGTTCAATGAGCTATATGTTGTTAGGAATTACCAAAACCACCCAGGGATAGTTTCACTTTCACCGATCTTACCAATGAAGACGTGAATTTTGCCGAAGGGGACACGATACCCGTATTCAATTGAGTCGGCCTCAGGGCCCCAGCTAGCATCGTCGATGTAGAGCTTGTTGCGGTGACTCTTGGTCATCCTGCCAAGGGCGTGTCCCTCGATCCCTGGGAAAGAGCCCTTCAACAACTCGAAACCACCATGCACCGGCCCCACGGTGGGTGCCAATAATCATGGTTTTGTCACGATAGATGCCCTCGTGAAAGGACTTAGGTGCGAGGCCATGGCTACGGTGATTAGCTTAAAGGGGTTGAATGGGACGAGAGACACGAGTTTACCCAGGTTTGGCCCCTCACCGAGGAGGTAAAAGCCTACTTCCTGCTTGGTGTTGTATTGATTGAGTATCGATTATAAGGGAGCAGAATCGCTTAACCTAGCTCTCGATTGATTGTAACTTGAGTTAACCCGTCGCAGGGTCTCGCCTTCATATACACAGGTTGAGGCCCTAGGCTTACAAGAGTGCGGGTCGGATCGTATAATGTAACCGACCCTAGTCTAAGTCACCTTGCCTTGCTAGGAAAGTCGTCATGGGGCGGCTCACACCTCCAGGTTATGTGCCATCTTCGGGTCTTGGGCCTCCAACTGGCCCACCTTGTAAGCTGCCTCCAGTCTCTCAGGTCTTGGCTTCTTGGGCCTACTTAGGCTTTCACTTATGAATCGCCAACAATGTAACTCGGCCCCTCTTGGGCGGGTTACACCGTGGGGTTATATCCCCAACATTAGACATTAGTAGAAATATCGGAGTGAATATAGCAGTTTTAATGAAATATATCTGTTTAAACCAAGGGTAGAGGAGTGTAAAAATATCACTCATAAGAGACGACTATGATGAAGAAGACCTTCACAAAGAAGAAGTAGGTCTCGGGAAATGTTAGATCGACAAAGATCGGCAAAACAACGCAAACAACCATAGGTGGGGAGTAGGTGGGATGAGTAAGGAGTGGGACAAACATCGACTGACAAGTCCAGTTGGATCCATGCTCTGGCTGCCGTGGCAGCTTCTAGGATGCGTGTGATACCATAGTAATGCATTAGAAAGGACAATTGGAGAAATGAATCCACCAACGAGTCCAGCTGGATTCATGCCCTGGCTGCCATGACAGCTTCTAGGATGCGTGTGATACCATCGCAAGCCATTAGAAAGGACGGCTAGAAAAATAGATCCACCGACTAGTCCAACTGAATTCATGTCCTGACTGCTATGGCAAGTTTTAGGATGCGTGTGATACCACAACAAGGCATTAAAAAGATGGCCAAAAAAATGTTTCATATATTTAGAGACAAATGAGCAAAGTGGAAAACGACTGTCGATTCTTTGGGTTGCCCCTCTTGACAGGATATCGCTTCTAGTATAACCTCACCCTTCGCGGGGCAGAGCTACTCCTCCTCCTGACCACCTCCTCATTTTTCCCCTCACGCCACTACTCCCTCCTCTCCTCAATGGCAGATCTGCCTCCGTCCCTCGCCACCGGCCCCTCCTCCCCGCCTCCGCCCCCACCCCCGTACGGGCCGTCGACCGCGACGCCGGCTGCTAGGGGGAAGGACTGGAATAAGGTTCCCGCGGAGCAGCTCGTGATCGACTTCTGTGACCCGGAGTTGCGTGAGGACGCCCTCCACCAGCTCTACAAGGTCGCTTACTTCCCCCACCCCTCCCTCCCACCGCGGAGAGCCCCACGATTCTCTCTAGCTCTCCCCGTTGAGGAAGATTTCGCGTTTTGTAGATCTCTAGTAGGTGTTTATGGGTCGGATTTGCGGCGGGGAATCGGGAGATCTGTATGTGTCGTGTGGTGGTTGGTAAAGATGCGACCTTGGTGATGCAATGTTGTGTTTAGGCGAAAGTAGATTGGGGACCCTGGTGATCTATCCGATATGAGTTGTTGTGCAATTAAGTAGGCAAATCTGCTCATGTGGTATCTAGGTTCTAGGGTATAGATCAATGCACATCTTGTCTTTCCCTCTTACTCCTTGTTCCGTGTTTTGTATGGAAATCGTGCTTTCCGACCCCCAATAGCGATTCCATGACTAGCTTGTGGTATGTTGGGTAATTTAGTGCAACTCTGCGTGCTTGTGTCTGGAGTATGACAAGAATAAGTTAGAATCTTATTTTTGATGCTAATCGTCCTTCACAAGTCGGTCTTACATTAAAGATATGTTTTTAGGAGGACATTAAAGATAATATTGAAATCATGCTATTGTTTCCATGTTCGTCAAAATATCAGACTAGTCATGAATATAGCGCTCGTTTTTACCGAGTTAGGTAAAAAGAGCGACAACGCACAAAGTGATAACAACAAATCAATACATGAAGGTACCGTTCACCCACTCTTCTGCATCGATCTTCATCGTGAGCAACATCGCTCGAAATTTACATTGAATTCATTTACCAATTGTTTACATGTTTTAAAATACTTGTTTCATGATTGATAAAGGAGTCATTGGGTTCATCCTGAACCCACTGGCCATTAATTCGATGTTTTCTCTACATGTCTTGAGTGGCGACGCCACTTCCTCTGTATCGTCTCCGGCGCCGGAGATTCCCAAGGGAGATTAAACGTCGACGGCTACGATGACGGAGGAGAAGGCCGACATAAAGATGGCAAAGGTCTCGAAAGCGTGAGGTCGACGGAGGTCGTCAAAACAACGCAACCAATGTTAGGTGGCGAGCAGGTGCATCGAGGAAGGAGTGGGGACAAACGCCGGCCGGGCAAAACAACAAACGATATTAGGTGGCGAGCAGGTGCACCGAGGAAGGAGTGGGACAATCGCCCACCGGACAAAACAACAAACATTATTAGGTGGCGAGCAGGTGAGCCGAGGAAGGAGTGAGATAAACGCCCACCGACGAGTCGAGCCGAATTCATGCCTGACCGCCATGGCAGCTTCCAAACATGATGAGTAGGATGCGTGCAACACCATTACAAGGCATTGGAAAGGACGGCTGGGAAAATTTCGTCTCCGTTTGAAGACAAGGAGCAAAGTTGGAAACCGCCGCCGATTCCCTGTCCTGCCCCTCCTCGTAGCATACCGCTTCTAGTATAACCTTGCCCTCCGGGGGGCACAGCCTCTCCTCCTTCCCCTGACCACCTCCTCAGTTTTTTCTCACCCTCCTCAATGGCGAATCTGCCGCCGTCCCTCGCCGCCGGCCCCTCCTTCGGCGCGCCCTCCCCGCCCCCGCTCCCGCCCCCGTCCGGCTCGTCGGCCGCGGCGCCGCCCGCCGGGGGGAGGGACCGGAAGATGGTGTCCGCGGAGCAGCTCGTGCTCGACCTCTGCGACCCGGAGCTGCGCGAGAACGCCCTCCTCGAGCTCTCCAAGGTCGTTTCCTCCCCCTGCCCCCCGCCCTGCCGCCGCGGAGAAGCCCGCGCTTCCCTCTAGCCCTCCCCGTCGATTAAAATTTCGCGTTTGTAGCTTCCTGGTGGATGTTTAAGTCTCGGATTTGCGGTGGGGAATCGGGGGATCTGTATGCGTCATGTGGTGGTTGGTAAAGCTGCGACCTTGGTGGTACAATGTTGTGTCTAGGCGAAAGTAGATTCGGGACCCTGATGACCTATCTGATGTCAGCTGCAGGGCAGTTCGCTATGGGTAAATCGGCTCACGTGGTGATCTAAGGTTATAGGGTATAGATCAGTGCACGCCCGTCTTTGTCTGTTATCTTTGATCCGTGCTTGGTATGGAAATGTTGCTCTCCGAACTCCCTAGGGCGATTCTATGGCTTGCTTGTGGTGTTTGGTAATTTAGTGCAACTCTGCCTGCTCATATCTGGAGTATGAAGAGAATTGGGTGATTTTGTGCAGTCCTTTAGCTTGCTGTAGACTTGTAGATATGTAGCGAAAGCAAGTATGGTTTGGTATGTGATTTTTGTAGTTTTTATTATGATACATTCTTTAAACATGTGCTATGCTGTACCTGTTATTAGCACCCGTAGCGGGAATGGTTGCCGATCTCTGTTGGACACACTTGGATGGCAGTTTGGATGTGTGCATTGGATAACTGTATTCATTTTAGTTCTGCTTGCTCTGATTAAAATGGAAAGTGCTGTCGTTATCTTATATGTTGTTCTATTAGGATTGAATACGACAAGACATGTGCCCATTTCTGTTATAGTACCCCTGAATAAAATGGAAAATACTGCAGTTATCATATACAATCTCTTAGGAGTGAATACCACAAGAAGTGTATCTTTGTTAATCCCCCCTGCTTCCTGATGAATTTGTTTCTTGGTAAAAGTGAACTTCCAATGAATATTTTTGTGCTGGAGCAGGCTGCAAGGTCTGTATTCGGCTGTGCACATTTAATTATAGTATCTGGTGGAGATACCCTGTTCAAGGACAGGTGGGTGGGGAGTGTAAACTTTGTGAAATCCTGTCCTATTGATGCCTTTGCAAACTTATCAGGAGGTGGTGTTAAGAAATCTAAACAGTTTAAACTATATAGGAAGACATTTATATGTTAGAAATAGTCTGTTCTACTTCTGCAGATTATCTAGATAAGTGATGAAGTTTAGTTAGTATAGTATTTTTTTCTGTCACTTCTTTATCTACCAAAAGTGTGAACCCATGGTATGAGCCACTAATGCAAGCATCATCATTCTTTTCTTAGTGAAACATCAACTTTCCAAAGAAAATATCCCAAACTGGACAGTTGATACATGGAACTATTTTACTTTAACATTTAGAGTATGGCAGCAAATCTGGGACGCAGGAGGTGAAAATTCATTGTCTAATCTGTTTCTCAGTTTTCCTCTTTCAGAAGCGAGAGATTTTTCAAGACCTTGCTCCACTGCTGTGGCACTCCTTTGGCACCGTTGCTGCACTGCTCCAGGTAGGTTACAATTATTGCACAGTTCTAAATATGTACTTGTGCAGTTCTTGTTATTTAAGTTAGGGTGGTTGTGCATGTGTATTGATTCTTTCAATATGAAATTTATTGATGGTTCTGCACATTTTCCTTATTCAGTCTGTCTTGCTGTTTTGAAAATTTATGCAGGAGATTGTGTCAATCTACCCTTCACTTTCACCTCCTACTTTGTCGCCAGTTGCATCAAACCGTGTCTGCAATGCACTTGCACTTCTTCAGGTATGCTTTTACATGAGAAAGAAAAGGAAACCCTCACTCCTGGTGGGCCTTGTGGTGGATTGAGAATACTACTGCTTTCATATCATACTTGCTTGCCATCCGCCCCTCAATTTCATTTTACTTTTTTTTAATGCAGTGTGTTGCTTCACACCCTGACACCAGGATCCCGTTCTTGAATGGTACTGAGTGCCACTGTTTCTATGCCAAGTCTTAAATATTTCCATTGTTTATTGTTAAAAGGCTTTCCTCATTTTGATGACTTTACAGAATAAGTAAATCTTAACTTGCAGTGGTTAATAATTGAGTCTTCTTTCTTTTCCTTTGCAGCTCACATCCCACTGTACCTGTACCCGTTCCTGAATACTACCAGCAAGACAAGACCTTTTGAGTACTTGAGGCTTACCAGCTTGGGTGTTATTGGTGCTCTTGTGAAGGTAAATTAAAACTAGATACTTATGCAAACTAGGAATGGATGGTCCATATAGATTTTTTGCTTTAAATGGTGAGAGGGTTGAACAGTGATGGAGATTGGCTGTATTTTTTCTTTGGTAGACTATATCTTGTTCTTTTGGTATTTTCATTCCAGTAATCCAGTCGTTTTAATCAAATGGACTAGTTGGGATTGGATCCCAGGAATCCCAACAGGAACTATTATTTTTGAACCAAACAGGCTAATGATTTGTTAGAAATTCTATTATTTCTTCTTTTGGATATTCGATTTGCATATCATAAGAGTATTTCTTTTGCTTTGTTTTTGATATATGCAGGTTGACGATTCTGAAGTCATTGGGTTTCTGCTTCAAACTGAAATAATCCCTCTGTGTCTGCGTACTATGGAGATGGGCAGTGAACTTTCCAAAACAGTATGAACTCAACCCCTTTTATAAATCTAAGTCTAATGATGATCATCTAGTTCTGATTCTATGCTTTGTAGCCTTTGACAATGCATCGGCATGGTTAATTAATCTTATGCGAAATTTGCATGGTGCAACACTGAAATCATGCTGCAACCTAATTTGGTTATGGTACGAATTGCTGTGATTATCTGTGCTAGCTGCCTTCTGTAGGTTGCTTCATTCATCCTTTTCATCTTCCTTACTGGAGTATTTTATCTTTTAACAATTATTATAAATTTGTATTATTTAAATTACCTTGTTGGTAGCTAATAAATAACGATGTCGATGGCAAGAAGAAACTCTAAACTGGTTGTTGAGCCATGATGTACTTAAAGCTTCCATAGATAGCTTTTTACTAGATTGTTGGGATCTCTTTACTCCGAGAGATCTGTAGTAAGTGCATCAGTCTCACTAACTCTGCCGAGGTTACTGTTACTTGCAGGTGGCCACCTTTATTGTTCAAAAGATTCTGCTTGATGACATTGGGCTGCGTTACATCTGCGCGACCGCTGAGCGTTTCTTTGCTGTGGCCACTGTTTTAGCACAGATGGTCCAGGCGCTTGCTGAACAGCCGTCTGCAAGATTGCTGAAGCACATAATCCGCTGCTACCTCAGGCTGACAGAGAACCAGAGGTTGGTAATGGTAGCACATCTGTCAAAATCACAGCCTGTATAACTGGCAGTTCCTAAGTCTCTGTATGTGATGTTATGCAGGGCTTGTGCTGCGCTCAACAGTTGCCTCCCCACCGTGCTGAAGGACGGGACATTCAACAACTTCCTTCTTGTGTGTTCCCCAGCTCGTGCTTTCCCTAGCTAGATAGACAAGCTTGACATATCTGCACCGGGACAGTTTGGATCGTTTACTGACGCCTATATCTTTACCCATGGACGCAGGATGACAACGTTACAAGGCGGTGGCTCCAGCAGCTGCTGAGCAACATGTCGATCGCCGGCATGGGCGGGGGAAGCTCCCACACTGGTATGGGCGGAGGAGGCTCTCTCAGCGGCATGGGCGGGGGAGGCTCTCTTGGGGGCATGGGCGGCGGAGGCTCTCTTGGTGGCATGGGCGGCGGAGGCTCTCTCGGTGGTGGCATGGGAGGCGGGGGCTCTCTCGGCGGCATGGGTGGAGGAGGCTCTCTTGGTGGCGGCATGGGAGGCGGGGGCTCTCTCGGCGGCATGGGTGGGGGAGGCCCTCACGGGGGCCTCGACCACCTGATGGGGCTCTGAGCGAGCGAGCGAAAGAAGCTGTGTCTGCAGGCTGTGGAGAGCCTGAACCAACCCCCAGCGATGCATGTGTCTGTCTGTCAGTCTGTTGTAGATGTAGTAGGGGGAAAGAAACTCCGTGCTGTTTGTAGTTGTTTGTGTTGTCGAAACTGGAAGAAGAGAGTCGTCTGTCTGTCTGTCTGTGTGCCCTTTGTGGGAAGAAGATAGGAGTGTGTTATAGTAGTGTGTCAGTCTGTGTCTAGATGTTTGGGTTGTGCTTTGTGTTTGCTGGACTGCATGTAAAAAGACAAATAAACCGGCGCAGAAGCTCTCCCTGCTCTGCTCTTTGGCAAATGTTCAAGGGTGAAGAGGGATAGCAAGTTCAAACTGAAAATCAGAGTTTTACTTTTACAGTAGTATGTGGCATGGGATTCTGCTTGTGCTCGAGCATGCTGGGGTCTCTCTTTTGCAGGTAACGTTGAACCTGCAAGGGCAGGTGTGATGGTACCATAGGCCAATGCCATGAAAGATTTTTTTCCCCCGGCAATGCCATGAAAGGTGACATGGGCAGATCCCCGTGTTCTGGCTGGGAAGTAAGGCCACGTACGACGGTACAATGCAAGGTGTTTAAGGAGGTCCTTACTAACATAAATTGAGTTTTTTTAAGCACAAAGTGCTTAGGTCTACAGGAGGGGTGCTTAATTAGGGATTCCAGGATATTCATTGTTTCGACCTAGCAATGCTGGCAAAACAAGCGTGGCGTATTATTGAGAATCAAGACTCCTTATGTACGACCGTGTTGAGAGCTAAATATTTCCCAAACGGTGATTTATTGAATACAAAGCTAACAAAGGGCTTTTCTTTTACTTGGCAAAATATTATGGCAGGGGTTAATTGTCTAAATCTTGGTTATATTTGGCGTGTTGGAAATGGTCACAACATTGATATTTGGGAAGATGCTTGGATTCCTAATTGTGCAAATAAAAAAGTAATCACACCCGAGAGGGAGTAATTTGATCTCAAGGGTATCTGATTTAATTGATCCTGCTACTAGTAATTGGGACGAAAATTTGGTCGCACAAATGTTCTGGCCAGTTGATGCACAAAGGGTCCTTGCAATTCCTTTGTCACAACACGATATGTCGGATTTTGTCGCTTGGAGCTATTCAAAGAATGGAACTTTTTCTGTTCGATCAGCCTATGCAGTGCAATGGGAGCACCAACACGGGGGAAAATTAAGAAGAACCGATGATATGGGACATATGACTATCAATCCTATTTGGAGTGAGATTTGGAAATTATCTTGTCCATCGAAGCTTAAAATTTTCATTTGGCGCACGCTGCATGGCACCCTCCCGTGTAGAGTTAATTTGACGAATAGACATATAAAGGTTACCCCCAATTTGTCCGGATGTTCCTTTAGATCAGAGGATACAAAAGCATATATTATTTCAGTGTCAGAAAGCAAAGGAGGTTTGGAAAAAACTGGGTCTAGATCAGGTCATTAAAAAAGCGTACGAAGTTGATTATGCTGGTGAGGCGGTGCTTGAATTTTTGCTTTCTATGCCTGAACGGGAGCTCACGATCTTGGGTATTCCGCATGTCCGTGAATTAATTGCAATTTCAACTTGGTATTTATGATGGGAGAGGCGAAAACTGGTCCATAAGGAGAAAATCCAAGACGCTAACCAGATCTTCGTGGGAATTCATGCAATTACGTTAAAATATGGTTTGGCTATTTCATCAAAGGCTACAATGAAAAGAGAAGGTTGGGTCCAACCTCCAAGGGGGTTTGCAAAACTTAATGTGGATGCCTCTTTTGATCATGACCGGCTCAGGGGCACGGCTGATGCTGTTTTGAGAGATGATAAAGGAAAATTCATTGCAAGGGGAATTGGAGAATTGATTGGTGCACGGACGTTCTGACAGCTGAAGCTATGGCGCTTGGATATGGTCTATTTATTGCTCAAAGGGCGGGCTGCAACCGCTTTAGTTATTAATTCAGATAACATGGAGGTTATCGAAACCATGAACAATGGAGGACAGTCATCTAGTACAGTGGCGGCAGTGTTTGACGATTGTTATTTTTTAGCATGTGACTTTCCCATTACTAAATTTGAGCATTGTAATAGAGAAGCAAATAGGGTCGCACATGAACTTGTTAAGTTAGCTAGATTTTCTTCATCTTTGAACTGGTTTGAGAGCCCTTGAGTGGAATTGTACCCCTCCTCATAAACGATGTACTTGTTATCGCAAATGAATAAAGTTTATATGTTTCTTTAAAAACAAGGCCTAATACTACTACTAGTGTCTTGGGGTGAAAAGGTGACTAGGGTTTCCACCTTCCGCCGAAGGTCAGTTCCGTTGTCGATTTGCCTCATCTCGTGTGGCCTTATGGTATGGGGCCGTGGTGGATCCTTGCCTTTACCGATGAGAGAGCTTCATTTGCAGGTGTTTTTTTTTGAGTTTGGTTAGGCTTTGTGCCCTCTTTTGACAGCAGCGGCTATTTTAAGATGGAATAAAGTTCTTTTCACTTAGCCCTCGTCCCAGCACCCCGTTGTTGTTGTTGTTGTTGTTGTTGTTGTTGTTGTTGTTGTTGTTGTTGTTGTTGTTGTTGTTGTTGTTGTTGTTGTGTGTATGTGTGTGTGGT
>NC_041388.1:616196718-616205791 GCF_002162155.2 Triticum dicoccoides | reverse complement strand
GTGTGTCTCCGACAGACCTCACGGGATTTAGTCGGTGGATCCGGTCTTTTTTTGACAGAAAGACTGTAAGGGAACCCCCTACAGTATAATTGATGCAACAAACCCAAATTGCAAGTATCATGCCTTGAACCTGAGTGAGTGAGAAGATATCAGCCCCTTCCGATCACTAGGCTATGCCTTAGTCTGCATGGATCCGGTCTTCGTTCGTCCACTATGTGTTCGTATGTTTGATCCGTTCGATTTACGATTCTCTTAATCGGCGATGATTGTTTTCTTTTTTTGAAGTTCTTGATGACTGTTGTTCTGATGCGGTGGTTCCGCGAGGCCTTAGCATGACGACTTTTCGATGAGTCTACTAGAGCAAAATTTGTCTAACTCCGGTGAGGGATGTTGACGGCGACACGCGTGCCTCCTGCGTGCATTTTGTCGCTAGCTGGTCTATGGACCTGAATATAATTTTTGTTATTTTTAATGTTATTTGTACTGTCTCGATCGCTGATGAATGGGTCGATCTTTATTTGTTTGAAAAAGAAAATAAGAGGCAGAGTCGGTGGAAAAAGGATCGGGCAGATGGGCAGATTTTGGGCGAACGCCGAGCACACTCTCCTGCTGCCCCTGTCAGTCGCGACCGATTAAAATCCCCATCGGTCTCTCCCTAGTGGCTACTTGAAGCACACCTGTGGGCTGTGCCGCTTCAGGCGTTCACCTGTTCTGACTCTTGAGCCAGGGAGAGACAACAACAACAACGCTAGGCGCACTGCTGAGACGATTATCCCATCTTAAAATAGCCGCCGCTGTCAAAAAAGGGCACAACCCCTAACCAAATTCAAAAAAACACCTACAAACGAAGCTCTCTCATCGGTAAAGGCAAGGATCCACCACGACCTCATACCATAAGGCCACACGAGATGAGGCAAATCGACAACGGAACTGACCGTCGGCGAAAGGCGGAAACCCTAGTCACTTTTTCGCCCCAAGACACTAGTAGTAGTATCAGGCCTTGTGCAATGCAAGATGCTTAGGGGAGATGTTTATAAAAATAAATCAGATGTGTCGTTGGTTAGTAGTAGAGAGCAGACACTTAATTAAACACCCCTCATATAGACCTAAGCACTTTGTGCTTAAAAAAACTCAATTTGTGTTACTAAGGACCTCCGTAAACACCATGCATTGTACCAGGCCTTAGTTCCCAGCCGGAGCACGGGAAAAAAAAACTTTCATGGCATTGGCCTATGGTACCATCACACCTGCCCTTGCAGGTTCAACGTTTTTTTTGAGCATCAGTACAGACACAAGCGCTCATATACACGCACATACACTCACCCTATGAACGCACACACGCACACCCTACCCCCATGAGCATCTTCGAGAGATTGAGCCAGCATATCATTTTGAGATTTACGAAGTCACCATAGGCGCCTCGTCGTCGACGGGAACGTCTCCTTTCACTAAAAGCGCATCATCGGAAATCCTGAAATAAATTCAGAAATAATGCGAGTACCAGGATTTAAACCCTGATGGATTGGGGATACCACTGTCCACCTAACCAACTCAACCATAGGTTGATTCGCTTGCAGGTTCAACTTTACCTGCACGCCATCGGTGTCTCCCTGGTGGCTACTTGGAGCACACCTGTGGGCTGTGCCGCCTCATGCGTTCACCTGTTCTGACTCCTGAGCCAGGTTTGCACGTCTGACTTTGCCAAGCGAGGCAAGATAGATGGCCCTTGAGGGCCACCACGAGGCCATTTCAATTTTGAAGCGGCCGAAGGAGGCACTCGAAGCAGCCAGCCAGCCAAGTAGCCACGCAACCTGCCTCCGGCTGATCAGATCATCAGCTAACCTAGTCGAAACTTTCATCCACTAATCTAATCACAGCCCCGTCGATTATTCTAATCGACGGTCCAGAATAATTTATTTAGTAGACAAATTTAGGGGGCGACTGATGATTTTTTTTTATTAGCGTCGCCGTCACCAACCACCAGCAGCCAGCGCCAGCAGCGGACGGACGTCGCCGTCCCTTCCGTCGCCTCAAGGGCCTCCGGCTCCGATCCCCTCCTATAAACCCGCCGCCCCCTCCCCCCACCTTTCCCCAGATCAAAACCCCTCCTCCCCATCCCCTCCATCCCTCGAACCATCCGTCCGTCGGCCATGGCCACCGCCGCCGCGTCCCAGGTACGTCCGCGCCGACCCCGTCCCGCTCCTGGGCGACGGCTGCCGAGTTCTCACCTTTTCCCTCCCTCTGCAGGTGGCCTTCTCCGCGCCCGTCGGCGGCTCGGACCGCGCCGTCAGGAGCTCCGGAATCCAGGTGCGCGTCTCCACATCCCTTTACGCAGCGCCAATCGTGTGCTAGTGCGTGAACTAGCGGGAGCAGTTTTAGGCACGAGATTCGATACCGCTAGCTGCGCCTTTGGCTTCCTGCACAGATCAACTAGTATCACCTGCACATAGACACACTTGTACTGGTAGTAGTAGATGCACATTCAGTAGTAATTCTTCAGCGCTCTTGCTTCGATTGCAGATATTAGCTAGCATAACTTACAAATAGGACACACATATCAGTAGCAGTACATGCGCATTCAGTAGTTCCTCAGGGCTCTTGCTTTGCTATGCCGTGGATCCCCAGCTCACAGCTTTTTCAGGGGCGCCCCCAACATCAACAGTATGCTGATTTCACCTTTTGCTACATTTCAGGGCATCAACAGTCTCAGCTTCAGCAACAAATCATGGATCGGCACCGCATTGGCGTGCGACAGCAAGGCCGCGGCACAGTCGAGGCATCTCTGCAGGGCGGTCCAGCAGTCGAGCAAGAGCAAGGTCTCCGTCGCGCCCCTCGACCTGGAGAGCGCCAAGGAGCCGCCGCTCAACACCTACAAGCCCAAGGGGCCTTACACGGCCACCATTGTCTCGGTTGAGCGGGCGGTAGGCCCTAACGCCCCAGGAGAGACGTGCCACGTCGTCATCGACCATGGTGGCAATGTGCCGTACTGGGAGGGGCAGAGCTATGGGATTATTCCTCCGGTAAGTCTTCAGCCCATTCCATCACTTTCTCAGTTTCATCCTCTGTCTTGTTGAATACTGAATAGGGGACTCTTTGTCTTGCTAAATAAGAGGATAAACATATCAAGTTGTGCTGTACTGAAAAAAATTATGTTCAAAGTTACAGACATTGATTTGGGTATGCTGCTTGATTTTATTATAGGAGAATTACCTTAGGATTGTTCCTCCAGTAAGCGTTTAGCCATTTCAACCACTTTCTCTTCCATCCTCTGTCTGTCTTACTGAATAGTGAATACTGAACAGAACAGGGGTTGTATTATTAAATAAGAGGATAAACGTATCAAGTTATGCTGTACTTGAATTATGTTCAAATTTATAGACATTGATTTGAGTATGCTGCTTGATGCTTTGTGTAGGAGAATTGTTTTAGGTTAACTCAAGTACCACATATCTGTTCATAGCATTTCCTGCCGTCCATGTTTTCACCATCTTTAGGTTAACTCAAGTACCAAGTATCTATTCATTACCTTGCTGTCGTCCATCCTTGTTTTCACCACCCATCTTCATTGCTCATCAAACCTTGTGTGCATCTATCAGGGAGAGAACCCAAAGAAGCCTGGAAACCCACAGAATGTCAGGCTGTATTCCATTGCATCTACTCGGTATGGGGATTCATTTGACGGGAAGACTGCCAGTTTATGTGTTCGCCGTGCAGTTTATTATGATCCTGAAACTGGCAAGGAGGACCCCTCGAAGAATGGTGTCTGCAGTAATTTCCTATGCAACTCAAAGCCTGGGGACAAGATTCAGATGACAGGTTGGTTGCTTTCTTTTAGATGGATGCAAAGGCTTTCTTGTGTGCTAGCAGTTTTATATGAGCGCTTCTAACTCTAAAAGGGCTAAGTTTTCTCGTTTACATGTGCCTAATGTTCATTTGTCTTAAACCATCTATTTCTGAATCCTTTGACAAAAAGAGCATTACACATATATACACATTGTGTAGGAAGTAACCATTCTTCATAACATTAAGAAAGAGGGGAGTTTTTCACAGTGCCACTGGTTTACAGTGTACATTCTGAATAAGAGCAACTTTTTTTTGGGGGGTAACTTCTGACGCACTAGCCAGACAAATAATAAATCCTTTATATCCAAGAGCCTCTTACAGTATGGCCATCGCTGACACTAATAGCTACCTTTGTTCTGTCCTGCTGGCTGCTGCCGACTGGATCTGTTCTATTAGTTTTGTCGTACTTGATTATTATTTTTGGATAAAAGTCTAATTTTGATGCATATAATAAATGTCCTTCAAACAATGTGCTGCTTCCTGTTCCGAGATACAAACCAAACATGTATGCACATACTCTTTCTGGTAGAATTGTGTATACTCAGGCCCTGTTCGGTATCGCTCCGCTCCACAACTCTGCTCCCGGAGCCGGCGGAGCTGCAGTTTCCTCGCTCCGCAGATTCCAGGAGTGGGTGGATTACCGAACAGGGTCTCATAGTTCATGGCATATGATGGATGTTCTAAAGTTTATGCATCTCACTGTCATTTCATTCTGACCCCAGGGCCCTCTGGCAAAATAATGCTCCTACCTGAGAGTGATCCAAATGCAACCCATATCATGATTGCCACTGGCACTGGTGTTGCTCCCTACCGCGGGTACCTACGCCGCATGTTCATGGAAGATGTCCCAAATTTCAGATTTGGTGGCCTGGCTTGGCTCTTCCTTGGTGTGGCTAATTCGGACAGCCTTCTTTATGACGAAGAATTCACAAGCTACCTGAAGCAGTATCCAGACAATTTCAGGTTATTAGACCTCTTCCATCGTCACCTTGTTTCTGTTATTATCTTTACACATGCCCCAAACGCCATTTTGTTATTGACTTGGATGCTTCCGTCATCGTAGATTGGGTGTGCCACCACTTGAATAAACTAGTTGAATATAATATAATTGAGTGTGTTGAATTTGTAGGTTCGACAAAGCACTAAGTAGGGAGCAGAAGAACAAGAGTGGCGGCAAGATGTACGTTCAGGACAAGATTGAGGAGTACAGCGATGAGATTTTCAAGCTTTTGGATGGCGGTGCACACATCTACTTCTGTGGTTTGAAAGGAATGATGCCAGGGATTCAGGATACACTCAAGAAGGTGGCAGAGCAGAGAGGGGAGAGCTGGGATCAGAAGCTATCGCAGCTCAAGAAGAACAAGCAATGGCACGTTGAGGTTTACTAGGATCGGAACCGTTCAGTTATCTATGATTTGCTCTGCTGTGAGACGATGTCAGAAAAAGGCAGAACACACACATGGGATGATTCTTGTGATGGTGTAGAATTATCAAACATTATTTTTGAGAGAATCATAAGACTGTCCATGTAATTCATAAGCTTCTGCATCACATGATGCGTGAAACGAAGCATGTAACTTTTGTTATAATTTCTTGAGGTGTTTTGTCTGAAGCCGAATTTAAGCACCTGTCCTGGTTGTTCATGGTCTCATGGATGAAGTGCAATACTATATTGTAGATTGTTATTCATTCAAATATTCAGAGGGCATATAAATATTCTGTGCGTACTTCATGATATTTTCTATGGAAATTCTTGCTAATTTCAATGATACTTATTTAGTAGCCAAATTTGTGTTGCCATTTTACTCTCTGCCTGTCCTGGTTGTTCATGGTCTCATGGATTTAAGCACCTGTCCTGGTTGTTCATGGTCTCATGGATGAAGTGCAATACTATATTGTAGATTGTTATTCATTCAAATATTCAGAGGGCATATAAATATTCTGTGGGTACTTCATGATATTTTCTATGGAAATTCTTGCTAATTTCAATGATACTTATTTAGTAGCCAAATTTGTGTTGCCATTTTACTCTCTGCCATCCCTCATATACGAATTAGGCTCATGCCATTGGTTTATCAACTTCCATTGTATGTTGTGCCTCATCCAGTTCCTTGCCCATTCAAGACAGTGAGAAGAATTTGCTTTCTTCGTGTATATCAGGAATGTTCCGAGGCAGCACATTCATGAAGGAATCCAACACAAAATTCGACACTCAAACTCTCGAAATACCCGTCTTGATACATAGAATTGACAGAAAATGTTATGTACAAGTCCACAAAAAGACACCCAACATGCGATTGCAAGAGAAAGTCGAGCCTACTGGAGGGAAACAGACACCCTAACTTTAGGTTTGGCCCAACTGCACATACCACATATGCTTACCAACTTCAGGTACAAATGCTAAATATCCGGGATATACTCCCAAAGGACTACTGCACATGGTGTACATGCTTGAATATAATATAGGCACACTTGCCACACAGGCCATCAGAGGGGTAAACTCATTTCTTTTATTTTTCTTAAAACACAGTACAGATGCAAATGCTCACACACTCTTTCTCATGAACACACACACATCCTATCCTTGTGAACACCTCCGAGAGACCAAGCCAGCAAATCTTGAGATTGATGAAGTCATAACAGATGCCTCGTAGTCAATGAAAACGTCCTCTTCCACTGAACGAACATCACCAGAAAGCCTAGAATAAATTCAGGAAAATGCACACATCGGTGCAAGTCTTGGACTTAAACCCGGCAGGCTGGTTCCACCACAAGAAACCTAACCATCTAATCTATGCTCACTTTGTAGCTGAAGTTATTATTGATGCCAACCAATTGGAATACAATCCTGAAGTTATGAAAGTATTGCAGGAGAGACAGTCAGCGACACTATGCGGCGATGGCACGACTCTGCACAAAGTGCTGTTTAAGATGTAGTTTGCCAGCTTGTTGCTTTTGTCGGTGAGACAGTAGGCCTCAATGTGCTCATCAAATCTCTCCTGAAGATCAAAGCTAAAATAGATAGTGTCACCACAAATGGAGGGGAAAACCCTCATGGACACCGAGAAAGAGTAATGCATCGCCAAGAACAGCGCCCGCTTGCTCAAGGTCTTGACCCGGAGTAGTCTCTTGTTATCGAAATCCAGTTGATACACTTTGTACCTTGAGTTATCTGGACGAGAAAGCATACGGTGCACCACCATTAACTCTCCACCGTTGTCCACGAGGTGCGCGGTACCCGCCGTCCTGCAAACGTGCCTCCGCAACTTGGCAGCCACCTTCATCCGTGGTCGCCGATCTGCCCTCGTCTCCAGCACCATGAGGTTGTCCTCTGGTGTAGTACCAGCGGCCTAAGAACATCAATGGAGCTGTACCTCGAAAATATCCGATCTGAACCAGTGTCCAACGCTCATCGCCAGGCTTGGCAATGCCAATGATGAGGAACCACAGGCGGATCACGGAGCTCCGGGGATTTAATATTTTGAACTATGGTTCAAATATGTGCGGACAGAGTTACCACTAGACTTGGTATTAATAGAGCACTAGGTGCTCTATTTTTTTAATTTTTTCCCACAAAAAAATAGAGCACTAGGTGTTTTAATCGAGATCCTATAACCCAAGCCTAATATCGTGACAAAGTTAAGGTAAAGCAAAATATTCGTTCATATGTAGAACAATGAAGAACCAGTTTTTTCCCCGAGAAAATGCAGAAGAACTTGCATCAGAATGAATTGATGGAAGAAAATACACGCTTTCAGTTAGGCACACCCTCCTAAAAATGAGATTACGATGGAAGGTCGAGCCCCTGGGACAATTGCTTGTATGAAGCCCATTCATACCGGTACAATAGCTAAACGAGAACAAATACAATTGCAACTCAAATCACTGATGCTAAGTGTTTGCAATTTAGTTTGACAACATTGCACAAGGAGAGACAGTCAACAAGAGTAAGCGGCGACGGCAGCGCTGCCGTGGAGCTGTTCAGGATGTAGCTTGCAAGTTCGGTACCTCTAACCACAACATTGTAGGCTTGAATTTGCATATTCACTCTCTCATCCAAATCGAAGCTCATGTAGATAGTGTCAGAACTGATGGAGGGAAAAACTTTTGTGGACACCGAAAGAGAGCAATGTCTAGCCATAAACAGTGCACGTCCATTGAAGCTGTTTGCCGGGAAAAATTTCCCCATCTCCAAATCCAGTCGATACAGGTCGTAGTCGAACCTCCTGGGGCTACTCCGGAGCATGCGGTGCACCAACATTAGCTCCCCGCCATTGTCCACCATGTGCATGCTATGAAAAGTTGAGCACAGTGGCCTACACAGCTCGGCGGCCACCTCCATCCGTGGTGGTTGATCCAGACTCGTCTTTAGCACCATGAGATTATCCTCGGTGACACAATAAAAACGGCCCAAGAACACTAAAGGTTTGGACGGATGGCTTTTGTATGAAACCGATGTCCAGCGCTCATCGCCAGGCTTGGCGACGGCTAGGATGCGAAGTTCAGAGCACCTCTAGCGAGTCTAGTCCAGTCAACCGCGATGGCTCTCTCCTCCCCTCCCTCGCTCCCTCCCCGCGGGACGCCGTCGGCTTGCGGTTCCCCCTCGTCCCCGGCGTCCAAGTCAGATTCGCTCCCCTGCTCCCTTCTCCCCTCGTGCTCCTCTCCGGGCTATCCGCCGGCGGCGGGGCCCGAACCCCTCCCACCTGCGTTTCCCCCTCCCTGTCCGGTGGCCCTGGCAGCGCCACGGGCCAACAAGTTCTGGGCCCTTGATTCCGACGACTCTGGCTCCGATTCTGATCCTGAGACTCCCCCTCCTCCTCGCTCGGCATCGGTGGTTGGGTTGCCTCCGTTATTGGTGGCGGGCCGTCGGCGCAAGTTTGCTCCGGGGGGTCGGGGCCGGCTGTGTGCGCTTGATGCGGGCCGGATGGATGGCGTCGTGTTGGCCGTGGGCGCCGACGCGCCGCTCCCTGGGCGGCGGATCCTTCTTTGGTGAGCCCGGGGGTGGACGCCATGGCCTCACCCGTCTCATCCTCCTCGGTGGCGGTGCCCTCCGGTTCGTCGCCGTCCAGGTGCCTCCCTTCCACGTCGTCGGCGGCGCCGGCGCAAACCCTAGATCTGGGATCGGGTCTTGCGTTGGTGCCCCGGTCCGTGGGTCGGGTCCCTCTGGTCGGTGACGGGCCGTGTGGGCCTGTGTCGCCCCCTTCGCTGGATTCCACGGCTGATTTCCCCC
>NC_041388.1:616144079-616196428 GCF_002162155.2 Triticum dicoccoides | reverse complement strand
GTTGAGTCCGCCTCCCCCTTCGGCCCTTTCGACAGAGCCCGGCCTGGCTGGCTCCGGCTATTTATGGGCCCGGAAGGGGTCGGTTCCCCCTTTTCTAGGGTTTCCTGCCTCCGCTGCTGATCTGCGACGGCGCCGTTTCCCTATCCGCCGCTTTGTCAGATCCAAGCCTCTCCCTCCCCTCCTCCTCCCCTTCTCGTCGGTGGTGGCGATGGACCGCTCCCGTGGGTCCTCCAGCGACGCTGTCTCCGGCCTCAAGCGGGGGCGGGACGGCTCTGGCGACGCCGCTGCGGATTTGGAGTTTGAGGCGTCGCTCCGCGCCAAGCTCCAGGCTTCGCGGTCGGAGGCGGGTGCCGCTTCGCCGCGTGCGTCTGGTTCCGGGCCGGTGGCTTCTCCGCCCTTGGCGCCCGCAGCTCCGGTGCATGTGGTCGACCCTTGGGAACAGGCGGCGCGGGGGAGCCGGGCGGGATCTTCGGGCCCCTCCTCGTCTCCTTCCTCGCTTGCTCCCATGGGTGGGCCGCCGCGGGTGCCGACGGCGGGCCGTCCCGCTTCGTTCCTCGTGGTGGCTCTGGGGCCCCGGCCCGGCGTCCGGTTGGCCCTGCGGCGGGACGTGGTGCTGGCGCGGGTGCCGTCGGTGGTTCTTCTGGAGATGGCATCCTCCCTCCGCCGCCTTCTCGTGGTGCGAACTATAACTCCTCTCACTCCCAGGTTTCTAATCCCATCCTCACCTGCTTCGCGTGTCATCGCCCTGGCCATTTCCAGTCTCGGTGCGAGAACCCTCCTTTTTGTCTCATCTGTAGGGAGGATGGACACCTAACGGTGGACTGTCAGAGTAGGATCAAGCCCCCCTCCTTCGTCCATTTTGGGATTGGCCTCCCGGGTTGCTCTTTTTTTGCCATGGACAAGGAAGTCCCCGCAGCTGCTCCCATTCCCTCCCTGTCCAACGTGGGTGTCATTACTGTCCAAGACAAGCGTATCTCTTCACAAGCCCTCTTGGATGAACTTCATATGTGGGATGAAGGGGGTTGGGACTGGCAGATCCGGCAGCTTTCTGATTTCGAGTTTGCGGCCACTTTCCCCTCTAAAGAGAGTCTTCGCATGATTCCTTCCTGTACCAGTTTCACTCTCTCTGTGAATCAACTTGTTGTATCGGTCAAAGCGGCTTCCAACGGATCCAAGACCATATCTCCTCTGTCTGATGTCTGGGTGCTCGTTGATGATGTGCCTCCCAGCTTGCGCACCGCGTCCTTCTTGATGGCTTTTGGGGTGCTTATCGGGAAACCTATTGAGGTCGATCTTGCTTCGCTGTCGGTTCTGGGTCCTGCTCGCCTTCGTGTGTGGTGTGTTGATCCGATCTGCATCCGTGGTTCCGTTGATGTCTTCCCGGCGGCTGGTGGCTTTCATCTTCGAGTTCGGGTGGAAGGTGCTCCTGGTGCGGTCGCTCCTCCTCCCCCCTCCTCCCCCGGCCTCGGGTGACGATGACAAGAGCCGGGAGGGTGGGGGGGTCCTGAGGACTCGTTGAATGGCACGGATCCCCGATTCACCCAGTCTGCGTGGGATGGGCTTTCTCCTGCTGAGCAGGAGCTGATGAAGGACTGTGCTCCGGATCCGGCGGGTGGTGGGGTTCAGGGCTCGGTGCCTGGTACGGTGGCTGGTCCTGCGGCCGCGGCTGCTTCGAAGGGCACCCCCTTGTCGGGGGCGTGCTCCAACATGCCCGTGCGCCCCACCTCCCCCTCGCTGTCCGGCATTGAAGATCTACCTCCAGTGGGACCTTCGGCGACCAAGAAAAGGAAGAAGTCCTCGGTGAAGAAGTTTTCCGCGCAGAGCCGGGCCTCGGGGGACTCCAGGCAGTCGGCGGCTGGGCTCTGCCGCCGTTTGGAGGCGGACCTGGGGGCGGCTTCGGGCCCTTCTTCGGCGGCGGCTTCCCCTGGTCGGGCCCCTCCGGTCCCTGTGCGCTCTCCTGCCTCGACCGCTCGCAAGAGTGGCCGCGCCTCCAACAGTGGCGAGCGCGTGGTGGATCGGGCGGCTCGGCGTGCGGCGGCGCGTGATCTTCCCCCCTCAGGTTTGGATTCACCCTCATCTCCTTCCCCCCCTTTGGCTCAGTCTCCTGTTAGGCTTGTTTTACCCTCCCATTCCGATGAACATCTCCTTTCGATATTAGCTGATGTTGGGATATGTCTAGACGCTAGCGTGGGTTCTCCCTCCTCTCTGTTGCAGTTGATTCGTGCTAATGAACGTGCTCAGGCTGATATCGCCAAGGCCAAGGAGGCCGGGACTGGGATGGATGCCCCTCTGGTTGTGGCCGGAGGGGAACCGGGCGAGGTTGCTAGGGGGCAACTGTCTCCGGTGCAGAAGCGCGGGGCCGGGAAACGTGCTAAAACCTGCAAGGCTCCGTGCAGGTCGAGCTTGAGAATTAAAAACCTTTCCCTAAGATGAAGGCCCTGTTTTGGAACATTAGAGGGTTCTGCGCTAGGGGGCGCAGAGACCAACTGAAGGACTTAATGCGCGCTGAAAGAATTGATTTTATCGGGCTTGTTGAGACTCTTAAACCCTCCTTTTCTCCTTCTGAACTATCGGCAATTGCTGGGATTGATAGATTTAGGTGGAATTTCGCGGCCTCTGTTGGTCAGTCCGGCGGCTTTCTTCTGGGCACCAATAATGTCACCTTTGATTTTGTGGCTTTCGACCATGGTATATACTGGGCTAGTATGGTAGTTTCCCTACGTTCCAATAACACCCTCCTTGAACTTATGGTAGTATATGGTCCGGCTGATCATTCCTTGTCACAAATTTTCTTGGATGCGATTTTTACTAAAATTGATGCCTGCCAACTGCCACTCCTGATTGGGGGTGATTTTAATCTGCTTCGGTATCCTTCTGATAAGAGTTCTGTCAATTTCTCCTAGGTGCGGGCCGAGGCTTTTAATGCTTTCATCAGGGACACGGCTATCCGTGAGATCCCGAGGGTTGGGGCCCGCTACACTTGGACCAACCGATAGACTTGTCCTATTCGCTCGGTTCTTGATAGAGTTTTTATCTGCCCTGCTTGGGATGGCCTTTTTCCTCGCTGCTCACTTCAGGCCCTCCCCATCGTCGGGTCCGATCACGCTCCTCTCATCCTTGACGATGGTCTCTGCCCTAATGGCTGCCAAAGATTTCAATTTGACGCGTCCTGGCTTTTAGTGGAAGGGTTCCCCGATATGCTGGCTCAGAAGATCTTGGGCTTTCTTACCTCCCCCCATCGTTCATTTGGCCCTATGGATGACTGGCATTATGTTTCTTACTCCCTATGCAAGTTCCTTAGAGGATGGGCCAAGAACCACTTTGCTGAGTCGAGGCGCGACAAATCTAGGTTGAGTGCTCAAATTAGTGCCCTCGACTCCCATGCGGACAATGGTGGGCTCTCGGCTACTGAGTGGCAAGTTCGCTATGGCCTTGAGAAGGAGCTTCTGGCTATTCATCGCCAAGAGGAAGTGTATTGGAAGCAAAGGGGTACGATTAATTGGACTCTTAAGGGTGATTCTCCCACGGCTTACTTTTTCGCCATTGCGAATGGCAGACGGCATAGATGTTTGATTAACAGCCTCATTATTGATGGTGTTAGGGTCTCTGAACCGCCGGTCATTCTCCGTCATGTAGTTTGGTTCTTCTCTAACCTGCTTTCGGCTAAACCAGACCTCGGATTCGCGCTAGCCCCGGGCTTCTGGGCTCCCCTTGATAGGATTTCTCACGCTGATAATGAGCTTCTGTTGATTCCCCCTTCTGAGGAGGAAATTTTTGATACTATTCGGACGGCTAATTCTAATGCGGCTTCAGGCCCTGATGGTTTCTCCATTCCCTTCTTTCGACAATTCTGGCCCCAACTAAAAGGTCTAATTTCTGCTGTCATCCAAGGGTATTGGCTGGGATCGGTTGACATTTATAGACTTAACTATGCGGTTCTCTCCCTCATCCCTAAGGTCAAGGGTGCGCATATGATTTCTCAATTTAGGCCGATTGCTTTAATCAACAACTTCGCAAAGATGCCTGCAAAGGGCATGGCCACTAGGCTATCTCCCATTGCACATCGGACCATTAGCCCTTTCCAGTCTGCTTTCATCAAAGGGAGGTTCATTTTGGACGGGGTACTTTGTTTACATGAGATAGTTCATGACTTACGGGTGCGAGGGACCAAGGCTGTGGTTCTCAAACTTGACTTTGAAAAGGCCTACGACTCGGTTAGCTAGAAATTCCTTCGGCAAGTTCTTTTGGCTAAGGGCTTTGAGGGGCCTGTTATGCAGCGCTTGATGCAATTGGTTTCTGGGGGGCACACGGCTGTGGCTGTCAATGGCCAAATTAGCCAGTTTTTTGCTAATGGCAGGGGCCTCAGGCAAGGGGATCCAGCGTCCCCTTTACTCTTCAACTTTGTGGCTGATGCTCTATCTCGCATTCTCTCTCGAGCTGCCTTGGCTGGTCATATCACTCCGGTGAGCTCTCATCTCATCCCTAATGGCATCTCTCATCTCCAATATGCGGATGATACTATAATTCTGTTGGAACTTAATGATAATAGCCTCACCAATCTGAAATTCCTTCTGCTTTGTTTCGAAGCGCTCTCAGGTCTTAAAATCAATTTCTCTAAGAGTGAGGTTGTAGTGACTGGGGTCTCGGACGAAGAGGCGCAGCGGGTGGCCCATCTTCTGAACTGCTCTTTGGGATCCTACCCTCTCAAATATCTAGGCCTCCCCATTTCCCCGCTTAAACTTTTGGCTAAAGACTTCGCTCCGGTGGTTACCAAAGTTGGCAACAGAGTTCTCCCTTGGCGAGGGCGATATAATACGCAAGCGGGCAAGGTCGCCCTTACTAACTCCTGTCTTTCTTCGCTACCTATGTTCTTAATGGGATTCTATCTTCTCTCTAGTGGGGTTCATAATGGTTTTGACAAGCATAGGGGTGCTTTCTATTGGAACGCAGCGGACAATAAACGTAAGTACAGGATGGTCAGATGGGACATTATATGTCGCCCCAAGGCCAAAGGGGGTCTAGGCATTATTAATACACGAGTGATGAATACTTGTCTTATGATCAAATGGTGGTGGAAGATCTTGACTCTTGAGGGACTGCCACCCTGGCTCTCTATCCTAAAAGCTAAATATTTCCCCTCCTCGAGTCCTATGTTCGCGCCGGCTGCGGGTGGGTCGCAATTTTGGCATCAACTGGTTAAAGTCCGGCCGATCTTTCGGTCCCTTGTAAAATTTGTAGTTAGGAACGGTAAGTCTACGCGGTTTTGGCTTGATTGGTGGGTCGGGGACTCCACGCTGGCTGTTGCTTTTCCGGTTCTATTTTCATATTGCGATGATACTGAGGTTTCTATCTTTGAGCTCTCGGCTAGGGGTTGGGTTCTGGATTTTCGTCGTTCTCTTTCTCCTGAAGAGTTGGAAGATTGGCAGCGCCTTACTGCTTGCTTCCCCCTGCTCTCGGAGGAAGAGGGTGCCGTGGTGCGGCCCCTCTCCTCTTCGGGGCGTTTTTCGGTTAAATCTGCTTACTCCAAGCTTATCCCTGGGGGGCGCCCGGTCAAGTTTAAGCATGTCTGGTCGGCTCGAATTCCTCCTAAGATCAAGATATTTCTCTGGCAAGCTATCCGGAGTAAGCTTCCGGCGGCCGATCAGATTAAGAAAAGAAACGGGCCGGGGTCCGACAGGTGTGTGCTTTGTGGGGCACGGGAGAACACCGAGCATATCTTCTTTCACTGCTCCTTAGCTAAACTTATGTGGAGTTGCATCAGACTCTGGTTACATGTAAATTGGTCCCCTTCCTCCTTTGAAGACCTGAGGCATTATGTCAATCATCTTTCTGGCCATTCTAAAAGAGTCTTCTTAGTTGGATGGGCTGCGATTGGCTGGTCGTTGTGGACTACTAGGAATAAGTTCTCGATTGAACATATTTTTCCGGCTAATCCTGTCAATTGCTTATTTAAATCCAATGGTTTCTTGCAGCAGTGGAGATTATTGACTAAAGAAGGGGACCTCCAGGCCTTCGACGCCATGCTATCCAAGATGAAATCTACGGCGTCTGGGCTTTTTCGGCTTTCTTTGAGGACGGCTTCCTGAATGCTCTTTTGGTGTCTGGTTTAGGCTGGCCTGCGTGCCATGTAAGGCCGCTGGCCTTGTAATGATACTTTATCTTCTGCGCGTGATACTTTGTTGGGTGCTGTTGTTGGTCATATACTCTGCCTGGTGGCTTTATCTATAAAGTCGGGCTCTCGCCTTTTCTCTAAAAAAAAAAGATGCGAAGTTTGTGTAAATACGACACGACCACGGAATCATCGGTGATGCCGCAGCCCCACGCTGTCATGCATTGCTCGAAATGAGTAGTACTGATGAGGTAGGTGTACCGGTAAGGAGGCAGCAGCGTGATCAGTGGCGGGAGCTCTTCGAGGTGGCGCGTGAGCGGATTTAGTAGTCGAATGTTGGTGCGCTTGTGGAGCAGGAAGAGGAGGCCCTCGGACGTGCGCCCAAGTGTTTCGTGGTCGCGGAGCTCTGGAAGATCAAGTTTTATGCACTCGCCGGTGGAGACGTTGAGGAAGCGACGGCGGTGGGAAGGGGCGAGTTCCGCCTGGAGCATGATCCACTGCCGAGGATGGCAGCGTCGGTCAAGGCCGTACACCCGCGGGTCTGTCGTGTGGCGCCTCCAAGGGTGGCACACGGCGCGGAGGCGGACATTGCCGGCCACGTCGCTGGCGAGGACGCACTCGGCAACAAGACCCGCCGGCCCATCGGCGAGGTTTGCCCAGTCCCGCCTGCAGCAAAAGCAAAACGGATCAGAAGTGTAGGGACAAACCCCTGGCCAGCTCACCACTCATCTCCTCTCACTCTCGCTTGCTCGGACGAAAGTGGTAGAAGATGAACAAACTTTTCCAGCGACGAACGCCCCGGCCGCCGAACGGCCTGTATATATGTTGGCTTCTATTCAACTCAACTACATACATGAAGGTACACACGCACACACGCAGCACAACTTCGGAAGAACTCTCACATCGACCGGACGTATACCACGATCTTGATGAAGACTACATCTTCCTTAGGCTCCTCCCCTCGGCTCATACCGCAGCCGTGGCTCGGCAACACATCGGCGCACCTTCACCAATACATATGGGTTGGATTTTTATACCCGTGCACACACACCTGGATAGCTACCACGCACGCACGCACACACTGACTTGGCTTGCCGCTACATGCACTCGGCCACACGGCAAGTTACGCACGCACTAGCCTAACAGCCACTAACCCATGCACTAACTACTCACTGGAATCTCTCCACGATCAACAAGATCCGGCTGTGCAGCTAAGGCATGTTCAATGCCTAGGCGCTTGCATGGGCGCTTAAGGAAATACAAGAAAAGAAAAATCGTGTAACAGCGGTGTTAGCGTCCAGTTCTTCAACGGCAATGACAAGGTACAGGTACTTAACAGGACGCATTCTGTGTCATATCTCGAAAGAAAAAACGGGCTAGCGCCTGGGGCCAGAAGTAGCGTCGACGCTAGCATGAATCCTGGGCTTAGCCGGGAATAGGAAAAAACGGCCAGGATATTAGGCTTAACTACTGGGGATTTAATCCTAGCGTCCAATCTAAGCGTCCCTGTTGTAGCTGCCCTAACAACCATGCATGCATCAGCACAACGGCTCGGCCGCCACTCACGCACGGCTAAGTCAAGATTATAGCTATCAAGAAGATCAGAAACGAGTGAAGAAACTGAGTGAAATGCTAACGAAAATCGGCCGGCCGGCCGCTCCTAACACTCGCTTAGGGCCATGCGGAGCGGCGGAGGCTGCGAGTGCGCGCGTGCCCGCTGCGTCTTCTGAGATTCCGATGGAGTCGCAGTAATACTCTTGTACTGTGTCTTGTAGTATTTGGCGATGTCGCTCCTCTACGAATCCTTCAGCTGGCCCATGACAAAGCAATATAATCCCCGATAGATGGCGCATGGACGATGTACAGGCCAATGACATGTGGTGCCAAGAACGAAAAACCACGCTACTTCTCAAGCTGTATATTTTTTATTTTGATAAGAGATGAATTTTATTAACTCAAATGAAGCATCAAGCACGATGAGTACACGCCTACCTCCGCATAGCTAGTATGCATACGTCCAAATAAACACGCTGGTAAAACGAAAAATCAAAGAGCCCCGTCATGCTCACTCCCACGCTCCTGCAGCACGTCACTTTGGCGCCCGCAGCCACCCCCATTGCCGCCGCCAGCTCTGTTTCTCCGCTTAGCGCCTCCTCGTCCTCGCCGCGGTTCACGCCTGGTTTCCCGTAGCTGCAGTCCCTGGGATAGGAGCTGGTGGCCTCGCTCCAGATCTGCGGCTGAAGGCTGCCCATCCTCTCCCCGCGGCTGATGCGGTCGCCTCCGAGGTTGTCAAGGTTCCCAACAAGCTGAGGTTTGTTGGTATTGATCTAGAGGCCCAATGGGCCAAAACAAAAATAAAAGACCAGAAATAAAGTTACCTTAAAGAGAGAAACAGGGAGGCCACGAACCAACGTTCGTACCCCTCGATCTCAACTTACGCGCCCTGATCGGGGGCACCCTAACCAACTATGGTTTTGGTCCCCTGTCGCCAGCGCACATAAAAAGATGGGGGAGCAGCCGGCACCTACGCTAGACTAGTTCTCATACGGTTTACTCCTGCTCCCCACATCCCTAAACCCTAACCGATCTGGGGGAGCGCTGCACGACGGGAAGATCATCTCCAAGCTCTGCCCCTGTTCCAGGGCAGTGCCGGTGGCGCCCGGAGGGACGCCGCTACCTGCAGCGAGCATCTTCACCGAGCCTGCATCAAGCCTGCATCGAGCAGGCACGGGACTTCGTACCGTCGACACCAATGACTGCTTCCATTGGTGGTAAGAACCTAATCCATCTCTCTGATCTGTGCTATTAGGTGATCTAATGCCTGGCTTACGATCTGCTAAGTAGATTCTACGGGATTATAAATCTAACAATGGTATCAGAGCATGGTTAAGCCTAGATTAGATCCCTAAGATGATCTGTTTAAGTTTGATGATCATGATTACGACCTAGTGATTAAGGTTAGCCCTCTGTTAAGTCAAGTCCTAGGGTTAAGAGGTTTCTATTTAAATGACTAATCTGCTACTGGATCAATGCTAGTTCCTTTATGATTATCAACAAATTATGTTAGTTTACCTGTATCACGCTTCTGCTTCAAGTAAGATTAATTAGCGCTGGTTTTGTTTCATGTTAAGAATATAGAAGGAGGGGAATCAGATGAATCACTCTTTTTCCCCTAATTATGAGAAACCCTAGCCCTAGAATTTTTTCCCCATTCAGAAATCCCAAAATCAGAGTTAAAATGTTGAAATTAAGAGAAAAAGGTGACGGGCTCACCCAGATGACGCCGGCTTTCGGGGTCCGCACGGCCGCCGCCGTACGCGCACGCCATGGCCGGGACGCCGCCGCCTTTCAGGGTGGCGCGCGGAATGAAGCAGCAGCCGTCGCTGCTGCGCTCACGCACGCGCGCGTCGCCTGGCCTCCGCGCCTTGCACGCCGTCGTCGCCGCCGAAAGCTTGCGCCAGCGACCGTTGGCGAAATGCCCCGCAGCCGCCGCCTGCTCGCTCCACCGAACGCCGTACTCGCGATGCCCGCAGCCACGCTCGCCGGAGGAGCGCGCCGGACTCGGTCTGCGGCACGCTGCTCCGTCGAACGCAGCCACCGCGCCGCCATGGCCGTCGTTGTGCGTCGCCGTTCCAACGATTGCGGGAACGAAATGGGGAATTGGCCCCTAGGGTTTGACCCTCGCTCGTTTTGCTCCGTGCGGGATGATCGCGGCCATTGGCGCGATCGGATGGCCGAGAGCAACGGGTGGCTCAGGGCAGGCCTTCGGGCATTATACGGGCCGCCTTCGCGGCTGGGCTTCGGCCCGAGTTGTCTTAGCCCACAGAAAAGGCGTTTTTTTTGTTTACTGGGCTAGGATTTAAAGAGCTGTCGTGGGTTTTGGGCTAAAATTGAAGTTTCTGTGCGTTTTCTATTTATTCAGTGTGTTTCTGTATTATGATTATTCCCAAAATGTTCTTGCACTGTTATAAATAGAAAATTGCCAGAAAAATGATTCTGAAAATTATGGTTTAGTTTTCTGAATGAAATGGAACCAACAAGAAATTTTATTTAGAAAACTTTTATGAAATAATGTTTGTGTCATTTTATGGCACATTTATGTTCATCCCATGGTAATATCAATAAATGGAGAATTATTAATGTTGGAAAATTGATATTACACATGAGATTAATGTGATCATTTTTGTAATATAGACCAACATTGTTTTACATTTTTGAATCAGTCCGTTAATTCCTTATTATTTTCTGCCCAACAGTGATAGAATTTGGAGTTAATTTTTGCATGAAAATTGATCAAACCAATGTAGGTTAATTTTTGTGCAATTTAATTTAATTATGATGTTCTTTTCCTTTACTTATGATATTTCGAAACATGACAGCTTCCGGTTCTCGTGGCCTCGAGATCGAGCCACTTACTGGGAATAACTTCCAATCGTGGAAGAACTTGTTGCTTTTGCACCTCGGATGGCATGAGGTTGACCTTGCACTGAGGGAAAGTAAACCAGTGGAACCTGCAAAGGGTGCCACTGGGTATGCTGAGCTTAAGAAAGATTATGATAGTAAAGTTGAGAAGTGGGAGAGGTCAAACAGAATGGCACTCCTAATTATGAACTCCTCCATCTCGACTAAGATTAAAGGGGCTATTCCTGCCAATGAAAGTGCCGCCGAATATTTGAAATCAGTGGAAGAACAATTTAAGGGCTCCGAGAAAGTGTATGCAGATGAGCTTTTGCACAAGCTACTTGCAAAATATGACGGGCATGGAAATGTGAGGGAGCACATCTTAAGTATGAGCAATGCCGCGGCAAAGCTTAAAACCATGAAGTGTGACTTGAACGAAGAGCTTCTGGTGCTCCTAGTTTTTAGGTCACTACCCTCACAATTCAATCCATTCAAGATAAACTATAACTCTCTTGAAACCAAATGGAAACTATCTGAACTCATTGCACATTGCGTTCAGGAGGAAGAGAGAATGAAGAGTGAGCAGAAAGATCAAGCTCTCCATGTTAACTCTGCAAAGAGGAAGCATGAGAACCATGCTCATAACAATAATGTGCCCAACAAAAAGCAGTATTCCAAAAAGAATCCTCCAAAGCCTAAGCAATGCAACGAGGCAAGTTGTTCATGTCCCGCACCTTCAGCAGCTACTTCAGTTAATCTTACAAATGCCGCTGGAGAAAGACTTTGCAATTTTTGCAAGCAGCCAAATCATTTCAAGGCGGACTGTCCAGGTTTTCTTAAGTGGCTGAATAAAAAGGGTAAGGATGAGATCACTCTTTTAGATGAATCTCTATATGTTGATTTTTCTAAATCTACATGGTGGATTGACTCAGGTGCGACTATTCATGTCGCGAATTCTTTGCAGGGATTCCATATATGCCACACCCTAAAGGGAACAAGAAGACTTAACGTCGCGAATGGGAAGGAGGCTGAAGTTGAAGCCGTGGGCTCCCTCACCTTGAAGTTGCACACTGGTTTCCTACTTCAGCTCAAGGACGTTCTTTATGTGCCTACTTTGAGTAGGAATTTGATTTCAGTTTCATGTTTAGATGATTTTGGATTTCATTGTACCTTCGGGGAGAAACAATGTTTTTTAAAGTATTGTAATAAGGATGTTGGTCTCGCCGTCCGACGAGGCAAACTTTATATGTTAAATCTTTCCGGTTATCCTATGTGTCTGAATCTCTGCGAGATGAATACGAATGAACACAATCATAAAAAGAATGGGAGAAGTATCAATCCTTCTTCGAAATTGTGGCATCATCGCTTGGGCCACATTTCGAGAGGGAGAATGGAACGATTGATTAAAGAAGAAATACTTCATCCGCTAGATTTCTCTGATGCGGGCAATTGTATTGACTGTATTAAGGGAAAATATGTGAAAACAATTAAGAAAGGAGCAGTAAGAGCCACATCGGTCCTTGAACTTATTCATACTAACATATGTGGACCTTTTAACGTAAAGTCTATGGATGGTTTTGATTCCTTCATTACCTTCACAGACGATTTCTCTCACTATGGCTACATTTACCCCATACATGATCGATCCGAAGCTTTGGACAAATTTAAGATTTATAAAGCCGAGGTTGAAAATCAACTCAACCTAAAGATCAAAGTAGTGCTGTCTGATCGCGAGGGAGAATATTATGGCAGGCATGCTCCTTATGGGCAAATTCCAGGACCGTTCGCAAAATATCTTGCTGAAAATGGAATAATTACCCAATATTCAATGCCTGGTGAACCTCAGCAAAATGGCGTAGCTAAGCGTCGCAATCGCACTCTTATGGATATGGTACGTAGCATGCTTAGTCATGTGAACTTACCAGTAAGCCTTTGGATGGAGGCATTGAAAACAGCCGCACACATCCTAAATCTTGCTCCAACTAAGTCAGCACCGAGCACACCTTACGAGATGTGGGTGGGAAAGAAATCGAGCTTGAATTACTTGCGAGTGTGGGGCTGCCCGGCTGAAGCTAAAGTATTCAATCCACATATTAAGAAATTGGACCCAAAGACAGTCAGTTGTTTTTTCATTGGGTACCCTCATAGAGGAAAAGGATATCGCTTTTATTACCCAGGTCATACCACCAAGTTTGTGGAAACCAGGCAAGCGGTGTTTTTTGAGGATAATGAAGTCACTGAGGTTAGGGCAATTGATCTTGAGGAGAAGCGGGTGTACGTTCCATCCCCGACTATCCAACAGAACTTTATCCCTATGCCTAATATGCATGAGACACCTACTGGTGATCCCGAACCTGAAGTGGATCCTCAATCTGATGAGGAGCCTCAGCATAATGAAGATCCTCAGCATGATGAGGATCCTCAGCCAAATGATGATCCTCAACCCAATGATAATCGTCAACCTTCTCGGGAAAGAGAAAATGCACATACTAATGAGCCTATGAGAAGATCACAACGGGAAAAGAAAAAGGCCATCTCTAGCGATTATGTCACTTTCATGTGTGAGGATGAAAATGACATAGGGAAGGCACAAGATCCGACCTCATATAAAGAAGCCACTAAAAGTGAAGACTCGTCCAAATGGTTGGTAGCCATGGAAGACGAATTGAAATCTATGAGCTCGAATGATGTTTGGGACTTAGTAGAAGTTCCTGATGGAGCCAAAAGGGTAGGCTGCAAGTGGGTCTACAAAACCAAATATGATTCCAAAGGGAACGTCGAAAGGTTCAAAGCAAGACTTGTAGAAAAATGTTTTACACAGAGATAAGGAATCGATTATAAGGAGACCTTCTCGCCTGTGTCATCCAAAGATTCTTTCAGAATTGTCATGGCACTTGTAGCTCATTATGATTTGGAGCTGCATAAAATGGATGTCAAGACGGCATTTCTGAACGGTGACTTAAAAGAAGAAGTTTACATGACTCAACCTGAAGGTTTTGTCGTGGAAGGAAAAGAACACATGGCATGTCGTTTAAAGAAATCCATATATGGCTTGAGGCAAGCTTCAAGGCAGTGGTACCTCAAGTTCGACGAGATTATTAGAACTTTTGGTTTTAAAGAGAATGAAGTGGACAACTACATATATGTTAAATTTAAAGGCAGTAGGTTCACATTTTTAGTCCTATATGTGGATGCTATTCTATTGGCTTGCAGCGATAAAGATATGTTGCATGAGACCAAGAGATTTCTGTCCTCAAAATTTGTCATGAAGGATCTCGGTGAAGCCTCGTATGTCCTTGGCATCGAGATTCATCGAGATAGGTCCAAAGGAACATTAGGACTATCGCAAAAGGCATACTTTGAGAGAGTACTAAAGAAATTCAATATGCATAAGTGCTCTTCCTCACCTGCCCCCATAGTTAAGGGTGATAAGTTTGGGACTTTCCAATGTCCGAGGAACCAAAATGAAACTGATCAGATGAAGTCGGTTCCTTATGCTTCAGCTGTCGGAAGCATCATGTATGCTCAAGTATGTACACGCCCTGACTTAGCTTTTGTAACCGGGATGCTTGGCAGATTTCAATCTAATCCAGGACCGGACCACTGGAAGGCCGCAAAGAAAGTCTTGCGTTATATGCAAGGTACTAAAAATTTCATGCTTATATATAGAAAGTCCGATAACCTGGAAGTTATTGGTTATTCAGACTCTGATCTTGCCGGGTGTGTGGATAGTATGAAATCCACGTCAGGTTATATATTCACACTCGCTGGAGGAGCCATATCGTGGAAAAGTTCCAAGCAAAAGATAGTTGCCTCATCTACGATGATGGCAGAATATCTAGCATGTTTTGAGGCCACCGGGCAGGCTGTATTCCTAAAGAATTTCATTCCCGGACTTAAAGTGGTTGACAGCATTTCCAAACCACTGACATTGTACTGCGATAATGAACCCGCAGTTTTCTATGCGAATAACAACAAGTCAAGTGCTGCTGTCAGGCACATTGACCTAAAGTACCATGTTGTTCAACATAGAATCCAGGATCAAACCATTAATGTTAAGCATATCAGTACGACACGTATGCTTGCGGATCCGCTTACTAAAGGCTTACCACCCAATATATTTCGTGAGCATGTAGCCGACATGGGATTATTGGAAGCCTCTTGATTCTGGAATTATGGGACCGCTAATATAAACCACTCCCAATAAGAAAAATGTTTCCTTTTTGAAATAGGATGTGTGCTATGAATATTGAGGTTCAATGGCTTTTCATCGGCTGTTGTAACACCTTACTCTGGTATATTATTCCTATGGAGAATGGACAAAAGTCATTGAGCCTAACGATCAAGGAGGAGAATGTTGGTATTGATCTAGAGGCCCAATGGGCCAAAACGAAAATAAAAGACCAGAAATAAAGTTACGTTAAAGAGAGAAACAGGGAGGCCATGAACCAATGTTTGTACCCCTCGATCTCAACTTACGCGCCCTGATCGGGGGCACCCTAACCAACTATGGTTTTGGTCCCTTGTCGCCAGCGCACATAAAAAGATGGGGGAGCAGCCGACACCTACGCTAGACTAGTTCTCGTACGGTTTACTCCCGCTCCCCACATCCCTAAACCCTAACCAATCTGGGGGAGCGCTGCACGACGGGAAGATCATCTCCAAGCTCTGCCCCTGTTCTATGGCAGTGCCGGTGGCGCCCGGAGGGATGCCGCTACCTGCAGTGAGCATCTTCACCGAGCCTGCATCAAGCCCGCATCGAGCAGGCACGGGACTTCGCACCGTCGACACCAATGGCTGCTTCCATTGGTGGTAAGAAACTAATCCATCTCTCTGATCTGTGCTATTAGGTGATCTAATGCCTGGCTTACGATCTGTTAAGTAGATCCTACGGGATTATAAATCTAACAAGGTTTGACTTCAATGTAGATTTGCTAGGGATACGCCCCCTCCCCATTCATGGCGCCCATTGACCCGACATCAAACCCGCTCCTGCTGCTTCATTCAAGTCCTTGGCGATGCGTGCGGAGCGGCGTCCCTCGAGCCCTGTGCTGACCAGGGACGGGTCAAGAGGAATTACTGCGGCGGAGGAGTGGCATTTGGTGCGAGCACCATACTCTCCTCCCTAGGGTTAGAAGAATTTCATCAAGCTAAGGGAGCGTGAGTGCCACTGATGCCTCTTCATTGGCCATTGCAAAGCAGATTGTGACAACCCCTTCACATGAAGGCGCTGGCAGTTTGGACACAGGGCGAGGGGCTGCACTAACACTCCCCCTCCCCTTTGTCCTCTCCATCGGCTTCGGTGACTGCTGCTGGGAACGCGCTTCATCGACCTGCTACGCCCCCTGCTGGACCTGTGCTATGCGCCATGCCACGACGTGACATTCGGGTGGGAGACCCGTCGCTACGTCCTGAAGAGGGGAACATGGTGATCGTTTCCTTGCCAGAGATGGAGGCAAATGCAGCATGCATGGCGTCCCTGGGTGCCTTCCTCTAGCTTGGGGGAAACATGCCCTCGGTGAGCCCCGCCGAGATCCAAGAAGCCATCTGCGTGTAATTTGGTGTCAGTGGTGTCAAGGTTGTTTCTCACTTCCAGGAGGATTTCTTTGCTTTGTTTAACTACCAGCATCACTGTGACAAGGTTACGACAGCGCCGGGGCGGTCCCACCACAATGGGCACATATCAGTTAGATTTGATGCATGGAGGCCCGGGTCACTTAGAATACCAGCATCACCTAGTTACAAAGTGTGTTTGATAGCACACAAGGTATTCCTCCGGTATTAGGGACCGACATGATCTCATGGTCTAAGGAACATATACTTGACAGGGAGAAAACTGTAGCAAATAACTAAGTGATACGATCTAATGCCAAGCTTACGGTTGGGTCTGTTTATCACATCATTCTCCTAATTACGTGACCCTGTTATCAAATGACAACTCATGTCTATGGTTAGGAAACCTTAACCAACTTTGATCTATGAGCTAGTATAGTAGAGGCTCACTAGGGACACTGTGTTGTTTATGTATTCATACATTTATTTAAGTTTCTGGCCAATACAATTCTAGCATGAATAATACATATTTATCATGAACAAGGAAATATTATAATAACTAATTTATTATTGCCTCTAGGGCATATTTCCAACAACCCTGGCTTATATAAGATATGACCCCCTGGCATTGCAAGATTCATAGTCGGCTACGTCAGTGTAGGGGAGTCTTCGGCGGATACGGATTCCTTGTCTTGAACGACAAGGCTCATCGATTCTTCTTTGTAGAGCGCCATGGGCCAACATAGTGGCCAAGGGCAGAACCGACCTAGGGGTTCCTAGGACGGCAACCGATCAACATGGTGAGATACCCTTGGGCTGCAACATTGTTAGTAGCCCATGAACTGGCCTTGAAGATTGGTTGCACCTACAATAGTGCCAACCTGCACATCATCTTTGGTTCTCTGAGGTTGAAAATGGTTCTATGACACCCTTAACAGCAGTTGTTCGTCGCCGACCTCCTATGACGAGACTGTTTCCAAAGTCAGACGAACCACTCCGATCTTGAATTGCCCTTAGGATTACAAAAGTCCTAGTTGGCTACGTTGGTGGAGGGAAGTCCTCCACGAATATGAATTCCTTGTCTTGAACGACAAGGCTCCTTGAATCTTCTTTGTAGAGCACCATGAGCAGACATAGTAGTCCAAGCAGAACCAACCTAGGGGTCCTCAGGCCGACAACTGACATGGTGAGGTACCCCTGTGACGTAACACCATCAATGCCCAAGAACGACGCATACCTTTTGGACAAGGACTAGATCCTTGTTTTCCAAATCTATGCTATACACATCATAGAGAAGTCCTACCCGAGGATCCCACCTAGTCTTACATGGGTCTACATGGACATCAACAAGTCCAAGCCAATGAAAGTCCAAGTAAAAAAAGAGCTAAAAGGAACCTTAAGTGGTCCTATCTGCTAGTCAAAATAGTTCACTCGTCGGGAGAATGAGAGTCTCAAGGCTAGGCCTAGTCGCTAGTCGAGTTAGTTCTGCCATTGTGATCTCAAAATAGGATTAAGTCGCGCTCCAATGAGGTGACCAAACTATTACTATTAGAAAATTTTGTGATGGTTGTATCCTTTTTCAAAATATATTAAAATTTCACCAACTCATTAAAAATATAAGATATATGATAGTTTAAAATCTGGTAGTGTATATAATGGACAACACGTAAATTGCATGCATCACAAAATCAAAGTGATATGGCACAATCGAACTATATCGGATTTGTTGGCGGATTAATACAACTAACTGAATATGCCACTTATCTTTCTCTTCCCTTCCCCCTCTGTCTCTTCACTACCTTTAGCAAATTAATTTGTATATGGAGTTTTGAATCAGCTAGGAATTCAGGTTACAAAGGCTAGAAATTGGTTGAGTTCAGCCATAACTACACCCATCAACTTTGGAGGTAAGAAGCATATGAACATTGTTGCTTTAACAACACCGATTTCTTCTAATATCCTTGATCCCTTCACTAGCCATGAGCCATAAATAGAACCAAACGAATGATATATGAACAAACACAATTTAGAAAATTTGAGGAGAAGACTTTATTCATTATTTGTCTCATACATGGCGCTTAACATAAACTATCCTAAGCACAACCTCATCAATTACAGATCTGAAAGAGAAGTTGTTGTGAGGCCGCCAGCCACATGAAAGTAAAAACCAATGGTTCTCCTCCCACGACTAAAATAGCATCACTACGCCAGAGGTGGGAAAGTGTAACCTGCATCAATCAGTTTGACCAAACATGTGATCAGAAGAGCACAACATGCATATAAATTGGTTAACTAATAACAAAACCGTGTGAATTAGAAGAAAATTTGATATCAAAACTGCATGCAAGCAATGCCCATCATTGTAACTCCCTTAATATATTTCACTTACTTCCGCACTTGTAGCCACGTGGGAATGGCTTCTTGCAGAAATTGGCAACATAGCCGACCTTCTCCATACACCATATCTTTTCTTTCTCCTTGGTGAGACCGGCACAAAGGCATGGGATGTTCGCCTTCTGCCACACAGCACAACACGCCTTCGATGGGTCTAGCTTTGGCTCTGCTGGCCATTTCGTATACTGGCTGCACTCCTTGATCATGTCCTGTCGGTCACCCTCGCATTCATCCGCCGACACGGCCACCGCAATGGCGAGGATGATGAAACATAAGCACATGAGTTTCGCCATGGCTATTACTATGCTACACCGCCTTCTTTTCCCTTTGTTGTTAGAATGGTGCAATATAGGATTTGTGTGGCTTCTTTGTGAATGTGTGGGATACATGATTTTGTTAGCTATGGTTTGGTTTATATAGCCTTGTTTGAGATATGATAGGTACATTAGGTGTATATCTTGAAGCTATAGTACCGTATCAAAATATTAATGTGTACATTAATTGCACATCCAGAGGCTACACCATACATTACTTGTATATCTTGAAGACAGGACATTGCATTAAATAATGAATGTGTGCATGAATTCTATATGTACACACTATACATACATCGATTGTGTATATCTCGAAGATATGCAATAACATTGAACACTAAATGTGTTCATTAATTCCACATCTACATGTTATGCATACATCGGTTGTATATATCTTGAAGATATTGTTTTCTTCAAAAAATGAATGTGTACATTTATCGACAAATCTATAAACTACAACATCACCTTAATTGTATATATCTTGAAGATATGACACCAGATCCAAATGAATGTGTACATTAATTGCACACCTACAAGCTACAACATTACACCACTCTAATGGCTACAGTACTGCATCGTTCTTTGGAAATATGCACCGGATCGTGTGTATTGCACTATGCAAGACATTGGACACGTACATTGTGTGTATTTGAAGAACTAAAATCGCCGGCATTCCTATTTGCGTATACTAGATGATGCCCTACACATTGTGCCGGAACCATGTTACATAAAGCAGTGCTTAAAACAACTAAAACTAATGGAAAACAAATGTAATAGTGTTCTCGATTTACATTTGAAAACAATAAAACCTGCAAATTATGTGACAACATTATGTATAAAAAGATAAAAACTTTTGAATTGAACCAAACTCAATGCCAAGCATTAACTATATATTTTTCTTCCAGCGTCCACCACATATACCTTTCATGACCACACAAAATTCAATGCAATTTTTTTAACCCATTACTAAAATGCATGCCTAGCTTGATTAGGTGGCATGGTATGCACGGATGGATTAATGCAAAGAAGTAACTTGTGAGTACATGCATGACTTCTAACTTCAGACAATTTTGGTCGGACGAATATCACCTATTGAGGTGATGTGGAAACATGCATGCGGAGAGAAATTTAGTGCATACATGTTGTTAGTTCTTTGTGAAAGTTGTGCACATGAATAAAAATTATGTGTGTGCAATTTCTAGCTTTGATTTGGCACATCCCAACTAAAAATAAAATTGATTATTAATAAATAAAGAGGGCAGATATATGCACTAAATATTTTATTCCGGTTTTCTTAACTTACCCTAATAGTTGTCTCCAGTTTATTCTCATGGAAAACCTACATTATTTCAGTTGCCTTGATGCATAACTTCCTTCTATCCTCAAACCACATATTCCTTCAAAATTTATGGTTGTTCATGAAATATTCAATTCAAATTAGTATTGTTGCTAAATATCTTGAATACAATATGGAAGTATTACAAAAGAGAGACACCTAGTGACACTAAGCGAGTGGCAATTTTGAGAAAGAGAAGGCAATATTGTTAGTTATTTGATTTTGACAGTTTGTATACATGAAATATAGACAATTCAGAGTTACGTATGAAATTTTGGCATTTAGTTGGGTTTGTTTACAAATTTAAAGTGAATTTACTATTAAATAAAACGTTAGCGGCATGCCTTTTATATAAAAACGCTGCTAGATTTATTCCATAGGAAGGGGTGTCTGAATGAGAGAGCAATCTTTTAGTAGATCATGCATCAATAAAAAAGACAGGTTAATTATCCGCAAACACATGCACATGGACTATACATACGCGAGCAAGCTGGCAGCGGTTATATATACTCCCTCCGTCACGGTTTAGTAGGCGCGCTTGCAAATTCTCTGGGACCTAAGTGGTTATCTATTGGTTGTGAGATGGGCTAAAAAATAGCATTCACACTACGCATACATATAGAAATAGTATATCGGAGTACTAATTAGCTAATAGAAATAAATGCAATGCGCCCTAAACCTTGTCTATTATGAAAACACGCGCAAATTTAACTGTGTCTTCTAAACTGTGACGGAGGGAGTATAATATTACAAAGTATTAAAGTGGCTAAGCAGGGAGCAATCCGCTGCATTTTCAGTGCTGAGCGATGCCTCATATTCTAGCGACACATGTATTCAGTTTTTCATCTGGTTTACTGCATGTTTTTTCTCTCTATTCGCCACCGGTTTTTGCTGGGCTAGATTTCATTGGTTCACCGCCCTACCTCTTTTTTTAGATAAAGGGCATACGTCCGACTTTATAAATAAAGCCATCAGGCAAAGTAGCACAACCTAACACCAGATCAACATAGTAACAGGGTAGACAAATAGAAGGAGTTCAGAGACATGGCAAACCAGCCAATCATGGCACGCAGGCCAGACCTAAGATAAATAGAGAAGACATCAGGATTTAAGAAGCTTCGTGATGTTTGCGCGCCAAGGAGGAAGCCGTAGCCAGAATCCTGGACATAATAGCATCGAAGGCCTCATGATCTGCATCCCTAGTCAATGATCTCCACTATTGCAGGAATATGCCACTTTTAAGTAAGCAATCAACAAGATTAGCCCAGAAGATATGCTCAATGGTAAACTTGTTTCTAGTGGTCAACAACGACCAGTTGATCGCTGCAAACCCAACCCAAAAGACCCTTTTACAATACCCAGATAAGCCGTTGACAAATCTCCGCAGATCCACAAAAGAAGAGGGATTTCAAGCCACTTGAAGCCAAGAACGGATACAACTCCACACAAATTTAGCCAGAGAGCATCAAAAGAAGATATGATCAGTATTTTCAATGTCCCCGCACAAGGCGCATATGTCTGAGCCCAGGCCGTTCCTTTTCCGGATTTGGTCCGCCGCAGGAAGCTTCCCACGAAAAGCTTGCCACAGAAATATTTTGATCTTAGGAGGGAGACGGGCTTTCCAGATGCACATGAACTTGGAGGTGGGGGAGCCCAAAATAAGTTTAGCATACACAGACTTAACCGAAAATCGACGAGAGGCAGAATGGGGCCAGACCACCGAGTCCTCTTCCTCCGAGAGCAAAGGAAGCAAACAATAAGACGATGCCAGTCTTCCAACTCTTTAGGAGATAGCGTTCCACGAAGGTCTAGGTCCCAATTATTCATCGAGAGCTCAAAGATAGAGATCTCTAGATTAGAGTAGTAAGAAAACAAGACCGGGAACGTCACTGCAAGGGTAGCTTCCCCGCACCACCAGTCTAACCAAAAGCGAGTAGATTTGCCATTCCTGACTATAAACTTGACCAAAGATTCGAAAATTGGTCGAACTTTAACGAGCTGATGCCAGAATTGGGAACCACCAGAAGACGGAGCAAACATGGGACTCGACGTAGGAAAGTACTTAGCCTTGAGAATGGAGAGCCACAGCGGGGTCTCCACAGAAGACATGATTTTCCACCACCACTTTAAGATGAGGCATTTGTTCATGACATCAGTGTTAATAATACCCAACCCACTAAGGTTTTTAGGTCTGCAGATAAAATTCCATTTCACCATCCTATATTTACGCTTGTTGTCCACCGAATTCCAGTAGAAGGCACCCCTGTATTTGTCAAACCCAGCGTGTGCCCTCCCGAAAGGAGGTAGAAACCCATCAGGAACATGGGGAGGGAGGAAAGGCAAGCATTGATTAGAGCGACCTTGCCAGCTTGAGTATTGTAGCAGCCTCTCCACGGCAGGACCCTGTTGCCTACCTTAGAAATAACCGGAGCAAAATCCTTAGCTAGCAACTTGTGAGGGGAAATCGGTAGGCCAAGATACTTGAAGGGGAAAGAGCCTAGGGAGCAGTTTAGGAGATGAGCAGCTCTTTGGGCCTCAACGTCCGAGACCCCAGTAACAATGACTTCACTCTTGGCAAAATTGATCTTGAGACCAGAGAGAGCTTCAAAGCAGAGGAGAAGGAACTTCAAGTGAGCTATACTATCATCGTTCATTTCAACCATTATGATGGTATCGTCCGCGTATTGGAGGTGGGAGATTCCATTAGGGGCAAGGTGGGAGCTGACAGGGGTAATATGACCACCTGCCACAGCCCGAATCAGAATGTGGGAGAGGGAGTCATCCACAAAGTTGAAGAGAAGGGGTGAAGCTGGGTCACCCTGCCTCAGGCCCCTGCCGTTGGCGAAAAAGTTACTGATGTTCCCATTAACCGAGACCGCAGCGTGACCAACTGCATAAGTCTGTGAACCACTACCCCATCAAAGCCCTTGGCCAGTAACACTTGACGAAGAAAATTCCAGTTGACCAAACCGTAAGCTTTCTCGAAGTCTAGATTTAGAATCACCACTTTGGAGCCACGGACACGCAGGTCATGGACAATCTCATGAAGACACAGAATGCCATCCAGGATGAACCTGCCTTTGACAAAGGCTGATTGGAAAGGACTCAGAGTGCGATGAGCAATGGGAGAAAGCCTAGTAGCAAAGCCTTTTCGCCTTTCTTCTCTTTCTTCAAGGGTGAAAAGTACTTGCTTTGAACTCAACCATTCTTTGACTCAGCGTAAAAAAGATCCACCGCTTGGATAGATGTTTCCTTCTCTTTCTTCTTTCTTCCCCTCAATCCCCACAAGGTTTTTAGGTCTGCAGATAAACTTCCATTTCACCATCCTGTATTTACGCTTGTTGTCTGCCGAATTCCAGTAGAAGGCACCCCTGTGTTTTGTCAAACCCAGCGTGTGTCCCGCCCGAAAGGAGGTAGAAACCCACCAGGAACATGGGGAGGGAGGAAAGGCAAGCGTTGATTAGGGCGACCTTGCCAGCTTGAGTATTGTAGCGGCCTCTCCACGGCAGGACCCGGTTGCCTACCTTAGAAACAATCGGAGCGAAATCCTTAGCCAGCAACTTGTGAGGGGAAATCGATAGGCCAAGATACTTGAAGGGGAAAGAGCCTAGGGAGCAATTTAGGAGATGAGCAAATCTTTGGGCCTCAACGTCCGAGACCCCAGTAACAATGACTTCACTCTTGGCAAAATTGATCTTGAGACCAGAGAGAGCTTCAAAGCAGAGGAGAAGGAACTTCAAGTGAGTTATACTATCATCATTCAGTTCAACCATTATGATGGTAGCGTCCGCGTATTGGAGGTGGGAGATTCCATTAGGGGCAAGGTGGGAGCTGACATGGGTAATATGACCACCCGCCACAACCCGAGTCAGAATGTGGGAGAGGGAGTCAGCTACAAAGTTGAAGAGAAGGCACTACTAGAAAAAGGGCTATAGCTAATATAGACATTAGGGGTGCACTGTGCACCACTGCTAAATGGAAGTGGCGCACCACACATGGGTGCGCCACTAATGTCCATATTACTAATGGCGCACCTTGTGTGTGGTGCGCCACCGCTAAGTTTCTCCTGGGCACACCCCCTCCCCAGACTTACCAGTGGCGCACCGTGGTTTGGTGCGCCATTACTAGTTTTAACTAGTAATGGCGCACCACACCCACGGTGCACCACTACTAATATTTTTTTTTCAAAACTAGTAATGGCGTACCACACACCAGGTGCGCCATTAGTAACCCTGGTTACCAATGGCGTATTCTTAGGAGGTGCGCCATTGGTAACCTGAGAGCAGCTAGATATTTTTTACAGCCACCTACCACACTCACTTTCCCCACTTCATTCTCTCCACCTCTACCAAGCTTGGTTTTGGTTGCCTCCTCCTTCTCACCTTATTTGCACCATAGATTCACCCAAATTAAGTGGTTAAATTTCCATTTTTTGATAGGTAAGTAAGGGGAAAGCTTTCTTTATGTTCTAGATCTACTTTTTTCTCCCTCCAACAACGTACACACTTTTTATGGCCTAGATCTACGTATGTTTATGGTGTTGCATATGTTTGTGTTTGTAGGTACCGGTATTTGAAATGCGATAGTTGCCAATATTTTGCCGGAATGTTGATTCATTTCTGTTTCGGCGAGAATTTGCCACTATGCATTCTTTTTGGTCCTATTTTTAGGCAAAGTCATGCCAATTTTTTTTTGGTTCTAAAATATCGTTTTGCTCTACCCCGCAGGCGACCATGGTCCGCACGATGACCAAAGGCATCGTGAATAGGTTTTTCAGCTTCACGAAGGCCGAGATGCTTCAAAAGAATGAGACGGAGATAAGATGTCCGTGTTGAAGATGCAAGCTGAAGAGCCTTATGGACCCGGATTCCAGACAGGTGCAGGACCACCTGCTCTTGCGTGGTTTCATGGATGGCTATCGGTGGCAAGGTGATGAAGATGATTATGAAGTCGTCCATGGGGTCCACGCAAGAAATAAGGAAGGGCAGCAAGACAATAGCGGCGAGGGCGGGCGAGAAGACGAAGAATCTCCAAGACATGATCACGAAGTAGATGCATGCCACAGTCATCATGTAGAACATGCCGGACATGATGATGAGGAAGATCAAGACGAAGGGCATGATCATGAAGATGAAGATGCCGGAGCAGACGACGATGGACCATCGATGGGCTGGGTGCAGGACCCTCATATTCAAGAGCTGCTTCTCAAGCAGACGGGTGATAACCCACAAGTATAGGGGATCGCAACAGTTTTCGAGGGTAGAGTAGTCAACCCAAATTTATTGATTCGACACAAGGGGAGCCAAAAAATATTCTCAAGTATTAGCAGCTGAGTTGTCAATTCAACCACACCTGGATAACTTAATATCTGCAGCAAGGTATTTAGTAGCAAAGTAATATGATAGTAGTGGTAACGATAGCAACGGAAAAGTAAATAAGCGAAGAACAATATATGAAAAGCTCGTAGGCAATGGATCGGTGATAGAGAATTATGCCGGATGCGGTTCATCATGTAATAGTCATAACCTAGGGTGACACAGAACTAGCTCCAATTCATCAATGTAATGTAGGCATGTATTCCGAATATAGTCATACGTGCTTATGAAAAAGAACTTGCATGAAATCTTTTGTCCTACCCTCCTGTGGTAGCGGGGTCCTAGCGGAAACTAAGGGATATTAAGGCCTCCTTTTAATAGAGTACCGGACCAAAGCATTAACACATAGTGAATACATGAACTCCTCAAACTACGGCCATCACCGGAAGTGGTCCCGATTACTGTCACTTCGGGGTTGCCGGATCATAACACATAGTAGGTGACTATAGACTTGCAAGATAGGATCAAGAACTCACATATATTCATGAAAACATAATAGGTTCAGATCTGAAATCATGGCACTCGGGCCCTAGTCACAAGCATTAAGCATAGGAAAGTCATAGCAACATCAATCTCAGAACATAGTGGATACTAGGGATCAAACCCTAACAAAACTAACTCGATTACATGATAAATCTCATCCAACCCATCACCGTCTAGCAAGCCTACGATGGAATTACTCACGCACGACAGTGAGCATCATGAAATTGGTGATGGAGGATGGTCGATGATGACGATGGCTACAGATTCCCCTCTCCGGAGCCCCGAACGGACTCCAGATCAGCCCTCCCGAGAGAGTTTAGGGCTTGGCGGCGGCTCCATATCGTAAAACGCGATGAATCCTTCTCCTTGATTTTTTCTCTCCGAACACGAATATATAGAGTTGGAGTTGAAGTCAGAGGAGGTCCATGGAGCCCACGAGGTAGGGGGCGCGCCCAGGGGGGCAGGCGCGCCCCCACCCTCGTGGCTAGGGTGTGGGCCCCTGGTCTTGATCTTTTGCCAGTATTTTTTTATTATTTCCAAAAATACGCTCCGTGGAGTTTCAGGTCATTTCCAGAACTTTTGTTTCTGCACATAAATAACACCATAGCAATTCTGCTGAAAACAACGTTAGTCCGGGTTAGTTTCATTCAAATCATGCAAGTTAGAGTCCAAAACAAGGGCAGAAGTGTTTGGAAAAGTAGATACGATGGAGACATATCAACGGGTAACGCAAGAGCTGCCGCTCGAGAGAAAGCCAAGCTGGATCAACTGGAGATAGACGCGGTTACTCCATTGTACGAAGGATGCAAGCCTGAGGATACCCGCCTGAAAGTAACACTCATGGCTCTGGAGATGAAGGTAAAACACAAAATGACTGACGCATGCTTCGACGAGAACATGTCATTCTGGCACGAACATCTTCCCAAGGGGAACAAGTGCCCGACCATTTTCGAGGAGGTAAAGAAAATTGTGTGTCCTCTGGATTTATCGCACGTGAAATAACATGTGTGCATGGATGATTGCATCATTTATCAGGACGAGCACGCGGAGTCTACCATATGTCCGGTGTGCAGCGTCACTCAATACATGAAGAGGAAGAAAGCTCCTCGAAAAGTGGTGTGGTACTTTCTGATCACTCCTCATCTGCTATGGTATTTCGCGGACCCTAAGCTAGCAAAGCTCCTGCGTTGGCACGCGGATAGGGAGGAGAAGAAGCGAGAAGATGACGAAAATGATCCAGAGATAAATAAAAAAGACAAGATGCTGAGTCACCCTAAGGATGCGAGCCAGTGGTAAGCGTTGAACTTTGAACACCCAGAATTTGGGGACGATCCAAGGAACATCGTGCTGGGCGCGAGCACCGATGGAGTCAATCCGTTTGGCAGCCAGAGAAGCACACATAGCACCTAGCCTGTGTTTGTGTGGATGTACAACCTTCCCCCTGTATGTGCATGAAGAGGAAGTACATTCACATGAGTATGCTAACTGAAGGGCTGAAACAACCAGGGAACGACATCAATCTGTATCTGGGGCTGCTGAAAGAAGAGCTAGACACGCTGTGGAAAACGCCAGCCAATACGTGGGACGCCGCAGTGAAAGAATATTTCCCTATGAGAGCCACACTGCTCACGACGGTGCACGACTATCTCGGTTACAGATATGTCGTGGGGGAGGTGGTCCACGGATTTTGTGCATGCGTCAGGTGCATGGATGACACAACGTATCGCCAGCTAGATAGAGATCCCGGGTCTTTGAAAACCGTGTTCATGGGACATCGAAGGTGGCTTCGCGATGATGACTCATGGAGAAAACGCAAGGATTTTTTCAATGGTGAAACCGAACCCCGAAGACCCCTAGGTATGAGGAGCGGCGAGGAAATAGACGAGCTATTGAAAAATTGGAAAGAGTGCCCACCATCGGGAAAGAAGCGAAAGGTGCCAGAGCCGCTGCTGAAGGTATGGAAAACAAGGTCTGTTTTCTGGGACTTGTCGTACTAGAAGATTCTCCGTGTGCCTCACAGCCTTGATGTCATGCATATCACGAAGAACGTGTGCCAGAGTCTGCTTGGTATCCTGCTCAACATGCCAGAGAGGACCAAAGATGGGCCGAAAGCAAGGGCATACTTGAAATCAATGGGCATCAGGGAGGAGCTTCACGCAAAACGCCCTAATGATGATGATGATGAGGCGAAGGACACAGAAAGTCATCGCAAAGGAAAAAGGGCCAAGAAGATCGAATATGAGTGCCCTCCCGCGTGCTTCACTCTAAGTCAGGAGGAGATCGAGCAGTTTTTCACCTGCCTCGTAGGAGTAAAACTTCCTTACGGTTACGCGGGGAAGATAAACAGATACCTAGACTCAGCGAAGCAGAAGTTCAGCGGGATGAAGTCTCACGACTGTCATGTGCTGATGACGCAGATACTTCCAGTTGCAATCCGTGGGATCATGGACGCGCACGTCCGTGAAACGCTATTTGTCCTATGCAACATTTTCGACGTCATCTCTCGGAAGTTGGTTGGCGTGAGGCAGCTCAGAAGGCTACAAGAAGAGATTGTGGTGACACTATGCGAGCTTGAGATTTACTTCCCGCCCGCATTCTTCGACGCTATGGTGCATCTACTGGTCCATATCGTGGAGGATATCATCCAACTCAGGCTGACGTTCCTGCATAACATGATGCCGTTCGAAAGGATGAATGGTGTCATCAAAGGATACGTTTGCAACAGGGCACGTCCATATGGAAGCATAGCCAAGGGCTTTCTGACCGAAGAGTGCATCTCCTATTGCATGAATTATCTAGGCATCGAGAACCCCGTTGGTCTGCCCATCAACAGGCACCTCGGCAGGCTCGCTGGATGGGGTCACCGCGAGGGTCGCTGTGAAATGCATGTCGACTTAAAGGGTCGACTCGCCGACTTTGAAAGAGCAAACCTAGTCGCGCTACAACACATAGACGTGGCCGATCCTTGGGTGGTAGAGCAAAAAACCTTTATTGAGAAGATGTACAATGACCGAGGCCAACAGAGGACGGACGGAGATATAATCAAAGAGCACAACTCATGTTTCACGCGTTGGTTCAAGGAGAAGCTTCTGTCGTACCCTTTACATGAGGATTATTCCGCGGAAGAAAAACTCATATTCGCCTTGTCACAGGGCGCCGAGCACAATCTGATGACCTATGAGGCGTACGATATCAACTGCTACACATTCTACACCGAGGAAAAGGACATGAAGAGTGATTATCAGAACTTCGGGGTAACGATGGAATCCTACACCGGTAACGACAAGGACATATACTACAGAAGGATCGAGGAGATCTGGGAGCTGAGCTACACTGGAGAGAAGGTCCCGATGTTCCGTGTCAGATGGGTCAAGAGCTTCCTAAAAGAAGACCGGTATTTCACCATCATGGTTATACCGGAAGCCAAATCCAAGACCGCAGGCGCAAACGTCACTGCGAAAAATGAGCCATGGGTACTGGCTTCCCAAGTGGAACAATGCTTCTTCATTACCGACCCGTCAAAGCCCAGTCGTGTTGTCATGAGGTGAGGCAAAAGGAACATCATCGGAATGGATGGAGTCGCCAATGAGCAAGACTTCGACAAGTACGATGACCCGAAGATGGAACATGATGACGACTATGAAGTACCATACACCACAAGAAGAAGCAGGACCACCCTACCTAAAGGACGTTCGTTCAAGAGAAGAACTCAAGGGGTTCCAGGGCTAAATTATTCAACCGCGAGAAAGAAGGGCAGGAAGATTGTGAAAAGATAGCTAAGATTGAATCACGACGTGTCGGCCGCGTGTGTGTGTGTCAGTGGCAAGCTCAATTATTACATGCAACTAAATTATTACATGTATCACTTGATTTCAACCATGTCATCTAATTCTAAATCTTTGCACAATGGTTTTATCACTCCATTTGCATTTTCCTTTTCTTTTATCTCAAATCTTAAATTATTACATGCAACTAAAAATCCAAAAAAGTTAGTAATGGCGCACCCGGAGAAGGTGTGCCATTGCTATCACGGCATTTACGGCGCACCCCTAAATGGTGCGCCATTGATATACCGATTTTTATGGCGCACCCCTAAAAGGTGCGCCATTGCTAACCCTCCCCCACTAAAATATCCAAGACGACTACCCAGCCGGTCGTCCTTCTCCCCAATCTGCACACCACTGCCGTGACTTCACATCGCTGCCGCCCCCACCCACCGGCGACGTCGCTCCCGAAGCCCCACCGCGGCCGCTCCGGCTCGCGGTCCTTGTCGGGCTCCTCATCCCGCTCCACGTCCTCGGGCTCCTCGCGCTCGCGCTCGCGCTCGCGCTTCCGCTCCCTCTCGTCCTCCTCATCCTCGCCCGCCCGCTCCCGGGGCCGCTCCCCTCCCGCCGCCAAGCGCAGGTGAGCAACCGCCCCTCCCTTTCCCTTCCCTTCCCATTCCCTCCCCTCTCACTTGTCTCTCTTCTGCCAGCCGCCGCCACCACCCGGCTCATCCTCTGCCTCCAGCGCATCCGGTCGCCCCTGCTGCTCCGTCCCCCAACACCTCTTGCCACCAGAGTTGGCCCTCCAGGTAGCTTCCTCCCTTCACCACTTCTAGCACCCCCTCCCACTCTCTGATGCGTTTTTCTTCTTGAACACTAACCCTAACCTGAACCCACCTGTTCAGCAGGACGCCTCACTCCAGTCACTCGATCTGCGCAGCCCACGGTCGGTCAACTCCACCACCGGAGGACTAAGGAGCAAGAAGCACCGGGGCTCTTGGTCTGGGAGCAATCAGGGTATGCTTCACCTCTTTCAATTCTGATTGATCATGCAAAAACAAGCAAGAAGTACTTTTTAAATTATGATCAAAGAAGTATGTACAACCTACCACAAAAGAAGTGTGGCTGAAACTGATGAGGATGGTGATGCATAGTAGTGTGAATCTGTGATGAACACTGTTCCTTCCTTGATGAATGCATGAAGGTTTTTTTTGGTGATGAGAATTAGGATGCATGGTGATGTTGAAGAGAGGCACATTTGCATGCATGTATGTGTAGCATTGTAGTTTGATTGGTTTCAGCTTGTTTACAGTAGAGAGGCCGCAGTGGTGTCTCTCTGACTGTAACTGTTAAATAGTAAAAAATGCACGCTCCAGCTTGTTAGCATTAGAAAGGTACATACACAAAACATTTGCCTGTGTTATTTTGTGCTTTTCACCTGTTCTTGCTTGAAGACAGACAATGTTTCATCCATTCAAACTATTGTCTGCTCATACTAGAATTATATTGTGCTGAAAGTAACGAGGCTGGTGATGACCAAACACTTACTTTTACTTGACCAATGAATGCGGCTAATTTTTGTCCATTTGGGATGGAGACGGCAAATGTGACTGAACTGAGGCTCCTTCAGTTCAATATTTTGTGCAGGGACAAATAGTTACCCCTTTCTCCTGAAATATTGATTAATTTCTGTTTCGGTTGAGAATGGGGCACTCCAAGGTCAAGAAAATTAGCAAAGGTCATGCCCAATTTTCTTGACCTAGAAGGTGCCCGATTCTCAACCGAAACAAAAATTAATCAACATTTATAGACAATGTTATTTCTACAAAGCAAATATTTCTAAGTGGCTTTTATAGTTTTCCCTTAAGTTGAAATGCAAACTATTTTTTCTTCCTGCAGGAAGAGCAATAGTGCACTTAGTAGGATAGAAAATATATAACCTGCAATAGTGCACTTAGTAGGATAGCAATGGTGCACTTGGAACAATCTTTTGGGTAAAGGGGTGTTTATAACCTGTAATGTGAAAATATATAGGATAGAAGAATAGATACTACCCTAATCTCATCCAATAACTCTAGTAGCCTTTTTTCCTATTTAGAGCAAACATGGCCGACAACGATGAGGCCGGCGGTTCGGGCAAGCAATTCTGGGAGCTGTCCCAGGAGATGGAGGAAGAACCTCACCGCTACGATGACGCCGCGGAAGACACCGGTCCCGACTACACAACCCCTAGTGGCGTCGGGGATGACACCACTGATGGTGCCGCCGGGGATGCCACCACTGATGATGACAGCGAACGCACAGATGGCAGACAACCGAAGAGGCAACGGAAGGACCGGCGCCCAAACATGCTCAGCACCGTCAAGGAGAAATTTACTGAAGTGTCCTCTAGTGGGCATCCAATGGCGCCCAAAGAATTAGTCAGTGGGTACACGGGACAACTCGGGTGCATTCTCTGAAGCACCGTCTCGATCAACACCGAGAACCTAAGGCATCGTGACCGAGGGAATTTGCGCAACCTCCTCTTCACGAAGCTGCATGAATGATACAAGTTCCTCGGTGACTTCGCAAACACATGGCTCTCAGGGAATAAAGTGAACAGTGCCGCCCTCACAAAGACGAGCATGGCCCTGGCTACTTGGAGAGCCACGGTGAAGAGAAGGATTATAAGGGGAGATATTTATGAGAAGATCAAGGAGACAAATCCTTTGATCAGCGAAGCTGACTAGTTGGAGTTCAAGATCAAGTGCGAGAGCAACGCATCCGCGGAATCAAGTCAGTGGGGGGAAGATATGCAGGACTTGAACTTAGGGGTCCACAAACTCGGTCCCGGCGATTACAGAGTGGCGAAACCTAAATGGGACAAGGAGGACGCGAAGCGTGCCGAGCAAGGCCTACCACCCCTCTTCGATAAATACCATGAAAAGCGGAACAGGAACTATGTCAGTGCTCGGTACAAGGTGGACCCGGTAACAAAGGAGCTTACCACGGATCCAAAGGTGAAGGCGCTTGAGCTTGTTCTGGTAAGGAATACACCCCTGCGTAATTAGCTCCATATGGTTGCATTCTAATTAATGAAGCCAAATTTCTAAATGGTTCACGTTCCTTCCGCAGGAAACTGAAAGCAGTAGCACGGGGTCGTCTCAGAGCTCCCCTTGGGACACCACTTTAAATAGGGCGTTGAACGTAATGAAACACAAGGATAAGTTCAGTAAGCCGTCGTCAGGTCGTGTGGCCGACAAAGGCTTGTCCACGAAATGGTCGGAATACTATAAGGCTAGGCGAAAGGAGAGAAAGACCAGCTCGGAAAGCCAGGAGCGCGAGGTTAAAGAACTCAAGGCACAAGTGGGGCGGATTCCGGAGATAGTCCAAGAGCAAGTGCGAGACCAAGTGGGAGCGACGATCACTTCCATTATGCCTTGGTTGCTTGAGGGGCTGCAGGGGTGGATTGCGGGCGGCCAACAGGGGCCGCCCCCGATTCCCAGCTTCACGGGCAGCAACTCGCACAACGCGCCGACATTGGTGTCTCCAGCGGAGGCGGCATTGGTGTCTCTGGCGGAGGCGCCGTCATTGGAGCTTATGCACCCGGGTGTGGGAAGAATATGCCGGCCGGCACCTCGGTAGCAAGCGGCCCCTCCGTCACTTGCACACCCGCCGTTGGCGGTGCCTCGACATTAGCCGATCTTGACGCCATCATGGTAACTAAGCCTCGGCCGATGACTTCATCTCCTTGCCTTTGACTGGGCATCCCTGACGCCCTACATGTTTTCGCAGGGCGCCGCCAACGTTCCATGCACTCTCCTGCACTTCGTGAACAGTGAGTTGATCGATGTCGCCAAGGCCAAAATCGTTGAACCAGGCAACAGCGTGTTCCATGGTAATCCGATGCCACCCACCGTGTATAGGGTTCAACTGGTTCGGGTGCTGTGGGGCTGCGATGACTTGTTACCTCCGTATCGACCCCCTGGGGCTGACAAAGATGATGTGATGACCCTTAGGGCCTGCTTAGGCTGGTCCATGCTTTGGCCAAAGAGCCAGATTCGTTTAGGAGTGGGGGACACCACCCCACAGACAACACCACCAGTCATGCCGGCGCCAAGCCATGGCAAGACCGCCGCAACGCTACCGCCGTAAGATGATCCGAACAAGCATATGGCACAGGATCCGAAAGACGATGACAATACATTTTCCAACGTCGATAAGTACATGAACGAACATGGGTACAATGACGAATTCTTGGGGCCTCCTTCTCAAGAACCCAACCCTGCAAAAGACGATCGCGATCTAGCTGGTACCGCGGAGAAACCCAATTGCAACATGCGTCGTCTGGCATTCAGTTCTCAGGAGACGCCTCCAGCTGCCGCCTTCACCGAGACTCAAATAGCCGAGGTGCCAAATATTATCAGCCCTAACACACTCAAGAAGGTGGTCTCTAAGCAGAACTCGATCCCGTTATAGCAGAAGAAGCAGAAGGGGCGGAAAAGAAAAAATAACAAGGGTGCGAGCCAGCCGACACCGAGTACGATCCATGCTCAGGACGGGCCACCAATACCTAAGGATATCTCGAGGTGGGTGCATGTGGCGGGTAGGCCGATGCTACCGACTAATTTTCTCAATGCTGCAACCGGTGCTATGCGGAGTCTGCATGACCGTGTTCTTTCTATGGAGATCTGGCATCTCTCCGAGAGTGAAGTGGCATATCCAGTTTTCGTGGCCAAGGTGCCAGAGGGCAAGGGCTTTGTCGATAGCACCATCAGGCGTATGATCGTCCTGTGGTTTGATGACATCTACGCTATGTTTAACCTTTATCCACTGCACTACACCTTCATTCAGCTATTTTCGCTCAGTATGGAGATGCGTATCATTAGAGACAAGACCCCGGACATCATGATAGTCGACCCCTTCTACATGCGTGCCAAGATCTTGGGCAGCGTTGGGGACCGACAAGTCGCGAGTTCATACCTCGAAGGCGTCATTCTGGCGAACCCAGATAAGGATAACTTCCTCGTGCCTTACTTTTCCGAGTAAGTCATCCCCTCACCGCCCCGTAACATATGATTTCTTAGATTTTGATCATTCTTTTTTTCCTAGCATTCCGTGTGTTGTGTAGTGACACACATTGCACACTCATCCTCTTAAGCCCGAAATATTCCATGGCCACGTATTTCGACTCGGACCGTCAGTTGAAGAAATACTACACAAATATGAAGAAAGTTCTTGATGATGCTCTCCCCGGCTACGCCAAATCTGGAGGCACCTTGAGGAGGCCAATTTGTAGGTACGGCAAGCACGTGTTCACCCACATAACGACGTTCCCCTGCGTCAAGCAGCCGCCTGGCAGTCAGAAGGATGCCTACTACGCCCTCCATCACATGCGGGCGATCGTACGGGACCATAATCACCTTATGCTACCAAATAATCTCAAAGAATGGGCCGCACACTTGTCGGCAATCCAGGACGAGGACATCAGACAAGAATTCTTTCGCATCCAGTCGGAGTTTGCGGAAATCATCTATCAAGATGTCCTTTGTACCTCGGGGCAGTTCTACCTCAAATATCAACCGTCCAACAGTGAAATAGAAACAACGCTACAAATGTAGGCTGACAACGACCGCACATTCATGACCATCACGAAAGACGGCGGCTTCATCCATGCTCCGGTCCCTGAGTCGAGTCGAAAGTATTGATGCTATGTAGTTCTGAAATATCGATTAGCTCATGTTGTAATTAAACTTTAACGAACTTGTATGTCTCTTTAGTTTGGACAGTCGTTCAACTTATATGTAATCGATGCTATTTATTAATAGGACCATGAATCGTGCTATTACTGTGTTGCTTTTCTCTTCCGATCTGTTTGTTGCATACTTATATATTGCTTATATATTATCTATGAATTGCTACTAACGTTTTGTTTGTCCAGTGCATAGAGATGCCGTCGTATGTCGTGTACAAGGGTAAGTGTCGGTGTCAAAACCGACGGATCTCGGGTAGGGGGTCCCGAACTGTGCGTCTAGGCGGATGGTAACAGGAGACCGGGGACACGATGTTTTTACCCAGGTTCGGGCCCTCTCGATGGAGGTAAAACCCTACGTCCTGCTTGATTAATATTGATAATATGGGTAGTACAAGAGTAGATCTACCACGAGATCAGAGAGACTAAACCCTAGAAGCTAGCCTATGGTATGATTGTCTCTTTTACAGACTAAAACCCTCCAGTTTATATAGACACCGGAGAGGGCTAGGGTTACACAGAGTTGGTTACAATGGTAGGAGATCTACATATCCATACTGCCAAGCTTGCCTTCCACGCCAAGGAAAGTCCCTTCCGGACACGGGACAAAGTCTTCAATCTTGTATCTTCATAATCCAGGAGTCCGGCCGAAGGTATAGTCCGGCTATCCGGATACCCCCTAATCCAGGACTCCCTCAGTAGCCCCCGAACCAGGCTTCAATGACGACGAGTCCAGCGCGCAAATTGTCTTCGGCATTGCAAGGCGGGTTCTCCTCCAAATTCCGTGTACCTGTTGAATAATGTCCGGTTTCTTGTAAATGTAGCGCTCCTTGGCTTCTACGCCCAATAATGGCCGTCTTCCACGTGTCAAATGAATACGAAAAGTGAGGGTGTTTTTATATTTACACCCCTAGCCGCGTGAATGAGCCGCCTATTTAAGGGGACGAGGATTTAGATCCAAACCACACCTTCTCCCCTCCGCGAGTATTCATCAGAGCGTATCCGACAGAGGTCCATTCTATCATGGCCGGCCGCCGCAACTCCTCCTTTCGCCCTTCCAGCCCTCAGCCTAGAGATTGGGAGAGATGAGCAAGCGGAGAGCGCCCCCAATCCCTCCAAAGGAGAGCGGGTATGCCTTGTCCCTTACTTAATAAGAGGGCTCGGATTCCCAATTCATCCGTTTCTCCGGGGCTCCTGGAGTTCTATGGCCTCCAGCTGCACGACCTCACGCCTGCCTCCATATTGCATATCGCGGGCTTCGTAGCCCTTCACGAGCTGTTTTTGGGCTGCGAGGCTCATTTCGCGCTGTGGAAAAGGCTATTCTGCCTTGTGCCCCATTCTTAGAAGGGGTCAATATATCAAGTGGGCGGAGCCGAAGTGTGGCGCATCGCCGGGACCAGATATCTATCCGGAACCCCAAAGAAGGCGTCCGAGGACTAGCCTTCGAAATGGTTTTATATAGAGGACGTCCCGCTGCCGGATCCTGTCCGGATCGGCCTCCCTGAGTTCGACAGTGCTCCCCTAAAGAAGCGCTTAAGCTGGCGTCCCCGGAGCCCTCAGAGGGAAAGCGACAAGGACGTTATTTACCTGATGGGCCGGATAAGATTGTTAGCTCATTCCGGACTGACCATGATCGGGTTCATGGCCGCGTGCATCATGCGAGGGGTGCAGCCACTCCAGTATAGAGGCTACCCCATGTGGGACTTAAACGGGGAGGACGACGCCACCCGCCACGGCCGTAAGGGGACGGATTTGGCTGCCGCTCTAATAAAGATCTTGTCCGCTTTGTACAAGGGAGAAGAGGAGGAATTTCTCTGCGTCAACCCACAGGGTGGATTTTCTATGTACAATCCCCCAAGTTGGGTAAGTAGACACTTTTACTTGCCCATCCGTTTTATATTCCCATCGTTAAATATTCAGTCTAACGACTCCAACGCAGGAACTGCGCCAGGCTGTTAAAGAATTAAACAGCCCTCCTCCACAACCCAAGGATCCGGGATGGTCCCTCGACCCGGCCTCTCAAGAGGATCCGGACTTATCTGTGGAGCTGATTGATGGGGTGTTTCATCAATTGAGCAAGGATGACACCTTGGTGGCCATTATGGCCGATTACCCAGGGTTACTCCCAGCCTCACAGGTAACTGAGACCGAAGTCCCAGCACTTTGAAAAGGGATCTATCCTCGCGTGTTTTCGATTGCCGTATGACAACCGTGTTTCGCAGGGGAGGTCCTTGAGACGGGAGGCCGAGCCTGCGGCGACTAGGCAACAAGGGGCGGCAAGGCCCCGCGGGCTAAAAAGAAGTGCGGTCCGGACTGAGACGCCGGCGCAAAGGTATAGCACGCCATCTTATTCCCAGGTGTTATTCCTTTAAGGCATATTAACGCTCGTGCTATCTTCAGGACGAAGAGACCTCGCCGGACTATATCCGGAGAGGTTGCCAATCGCGCCTCCACCAGCCAGGCTCCAAAGCCTGGTCCGAAAGCAGAGGCGAACACAAGGCGCGCACTGGACGCTCCTCCGACAGAGGATGCGGACAGGCTGTCTGCCACCAATTCCGAGGTGGAGAGTGCCATGAACCACATGCGTCGCCGGACAATTCTTCGCGACGCTTGTTTCTCCCAAGAGGCATTGGATGCCTTCAATTCGGGAGATGCGTACCTCCATGCCGCTCAAAATGGTCTAGCCAGAGCGACGGAGCAATATGTAAAAGACATATGGGTAAGAAAATTTTGGTAATTATATATATGCCAGTAGCCCCCGAGACTTGAAACAGTTAGAATAACTGATTTAAGGATCATTTGTTATGCAGGTTCTTACAGAAAAGAATACCCTACTGTCCCAGGAGCTGGAAGAGTGCAAAGCCCAACTTGAGGCCGCACTAGCCGCGGCAGGGGAGCCCAAGGAGATCCCTCTGGTAATACTCTTTGAAAGATAAGTATTTTGCGAAGTGCGGCGTGGGTGCAAATTTGACAAATGAAATTGCAGATGGCGCCGGACTAAATCCGGAAAAGCAACAACTCCTACGCCAGCTGAAGGCTGGTGAGAGTGTGCTGACAAAGGTGAGGCGGGAGAAGAACGATCTCCAAGATGCCAACACCAAGCTGGGCGTTGAACTGAAGGATGTTCGTGCCCAGCTGTTGGACTCAGTTAAGGAGAATCAGCGGCTTCGACGCAGCATATTTAATAAGTGCTTAAATGAACTTTGAAAAAAGTGTTCGGCGAGGAAGTCGACTAACAGAGTAATGTCTGTAGGTATGCTAACAGGTCGTCCTGCAGAGGAAATGCCCAGTTCTATGGGTGACCTTCTTCCCGAGCTCTCACAACTGCATGAGCGAGTTCGGCAGGTGATGCAAGGCATCGCCCAGGCCTTGTGGCCATCCGTCTCCATGCCCGAAGGCCTTGGAGAGCTTGTAGAGAAGCTGAAGGGAGCGCGACGGCGCTTCCGATTGTGGAAGATGTCGGCCTGCCGTCAAGGCGCCCGGGAGGCCTGGGCCATGGTGAAGACGCGATACATGAAGGCTGAGCCAAACCACATGGCCGAGGTCAGACCCGTGGGGCCTGATGGGAAGGATATCCCTGTGAGCTTAGTATACGGCCAATTAGAATTGGCCGCAAAGTATTCCCAACAGGACTATAAGCTAGACAGCCTGTTAGATGGTATTGAAGAGGAATACAATCAGTCAGATTGACTATGTAATTTTAATTGACATGTGTAATGCCTTCTAGCCGGATTGTAGATTGTTTGTCATGGCCGACCTTTTCGCTTCAACCTCGGGACCTGATGGTCCGGAGTGTGTCCGAATACCCTCGCGGTTATATAAGAACCGGGGTATGCATGGAGACCAGGCGTAGGGGTCATCAGTGCTTGAACAGACAAGTGCCCAACTAGTTATGTTATATTACATGGTTAGTAAGAAACATCTTCCAGGGAGAATAGTTCCGTTAGGGGTTCCTTTCCCTGGGAGGCATGCCCTAAAGTGCATGTCCATTCTGCGAAAAGAGACACAGGAAAAATATCTGGGGGCGTATAGATAAATAAGTGAAAAAAAGATCATCTTTAGTTCACCGACCAAATATTCCCTTAAGAACACTAGCTTTCGGCTTCACCCAGTCTGAGGTACACATCCGGCTGACCCGGCAGTAACAATCGCAGAGGTGCTCCCTTTACCACCTATTCGAACAATCGGGAACGTAGGGGTAAGCACAGGAGCCAGGCAACCCAGCTTGGCCAAAACTTAAGTCATATCGATGCATATAATGGTGAATAAAAGGTACATGCGGAAGTGTGACACATGTGTTAGGCATGAAGCCCGTATAAATAAGCTTCTGTTTAAAGAAGCCCCTAGGTTTAATGAGCGCGGATAGCGCATCACTTTATGAGCCTTTAAAGGCTATAAGAGAGAGAGAGAGAGAGGAGAAGGAGAGAAATGTAAGACAGAAAGTATATAAAAAATGGACAGAGGAAGGAGACGAACACAGAGTCCGGCGCTAGGCATAGAATCTTCGGAGATGGACTGCGTTCCATGGGTTCGTCTCGAGTCGGTTATCCGATGCATCTCGCAGGCGGTACGCTCCACCAGTCAGGACTTGGTCAATTATGAAGGGACCTTCCCACTTGGGCTTGAGTTTGTCCTTTTTCATGTCCGGCAGGCGTAGAACTAATTCGCCAACGTTGTAATTTTTGGCCCGTACTTCTCTGCTTTGGTATCTTCGAGCCTGCTGTTGATAGAATGCGGAACGGGCTTTTGCCACGTCACACTCTTCCTCCAAGGCGTCCAAACTGTCCTGCCGATCGAGCTCGGCTTCTCTTTCTTCATACATGCGCACTCGAGGTGAGTCATGAATTATGTCGCAGGGCAAAACTGCCTCTGCGCCGTACACCATGAAGAATGGTGTGTATCCGGTGGTGCGATTTGGCGTGGTCCGCAGCCCCCAGAGTACGGAGTCGAGCTCCTCTACCCAGTGCGTATTAGATTCCTTAAGGGACCACACTAATATGGGTTTGATTTCGCTCATGATAAGACCATTTGCACGTTCGACTTGGCCATTAGTTTGTGGGTGATAGACGGAAGCATAATCGAGCTTGATGCCCATGTTTTTGCACCAGAGTTTTACCTCGTCGGCCGTAAAGTTCGTGCCGTTATCAGTGATGATGCTGTGGGGGACGCCGTAATGGTGTACAACCCCGGATATAAAGTCTATCACCGGTCCAGATTCGGCCGTCTTAATAGGCTTGGCTTCTATCCATTTGGTGAACTTATCCACCATGACCAGTAAGTATTTTTTCTTGTGGGTTCCGCCTTTAAGGGGTCCAACCATGTCAAGCCCCCAGACTGCGAAGGGCCAAGTGACGAGGATAGTTTGGAGGGCGGTGGGTGGCATATGGCTTTGGTTTGCAAAAAGCTGGCAACCGACGCATCGCTGGACTAAGTCCTGGGTGTCTGCCCGGGCCGTCGGCCAATAAAAGCCTGTACGGAAGGCCTTACTTACAAGGGACCGAGCTACAGCGTGATGACCGCCGAGTCCAGCATGAATTTCAGCCAGGAGGTTCCGCCCTTCCTCTTCGGAGATGCACCTTTGAAGGACTTCGGTAGTGCTTTTCTTATAAAGCTCTCCCACATGGACTTTATAGGATTTAGATTGCCGCACTATGCAGCGTGCCTCATTTTGGTCCTCGGGGAGTTCCTGCCTAGTAAGGTAGGCAAGGAATGGTTCTGTCCACGGGGCGATGACGACCATTATTACGTGGGCTGAAGGTGTTATTTCATTGGTAGAGCCTCCAATTATGTCAGAGTGTTCAGTGTCGGGCAGTGCGGTTGGGTCCGGGCTGTTATTGCCGGGTTCCCCTTCCCATACTACGGATGGCTTGAACAACCTTTCCAAGAAGATGTTGGGGGGGGGACTACATCGCGTTTTGCGCTGATGCGTGCCAGGACATCTGCCGCCTGATTATTTTCCCGGGCTATATGGTGAAATTCGAGCCCTTCGAACCGAGCTGGCATTTTTAGGACGGCGTTGCGATAAGCTGCCATTTTTTGATCCTTGGCATCAAAGTCTCCATTTATTTGGGGTATTGCGAGATTCGAGTCCCCGCGCACCTCTAGGTGTTGAATGCCCATGGATACTGCCATCCGGAGACCATGTAAAAGGGCCTCATATTCGGCTGCATTGTTGGAGTCTGTGTACATTATCTAGAGTACGTATTGAACTATGTCTCCTGTGGGGGTAGTCAAAACGACGCCAGCCCCTAGACCGGCCAACATTTTGGAGTCGTCAAAGTGCATGACCTAGTTTGAATATGTGCCGTACTCTTTAGGGAGTTCGGCCTCCGTCCATTCTACGACGAAGTCAGCCAAAACTTGTGACTTGATAGCTCGCCGTGGCTTGTAAGTTATGTCGAATGGGAGGAGCTCAATGGCCCATTTTGCAATCCGGCCCGTCGCGTCGCGGTTGTTTATAATATTGTTAAGTGGCACTTCCGAGGCTACTGTTATTGAACACTCTTGAAAGTAGTGTCGCAGCTTCCGGGATGCCACAAATACCGCGTACGCAATCTTTTGATAATGCGGGTACCGTGACTTGCACGGAGTAAGGACAGTGGACACATAGTAGACCGGCTTTTGAAGGGGGAATTTGTGTCCGTCTGTTTCTCGTTCGACGACGAGCACTGCGCTTACGACCTGATGGGTTGCTGCAATGTATAATAGCATTGGTTCACCAATGTTTGGCGCGGCCAGGACTGGGTTTGTTGCCAAGATGGCTTTTATTTCGTCGAGTCCGGCCATGGTTGCATCCATCCACTTGAAGTGTTCGGTGCGCCGAAGGAGGCGGTAAAGGGGTAGGGCCTTTTCTCCCAAGCGGGAGATAAAGCGGCTTAGAGCCGCCACGCGTCCGATTAATTTTTGTATTTGTTTGAGGTCCTTCGGGATATCCAATTGTGACAGGGCTCGGATCTTGGCTGGATTTGCTTCAATTCCTCTACCGGATACAATGAAGCCCAAGAGCTTTCTGGCTGGAATGCCGAAAACGCATTTTTTCGGGTTGAGCTTGATGTCGTATGTTCGGAGGTTATCGAATGTTAGCCTCAAGTCGTCTACTAGTGATTCTACATGTCTTGTTTTAACAACCACATCATCTACGTATGCCTCCACTGTTTTGTCGATCTGGTTTGCCAGACATGTCTGAATCATGCGCTGATATGTTGCGCCGACATTTTTGAGCCCGAAGGGCATTGTGTTGAAGTAGAATGGGCCATATGGTGTGATGAATGCCGTTGCGTCTTGGTCTGACTCTGCCATCTTTATTTGATGGTAGCCGGAGTATGCGTCGAGGAAACACAACGAATCGTGCCTGCGGTAGCGTCGATAATTTGATCGATGCGGGGGAGAGGGAAGGGATCCTTTGGGCAAGCCTTGTTGAGGTCTTTAAAATCAACGCACAGCTGCCAGGATTTGTCCTTCTTTGGTACCATCACCAGGTTTGCTAGCCAGTCCGGGTGTTTTATATATTTGATGAATCCGGCCTCCAATGGCTTGGTTAGTTCCTCTCCCATGGCCTGTCTCTTAGGTTCAGAAAAACGCTGAAGAGCCTGTTTGACTGGCTTGAATCCTTTTAGGACATTTAAGATGTGTTCGGCCAGCCTGCGTGGGATTCATGGCATGTCTGAAGGGTGCCAGGCGAAGATGTCCCAGTTCTCTCGTAGGAACTCTCGCAGCGCGGCGTCTACATCAGGGTTTAACTGTGTGTAACGCCCCGAGACCGCTGCGCCAGGTGTCTTCCAGTTATTCGCTGTTGTTGCCATGTCATTTGCCTGCGTGTTGCATTTCATCATGTCATCATGTGCATTGCATCATCATGTTTTTCAAAACTTGCATCCGTCCGGGTTCCCCCAGTTCCGTCCGTTGTCCGTTCTGAGCCCAACCACACTCGCACGCGCCCGCGGCATGTCTGATATACTATTTTATAAGTGGCCGGAAAATGTTCTCGGAATGGGTTGAAAGTTGGCGTGCGGTCTTATTTTAGTGTAGGAAGACCGCCAGTCAAATTTCATCGCGTTCAGAGTCTGTTTGGTAGCCCAACCGTTACCTATAGCGACAATATAGTCGGTCAAAACGTCGGACGTTTTCGGTCTCCGGAAACAGTCGCCGGGTCTCTATCTTCTCTTCTCTCAGCCCAAGGCTTTCTGCACGGCCCACTACCTACAGCCAGGTCCAACCTAACCTCTCTCGTCACACCGCGTCCCTCCTCGCGCGCGCGTCCGAAAGCTGTCCCGGACCCGACCCGGGCAGTCGTCACCGTTGTGTCCGGAACATCTCCAAACATCTACAAAACATCACCGTTTTCTTATTTATACTACCTAGCTTTTTTATTCGTGATCGTCCGATTACGATCGGAGGGTCCAACCGCTCCCCTCTTTCCATATATATATATAACCCCTAGTCTAATTTGAGACAAAACCCTAAAACCTAGGGGATGTCCCATCCATTCCGTGTCCGCCGCCGCCACCCACCCACCATCTCCATCGAGATCCTCCCAGATCCATCCACTCCACCCAGCCGACACGACCAACTCCCTCATTTTCAGCACAAGCCAATCTCCTCCTCCTTCCAATTGATCCAACCAAGCCACGCCGCTCTAATCCCGCAGGAGCCCGAGCTCCTCTACCCAGCAGCGCCTGATCTCCCCTCATCCCCGAGCTCCACTCGAACTCCCTCCTACTCTGCTTCGTCCTGCTCTCCGAGCCCAATAGGAGAGGGACTCCTCCATGCCGTGCTCCTCACCGAGCCCTACCTCGTCGCCGGAGAGGATCTCCTGTAGGACCTCTGGCCTCCTCCCACGTCCAGCCGCAGAGCACCACGGCACCCCAATTTCCCACGCCCACTCTCGAACCAGGAGCAGGAGCTCATCCACGCGCTGGCCAGCAGCAGTGCGCCCCGCCTCGACTCGCCATGGAGAGCACCGCGGCAAGGCCAGCCCTTGTCGCCCTTCTCCTTTTCCATCCCTTCTTCTTCCACCTCCCTAATCTCTCTGCTCCCTCTCTCTGCCGCCATGTATAGGGCTTCGACGCCGCTGCCTCCTCTGCTTCAGATCAACGCGCCGGCCGCCGGATCCGAACCCAAGCGTCGCCCGTCGCCGGAGTGTCGTCCCTGTCCCTACGGAACCTGCCGCTGACCTCTGCTTCCTCTTCTTCGAGCATGAGTGCTCGTCCCCAAGTCCTGTGCGGCCTCTGTCGAGAGGAGGACGACAGTCTCGACGCCTGTGTTGACTGCGCCGCATCCGTATGCGTACATCTGGTGGGCTCCAAGGCCCAGCTGCGCTCTCCAACTGTAGCCGAGTAACCAACCGACTGGGCCTCAACCCACTGGTTGAGGCCACACCCGAGCACCCTTTTTTGTTGTTGTTGTTTTCCTTCTGTTGGGCCCAATCTCAGATGCAGCCCGATTCCCTTTTTCTCCGTGGAACAAATTTAGATATTATTCCAGAGACTGCAGTTTTTCAGAAAACCCCTTGCACAACATGCATATAATAACTCACAATTTGTGCATCGGATTAAAATGAATTATATATGAAATATGCTTATTTTTTCATCTAGTTTCATTATATGTCATTTTCATCCATGTTTAAAATGTTTAAAATGTTGTTTGCATATAATTTGCTCCTATGCCATGCTAAAATGCTTTAATTCATAACTAATTAACTGTAGCTCAGTTTTAAACAAACCTTATATGTAAATGGGGTAGAAAAATGCCTAGATTTATTTGGTGAACTCATCTTGCATGTTTAACAACTCTAAAATAATGTTTAGGGCAGAACAGTACCAAATCTATAATATGCTCATGAGGAGTTTCCGGACTTGTTGTTTGTTGTTTCCGGCCTCATTTAAACTTGACTAGATAGGTAGTTTTCTTTTCTTCACCCTCTTGCCATGTTTAACAACATTTAATATTGTTGGGTACATAAACGAGAGAGAACTAAATAAGTCATGTGGTGTTTTCTTCAATATGCAACTCTGTTGCATAATGAGCTCCACTTAATTTGTAGGATTGTTTGTGCACTTTGCCATGCCATGCTTCATTAAACCGGACATGCATCATACTCGATTGTGCATCATGCCATGTTGATGTGTTGGTTGTTTACTATGTTGTTTGCTTCTTTCCGGTGTTGTTTCTTCGGGTTGGTTCCGATAATGTCGCGTTTGTGGGAATCCATTCGACTATGTCCGTTTGTCTTCGTCATGGACTCGTTTCTTCTTCCTTGTGGGATTTTAGGCAAGATGACCATACCATCGAAATCACTTCTATCTTTGCTTGCTAGTTGCTCGCTCTTTTGCTATGCCTATGCTGCGATACCTACCACTTGCTTATCATGCCTCCCATATTGTTGAACCAAGCCTCTAACCCACCTTGTCCTAGCAAACCGTTGTTTGGCTATGTTACCGCTTTGCTCAGCCCCTCTTATAGCGTTGTTAGTTGCAGGTGAAGATTGAAGTTTGTTCCTTGTTGGAACATGGAGATGTTTTTCCTTGTTGGAACATGTTTACTTGTTGGGATATCACAATATCTCTTATCTAACTAATGCATCTATGTACTTGGTAAAGGGTGGAAGGCTCGGCCTTATGCCTGGTGTTTTGTTCCACTCTTGCCGACCTAGTTTCTGTCATATCGGTGTTATGTTCATGGATTTTGCGTTTCTTACGCGGTTGGGTAATAATGGGAACCCCTTGACAAATCGCCTTTAATAAACTCTTCCAGCAATGCCCAACCTTGGTTTTACCATTCGCCACCTAGCCTCTTTTTCCCTTGGGTTCCGCGGACTCAAGGGTCATCTTTATTTAAACCCCCCTGGGCCAGTGCTCCTCTGAGTGTTGGTCCAAACTAGAGCCCTGTGCAGCGCCCCCTAGGGGAAACTCGAGGTTTGGTTTTAGTTGTACGGATTGCTCATCTGAGTGTGCCCTGAGAACGAGATATGTGCAGCTCCTATCGGGATTTGTCGGCACATTCGGGCAGTGTTGCTGGATTTGTTTTAACTTGTCGAAGTTGTCTTGTAGAACCGGGATACCGAGTCTGATCAGAATGTCTCGGGAGAAGGTATATCCTTCATTGACCGTGAGAGCTTGTCATGGGCTAAGTTGGGACTCCCCTGCAGGGATTCAACTTTCGAAAGCCGTGCCCGCAGTTATGGGCAGATGGGAATTTGTTAACGTCCGGTTGTAGAAAACCTGAAGTTGACCTTAATTAAAATACATCAACCGCGTGTGTAACCGTGATGGTCTCTTTCCGGCGGAGTCCGGGAAGTGAACACGGTGTTGGAGTTATGCTTGACGTAGGTTGTTCTAGGATCACTTCTTGATCATAGTTGTTTGACCGTGCTTTGCCTTCTCTTCTCGCTCTCATTTGCGTATGTTAGCCACCATATATGCTAGTCGCTTGCTGCAGCTCCACCTCATACCTTTACCCTACCCATAAGCTTAAATAGTCTTGATCGCGAGGGTGCGAGATTGCTGAGTCCTCGTGACTCACAGATACTTCCAAAACCAGCTTGCAGGTGCCAATGAGTCCGTGAAGATGACGCAACCAAGCTCAAGGAGGAGCTCGATGAAGATCTTGTCCTTTGTGTTGTTTCGTTCTAGTTGATCAGTAGTGGAGCCCAGTTGGGGTCAATCGGGGGACCTTGTCGCATTTGGGGTTCTTCTTTTATTTTGGTTCCATAGTCGGACCTTGACTGTATTTGGATGATGTAATGCTTTATTCATTGATTTGTGTGAAGTGGCGATTGTAAGCCAACTATGTATCTTTTCCCTTATTGTATTACATGGGTTGTTTTGCAAAGATTATCTCACTTGCGACATTGCTTGCAATGTGGTTATGCCTCTAAGTCGTGCTTCGACACGTGGGAGATATAGCCGCATCGAGGGCGTTACAAGTTGGTAATCAGAGCCTTCCCCGACCTTAGGAGCCCCCACTGCTTTATCGAATTAGTGGATGAGTTGAGTCTAGAAAATGTTTTGAGTCATTTAGGAATTATATATCGGAGAGTTTAGGAATTCTTTTTACTCCCCAGTCCCTTCGTCGCTCTGGTGAGGCATCCTGACGTAGAGTTTTGACTCTTCTCTTCTCAAATTTTTCACAAATTTTTTTAGGATCACGCGGGTATCTTGGAATCGTTCTGATCGATTTGTGACGAGAACATTGTTATTGGTGCCTCTTGTCATTTAGGGGTTGTGGCAGTGTCCCGGCGAGTTGAGCTCCGAGGTGTTGTCGTCACAATTTTATCGTTGCAGTTCTGGAATACCTGAGTTTAGTTCGCCGACATCGAAAATCTCTTTTATGCAGTTGTTGGTCAGATAACCTCGATGCCACCCAGTACTAGGGCAGGAGTTCGGGAGTATTGCCATAACTTGTATAACGGATGCTTTTCGAAGGTTGAGGTAGATGATTTCCGAAGGTTTCTTGGTTATGTGTTGAAGGATGGATACAGCTGGATGTAGGATTTCCTAGTTTGGGTGAGATATTATGCTTCCCCTGTATCCCCAACACCTAATTGCATAACCGGAAAATTTCGGGAGTTTATAAGTGGGAATTCAAGTAGCTCTTAGGATATCTTTCCGTCAGATGTATGATATGAAATTGGGGTTCGACGTCTAGTGGTCTGCCTATTCACGGTTGGTTTTACAGTGGTCTTGTTGTGTCTTAAAGAGTCCTTGGCTATGCCGACTCGGGGACGCTTCGTATGTCATGTGCACTGCCTTGTACATGATGGTGCTGTACGATCGAGCCCGTGTAGGCCCCACCATGAAAACTTCGGACGAAATCTCTATCATATGTTTGTTCCGGTGTATTCTGCAAGCCAATTCTTGTTTTGTTTTGAGTGTGGTATTCGAGTTGCTTCGAAGTCAAATGTTGATTCCATACCTTCTCTAAATGGTGTTCTCATGTTCTTATGTGAATACAAATCCTTCGTGATCATCGAGATTGTCATCTAAATTTCTTCTCTACCGGCAAGTGGATCCGTTCATTTCAACATCTGCAAGATTCAATCTCAGCTTTCTCAACGGTGTTCTTTTCATCCGTTCTATGTCGTCTTTGTTTTCCCACCCACCCACCCTTTTTCTTCAAGGACTAAGATTTCCCAATCAAGTATCATTTTATTGATGGAAGTCTCTCCATTCTTTTCCTTCATGTTCTTACCCGACGATTCTCATGAAGATTCTAACGAAGCTTCAAGTTCATCATTATTCATTCTTTTTCTTCTCCGGTGGAACCAAGTCTAGCTTTGTTGACCATATATTTTTCCTCATTTCAAATGTTTCTCCATACCGGTACACCTCATAATAATTCATTTCTCGCTATTCTATTGTTCCGGAGAGCTAAAGATATCTCGAAGACTCATGTTTCCACTCTGCATTCGTTCAAGATCTTTCGAGGATGTTCTCTCATTCAAGTCTTTTAATTCAACCGGTGCAATCTATCTTCCAAGCGACCTTTTCAATAGTGTTTCTTTGAGTGGGCCCTAACCCACAGGTCTTTTTCCAGGATCTTACCTGACTCCTCTTATTTTACCGGAGCTATTCTTAACTCTTTTAAAGTTTGACGTAAGAATAAATTATCATCAGTCAAATGCTTTTCTCCAAGATCTTTCTTTTCTTTTCATCGTTGGTTCAACCTTTCTAATTTTCATCCTGGAGTATCTCAACAATTTGGTGGTGTGTCCCATCGTAATTCTCAAAATTTGAAGACCGAAGAAGAGTTTCTCTTTGATCTTGCTCCATTCTCTTCAAAATTCGTGATTCTAGCTTGTTGCCATCATCTCACAAATCTTTTCGATCGTGAGAATTCTTTTCACCTATCCATAGCAATTCAGGAGTCTTTTCAGTTTGATTCTCCGGATCCCATCATCTAAGATTTATTCATTCCAGTTTTCAGCTCTCATACTCTAAATCTTAACGGTGCTTCGTTCAAGTTTTCTCTAATCAATTCACGATCTCTTCGTTCACTTGCATCTAAACTCTCTCATGTATCTTCGTTCATTTGCTAATTCTTACCGGTGATTCACCCCTTTTACTTCGTTCATTTTCAATTCTTACCGGTGGCTTGTTCAAGATTTCTCTTCCTTTGTTTTTTTGTATCGATTCATTCGTTCTTTCATCCTACTGGTGGTTCGTCGAAGACCTTATCAAAATTATGCAATATCTATCTTAATCCTCTCTACGAGAATAAGTATTATGCCAATTCCATTGCTTGTCATCAATTTGAATTGGTGAAGGATGAGCATAACATAATTCTTATTCTTGATTCACCCAAGTGATTAATTCCCTATTCTGGAGGCTCATCAAATTCTTGATTTAAATTGTTTCATCTTCTCTTTTCCCGGAGTTCCAACCTTTTTTTTAAATTACATCTCCACGGAGATTCATTTAAATCATTGCAAGGCTTCAACCTTATTCTTTTCATCCTCCATTTCGTTGATCATTCTTTTTACCGATGTTTTCACGAAGGCTCAACATGGTGGTTCTTCAAGGATTTAATTCCTTCTCGAAGTGTTCATCAACATTTTTTCTAAGGAGCTCAAGTTTTTCTTCATCTTCTAATCCGGAGTGCAATCCTTTCTACCGTACCATTGGAGGTGGTATTATGTCATTCTTGATGATTTCCCTTCGTGCTTCGCGAGTCACAAGTTATCAAGAATGAGATATTTTAAATCCATCAACCTTTTCATTGGAGTTATCTTGGGTTATATTTCACCTAAAGCTTTCCCTAAGGATTGTTGCTATTAATGGTGATAATATATGATCATAGTGCTTCATTTATCCTCCCGGTGAAATAAGTTTCTCGTCCCCTTGTTCTTATCAATCCAATTCTTTTTTCCGTGAGTGGCAGGTTGTCACCTCATAATTGAAGATGTATTCCATAAGACCATATCAAGCTTATTATTTTCGTTGTTGAATTTCCAACAACTCCGTTCGACCCTTCTCCTAAAGATGCTTTTAAAGCTCATTTGAGGTAGAAGATGTTGCTTTCCTCTCCGTTCTTTTGATTCCATTCTTACATTCGTTCCGGAGGCATGGTATTGTTGCTATATTCAACCATCATCTCATTTTTTTCAAAGATCATGTTCTTGTCGTGTTTATCCATTTAACCGGAGTGTCATGCCCTCTTTTCAAGTTCTTCCCATTATGTCAAGTTTTTGGCTTCCTTCTCAACCGGAGTGCCGTCTAAAATCTTTCTTACCCCCTTGTTCCATTCATTCAATAGTTCCGGAGGCAGTGTGTCATGTTTTCATTCAAGTATCTTCTCATCTTATCAAGTTCTTATTCAATTCCTTTTCTTTACAATCGGAGTGCTGCCCGAAGTTGTTCTCCCTTGTTCCTCTTTTCTAACAGAGTGTTTTCAGCTTCGTCATCTCCGTTGTATGCTTCTCTCGAATGTCTTAACCTTTTCAAGGTTCTTTGGTCTCACTCGTTTGTCAAAGAAGCAACTTAGTTTTACCTCTTCTCTTTCTCTTCCGTTTTTCCCTCCGGTGCCATTCTAGATCTCAGGACGAGATCCTCTCGTAGTGGTGGAGTGTTGTAACGCCCCGAGACCGTTGCGCCAGGTGTCTTCCAGTTATTCGCTATTGTTGCCATGTCATTTGCCTGCGTGTTGCATTTCATCATGTCATCATGTGCATTGCATCATCATGTTTTCAAAACTTGCATCCGTCCGGGTTCCGTCCGTTGTCCGTTCTGAGCCCAACCACACTCGCACGCGCCCGCGGCATGTCCGATATATTATTTTATAAGTGGCCGGAAAATGTTCTTGGAATGGGTTGAAAGTTTGCGTGCGGTCTTATTTTAGTGTAGGAAGACCGCCAGTCAAATTTCATCGCGTTCAGAGTCCGTTTGGTAGCCCAACCGTTAACTATAGCGACAATATAGTCGGTCAAAACATCGGATGTTTTCGGTCTCCGGAAACAGTCGCCGGGTCTCTCTCTTCTCTTCTCTCAGCCCAAGGCTTTCTGCATGGCCCACTACTTACAGCCAGGTCCAACCTAACCTCTCTCGTCACACCACGTCCCTCCTCGCGCGCGCGTCCGAAAGCTGTCCCGGACCCGACCCGGGCAGTCGTCACCGTTGTGTCCGGAACATCTCCAAACATCTACAAAACATCACCGTTTTCTTATTTATACTACCTAGCTTTTTTATTCGTGATCGTCCGATCGGAGGGTCTAACCACTCCCTTCTTTCCATATATATATATAACCCCTAGTCTAATTTGAGACAAAACCCTAAAACCTAGGGGATGTCCCATCCATTCCGTGTCCGCCGCGGCCACCCACCCACCATCTCCATCGAGATCCTCCCAGATCCATCCACTCCACCCGGCCGACACGACCAACTCCCTTGTTTTCAGCACAAGCCAAACTCGTCCTTCTTCCAATCGATCCAACCAAGCCGCGCCGCTCTAATCCCGCAGGAGCCCGAGCTCCTCTGCCCAGCAGCGCCCGATCTCCCCTCATCCCCGAGCTCCACTCGAACTCCCTCCTGCTCTGCTTCGTCCTGCTCTCCGAGCCCAACAGGAGAGGGACTCCTCCATGCCATGCTCCTCACCGAGCCCCACCTCGTCGCCGGAGAGGATCTCCTGCAGGACCTCTGGCCTCCTCCCACGTCCAGCCGCAGAGCACCACGGCGCCCCGATTTCTTGCGCCCCCTCTCGAACCAGGAGCAGGAGCTCGTCCACGCGCTGGCCAGCAGCAGTGCGCCCCGCCTCGACTCGCCATGGAGACCACCGCGGCAAGGCCAGCCCTCGTCGCCCTTTCCTTTTCCATCCCTTCTTCTTCCACCTCCCTAATCTCTCTGCTCCCTCTCTCTGCCGCCATGTATAGGGCTTCGACGCCGCTACCTCCTCTGCTT
>NC_041388.1:616107607-616143736 GCF_002162155.2 Triticum dicoccoides | reverse complement strand
CCGTCCCTGCTGAACCTGCCGCTGACCTCTGCTTCCTCTTCTTCTTTTTTTTTTTTTTTGGGCAATCTGCTTCCTCTTCTTCGAGCAGGAGTGCTCGTCCCCAAGTCCCGTGCAGCCTCTATTGAGAGGAGGACGACAGTCTCGACGCCTGCGTTGACTGCGCCGCATCCGTACGCGTACATCTGGTGGGCTCCAAGGCCCAGCTGTGCTCTCCAGCTGCAGCCTAGTAACCAACCGACTGGGCCTCAGCCCACTGGGTGAGGCCACACCCGAGCGCCCTTTTTTTTGTTGTTGTTTTTCTTCTGTTGGGCCCAATCTCAGATGCAGCCCGATTCCTTTTTTCTCCGTGGAACAAATTTAGATATTATTCCAGAGACTGCAGTTTTTCAGAAAACCCCTTGCACAACATGCATATAATAACTCACAATTTGTGCATCGGATTAAAATGAATTATATATGAAATATGCTTAGTTTTTCATCTAGTTTCATTATATGTCATTTTCATCCATGTTTAAAATGTTTAAAATGTTGTTTGCATATAATTTGCTCCTATGCCATGCTAAAATGCTTTAATTCATAACTAATTAACCGTAGCTCGGTTTTAAACAAACCTTATATGTAAATGGGGTAGAAAAATGCCTAGATTTACTTGGTGCACTCATCTTGCATGTTTAAAAACTCTAAAATAATGTTTAGGGCAGAACAGTACCAAATCTATAATATGCTCATGAGGAGTTTTCGGACTTGTTGTTTGTTGTTTCCGGCTTCATTTGAACTTGACTACATAGGTAGTTTTCTTTGCTTCACCCTCTTGCCATGTTTAACAACATTTAATATTGTTGGGTACATAAACGAGAGAGAACTAAATAAGTCATGTGGTGTTTTCTTCAATATGCAACTTTGTTGCATAATAAGCTCCACTTAATTTGTAGGATTGTTTGTGCACTTTGCCATGCCATGCTTCATTAAACCACACATGCATCATACTCGATTGTGCATCATGCCATGTTGATGTGTTGGTTGTTTACTATGTTGTTTGCTTCTTTCCGGTGTTGTTTCTTCGGGTTGGTTCCGATAACGTCGCGTTTGTGAGAATCCGTTCGACTACGTCCGTTTGTCTTCATCATGGACTCGTTTCTTCTTCCTTGCGGGATTTCAGGCAAGATGACCATACCCTCGAAATCACTTCTATCTTTGCTTGCTAGTTGCTCGCTCTTTTGCTATGCCTATGCTGCGATACCTACCACTTGCTTATGATGCCTCCCATATTGTTGAACCAAGCCTCTAACCCACCTTGTCCTAGCAAACCGTTGTTTGACTATGTTACCTCTTTGCTCAGCCCCTCTTATAGCGTTGTTAGTTGCAGGTGAAGATTGAAGTTTGTTCCTTGTTGGAACATGGAGATGTTGTTCCTTGTTGGAACATGTTTACTTGTTGGGATATCACAATATCTCTTATCTAATTAATGCATCTATATAGTTGGTAAAGGGTGGAAGGCTCGGCCTTATGCCTGGTGTTTTGTTCCACTCTTGCCGACCTAGTTTCCGTCATATCGGTGTTATATTCCCGGATTTTGCGTTCCTTATGCGGTTGGGTAATAATGGGAACCCCTTGACAAATCTCCTTGAATAAAACTCTTCCAGCAATGCCCAACCTTGGTTTTACCATTCACCACCTAGCCTCTTTTTCCCTTGGGTTCGGCGGACTCAAGGGTCATCTTTATTTAAACCCCCCTGGGCCAGTGCTCCTCTGAGTGTTGGTCCAAAGTAGAGCCCTATGCAGCGCCCCCTCGGGGAAACTCGAGGTTTGGTTTTAGTTGTACGGATTGCTCATCTGAGTGTGCCCTGAGAACGAGATATGTGCAGCTCCTATCGGGATTTGTCGGCACATTCAGGCGGTGTTGCTGGATTTGTTTTAACTTGTCGAAGTTGTCTTGTAGAACCGGGATACTGAGTCTGATCGGAATGTCTCGGGAGAAGGTATATCCTTCGTTGACCGTGAGAGATTGTCATGGGCTAAGTTGGGACTCCTCTGCAGGGATTGAACTTTCAAAAGCCATGCCCGCGGTTATGGGCAGATGGGAATTTGTTAACGTCCGGTTGTAGAAAACCTGAAGTTGACCTTAATTAAAATACATCAACCGCGTGTGTAACCGTGATGGTCTCTTTCCGGCGGAGTCCGGGAAGTGAACACGGTGTTGGAGTTATGCTTGACGTAGGTTGTTCTAGGATCACTTCTTGATCATAGTTGTTCGACCGTGCTTTGCCTTCTCTTCTCGCTCTCATTTGCGTATGTTAGCCACCATATATGCTAGTCGCTTGCTGCAGCTCCACTTCATACCTTTACCCTACCCATAAGCTTAAATAGTCTTGATCGCGAGGGTGCGAGATTGCTGAGTCCCCGTGACTCACAGATACTTCCAAAACCAGCTTGCAGGTGCCGATGAGTCCGTGAAGATGACGCAACCAAGCTCAAGGAGGAGCTCGATGAAGATCTTGTCCTTTGTGTTGTTTCGTTCTAGTTGATCAGTAGTGGAGCCCAGTTGGGGTCGATCGGGGGACCTTGTCGCATTTGGGGTTCTTCTTTAATTTTGGTTCCATAGTCGGACCATGACAGTATTTGGATGATGTAATGCTTTATTCATGTATTTGTGTGAAGTGGCGATTGTAAGCCAACTATGTATCTTTTCCCTTATTGTATTACATGGGTTGTTTTGCGAAGATTACCTCACTTGCGACATTGCTTTCAATGCAGTTATGCCTCTAAGTCGTGCTTCGACACGTGGGAGATATAGACGCATCGAGGGCGTTACACTGTGCCCCGATGTAAGCTGTTTTATTGGGGTCCGTTGGATGGACCTGGAATTTGACTATTTCGTCCGCCGGTTTAAAGGAGGTGGACTTGGATCTTTTGTCAAGTATCACATCATCCCTATTCACCGTGGAGCGCAGCGCAGTCAGTTCCTCAGCCGCTAGGGCTTCGGATAGCGCCTTGAGGGCCAGTGCGGCTGTCTTGTTTTCGACGCAGAGTGCTATGTCCGGATCACTAGCGAGAGTGATGATTCCATTAGGCCCGGGCATCTTGAGCTTCATGTACCCGTAACGGGGTATTGCTTGGAAGATTGTAAACGCTTCCCGCCCTAGCAGGGCGTGATATCCGCTACTGAACGGGGCCACTTGGAACGTGACCTCTTCGGACCTGTAATTATCCGGCGTGCCGAACACCACATCTAGTGTGATTTTTCCTGTACAGCGCGCTTCCCGACTGGGGATTATTCCTCTAAAGGTTGTGCTGCTTCGCTCAATGCGGTTCCAGTCTATTTCCATTTTTTGAAGGGTTTCCTCATAAATGAGGTTCAATCTGCTGCCGCCATCCATGAGTACCTTGGTAAGACGAAAGCCGTCCACTATTGGACTGAGGACCAATGCGGCTGGTGCTCGGGCTGTTTGGAATTTAGGTTCATCACTGGCGTTAAAAGTAATAGCCGTGTCACTCCATGGGTTTATTGTTGCTACTTGGTAGACTTCGGCAAAGCTGCAGAGTGTTCTTTTTCCCATATTATTTGATGCAAAAGTCTCGAAGACTGTTAATACCGTACTGGTGTCTCTGGGGTGGCTTTCTGTGGCTTCTGGAATTAGAAGATCTTCGTCAATTTTTGCCACCTGCCGGAGTATCCGACATGCTCTAAGGCTGTGAGTTGGTGTGGCACCCTCTGCACTGTGAATTTTACAGGGTCCATTAAGCCATCCTTCCAGTACGGTTCCGTGCCCTGTAGAGGGCTTTTGCTTTTTGGTATTGAACCCGGGTGTCTGGCGATGATGCACCCTTTTATTTCGGACTGGGTTTGTATTCAGGGCCGGATTGTCCCAAAATTTTATTTCGGTTTTCCAGGCGCTTACCATCGCACAGTACTTTCGTACTATGGACGCCAAGTCAGCGAAGCGTGTAATATCACGGTGACTTATGGCGTTGAGGATTCCCTTGTCTGTGCAATTATTGTAGAAGAATGAAATTGCGTCTTCCTCGCGGCAGTCCTTTATCCTGTTCATAACCAGGAGGAATCTGGCCCTGTAATGATGTACTGTTTCTTCGGGCTCTTTCCTAATTTGGGATAGATCGCTTATGTACAGGTGGGTGGGTTTAATCAAATCCGAAACCTCACCCTATCTGAGACCCAGGGGCCAAGGAGTTTCCGAACTCGAAAGTTTGGATTCTTGGATGTTGTCCAATGAATCTAGCCCGTCACCTGACTTTAAGTTCAGGTCTTGAGTGATGTCGTCCCCTCTGCAGGTATCCGGCTTGGAGGGATCGGGAATCCGGACATAGCTAGTCCTTAAGATAGATGAAGGGTCGCCGCACTGTCCTTCTACCATGACAACGTGATGGGTGACCTGGGGAGAGTTAATCTCTCTCAGATCGGGTTTAGGCCCAATCTGGTCGTAATCCGTAGCGACTCCCAGGGTGGCGATGCGATCCAAGAGCTCGTTTAGGGAAGAGAGCTCCATTGGAACTAGCTGCTCAGCGAATTCCGAGATGACGTGAAGATTGCTTTCGATGACCCGAGAGGTCATCGTCGGCGCAACAGCCGAACAGGCGATCATAAGGAAACCACCTAGCCGGAGAGTTTGGCCGACAGCCAAAGCTCCCTTAGCAACGGTGTCGTCTTTAAAGACGGGATGAGGCATCTTTCCTGATGGCGACGGCACAGAGGAACTCTCAATGAAAGCACCAATGTCGGTGTCAAAACCGGTGGATCTCAGGTAGGGGGTCTCGAACTGTGCGTCTAGGCGGATGGTAACAGGAGACCGGGGACACGATGTTTTTACCCAGGTTCGGGCCCTCTCGATGGAGGTAAAACCCTATGTCCTGCTTGATTAATATTGATGATATGGGTAGTACAAGAGTAGATCTACCACGAGATCAGAGAGGCTAAACCCTAGAAGCTAGCCTATGGTATGATTGTCTCTTTCACGGACTAAAACCCTCCGGTTTATATAGACACCAGAGAGGGCTAGGGTTACACAAAGTCGGTTACAATGGTAGGAGATCTACATATCCGTACCGCCAAGCTTGACTTCCATGCCAAGGAAAGTCCCTTCCGGACACGGGACGAAGTCTTCAATCTTGTATCTTCATAGTCCAGGAGTCCGGCCGAAGGTATAGTCCGGCTATCCGGACACCCCCTAATCCAGGACTCCCTCAGTAAGGTTCCCGAAATCTACGACGACTACGAGGAGTGTCGGAGACAGGTTCACCATTTCAGCGGCAACAGTTACAAAGGGTACACCACTAGGGCGGAGGCAGAAGCTAGATACACGCGCTATCTAGCGGGAGAGAGGAGGGAGCGGAGGAGGAACCAGATGAAGACCAGTTTCATCGTGATGATGCTCATCATGACTGCAACTCTCTTCTATGTGATGGTAGTTTAGATGATCGACATTGACTTTTTAATGTGACGGCAAACTCGTCTAATATGATGAACTTTGCTAATGTCTCGAGATCTAAACTTGGCTAATGTTTGAACTTTGTTCGCTATTTCAAATTTGGAGACAAATATGATGAATTCTATTGCCTGATGTTTATATTCTGTGCTGTAACGTATTTTGTAACCTGTGCAAATACCAGAAAAGCAAAAAATAATAATTCCTAATATTCATAGTGGTGGTGCACCATATTGAGAATTAGTGGCGCACCAAGATAAATATTAGTGGCGCATTATCGGGCATAGTAAAGGCGCACTTGGGGCATAGGTGAAGGCAAATATGGCCCCTAGTAGTGGAGCACCATATTGAGCATTATTAGTGCACCAAGGCTAAATAACAGTGGCGCATTATGGGGCATAGTAATGGCGCACATGGGGGCATACCTGAAGGTAAATATGGCCCCCTAGGAGGCATAGTAAAGGCGCACTATTGGACATAGTAATGGCGCACCAGAGGTGCGCCATTACTATTTGTTACTAGTGGCACGTTGATAGTTGCGCACCTATAGTGCGCCATTAATAGCAAAAACTGGTGCGCCACTAACAACCTTTTTTCTAGTAGTGAGGGGTGAAGCCGGGTCACCCTGCCTCAGGCCCCTGCCGTTGGCGAAGAAGTTACTGATGTTCCCATTAGCCGAGACTGCAGTGTGACCACCCAAGACCAATTGCATAAGTCTGTGAACCACTGCCCCATCAAAGCCCTTGGCCAGTAACACTTGACGAAGAAAATTCCAGCTGACCGAACCGTAAGCTTTCTCGAAGTCCATCTTTAGAATCACCGCTTTGGAGCCACGGACACGCAGGTCATGGAAAATCTCATGAAGACACAGAATGCCATCCAGGATGAACCTACATGTGACAAAGGCTGATTGGAAAGGACTCAGAGTGCGATGAGCAATGGGAGAAAGCCTAGTATCAAAGCCTTTTTCTCTTTCTTCTCTTTCTTCAAGGGTGAAAAATACTTGCTTTGAGGTCAACCACTCTTTGACTCAGCATAAAAAAAGATCCACCGCTTGGATAGAGGTTTCTTTCTCTTGCTTCTTTCTTCCCCTCAAGCCCCACAAGATTTTTAGATCTGCAGATAAACTTCCATTTCACCATCCTGTATTTATGCTTGTTGTCCACCGAATTCCAGTAGAAGGCACCCCTGTGTTTGTCAAACCCAGCGTGTGTCCCTCCCGAAAGGAGGTAGAAACCCATCAGGAACATGGGGAGGGAGGAAAGGCAAGCATTGATAAGGGCGACCTTGCCAGCTTGAGTATTGTAGTGGCCTCTCCACGGCAGGACCCGGTTGCCTACCTTAGAAACAACCGGAGCGAAATCCTTAGCCAGCAACTTGTGAGGGGAAATCGGTAGGCCAAGATACTTGAAGGGGAAAGAGCAAAGGGAGCAGTTTAGGAGATGCGCAACTCTTTGGGACTCAACGTCCGAGACCCCAATAACAATGACATCACTCTTGTCAAAATTGATCTTGAGACCAGAGAGAGCTTCAAAGTAGAGGAGAAGGAACTTCACGTGAGCTATACTATCAACGTTCAGTTCAACCATTATGATGGTATCATCCACGTATTGGAGGTGGAAGATTCCATTAGGGGCAAGGTGGGAGATGTCAGGGGTAAGATGACCACCTGTCGCAGCCCGAGTCAGAATGTGGGAGAGGGAGTCAGCCACAAAATTGAATAGAGAGGGTGAAGCCGGGTCACCCTGCCTCAAGCCCCTGCCGTTGGCAAAGAAGTTGCCGATGTTCCCATTAACCGAGATCGCAGTGTGACCACCCGTGACCAACAGCATAAGTCTGTGAACCACTGCCCCATCAAAGCCCTTGGCCAGTAACACTTGATGAAGAAAATTCTAGCTGACCGAACCGTAAGCTTTCTCGAAGTCCAGCTTTAGAATCACCGCTTTGGAACCACAGACACGCAGATCATGGACAAGCTCATGAAGGCACAGAATGCCATCCAGGATGAACCTGCCTTTGACAAAGGCTGATTGGAAAGGACTCAGAGTGCGATGAGCAATGGGAGAAAGCCTAGTAGCAAAGCCTTTTCCTCTTTCTTCTCTTTCTTCAAGGGTGAAAAGTACTTGCTTTATGCTCAACCACTATTTGACTCAGCGTAAAAAAAGATCCACCACTTGGATAGAGGTTTCCTTCTCTTTCTTGTTTCTTCCCCTCAAGCCCCACAAGGTTTTTATGCCTGCAGATAATCTTCCATTTCACCATCCTATGTTTACGATTGTTGTCCGCTGAATTCCAGTAGAAGGCACCCCTGTGTTTCTCAAACCCAGCGAGTGTCCCTCCTGAAAGGAGGTAGAAACCCATCAGGAACATGGGGAGGGAGAAAAGGCAAGCATTGATTAGGGCAACCTTGCCAGCTTGAGTATTGTAGCGGCCTCTCCACGGCCGGTTGCCTACCATCGAAACAACCGGAGAGAAATCCTTAGCCAGCAACTTGTGAGGGGAAATCGGTAGGCCAAGATACTTGAAGGGGAAAGAGCTTAGGGAGCAGTTTAGGAGATGAGCAACTCTTTGGGCCTCAACGTCCAAGACCCCAGTAACAATGACTTCACTCTTGGCAAAATTGATCTTGAGATCAGAGAGAGCTTCAAAGCAGAGGAGAAGGAACTTCAAGTAAGCTATACTATAATTGTTCAGTTCAACCATTATGATGGTATCGTCCGCATATTGGAGGTGGGAGATTCCATTAGGGGCAAGGTGGGAGCTGACAGGGGTAATATGACCACTTGCCACAGCCCTAGTCAAAATGTGGGAGAGGGAGTCAGCCACAAAGTTGAAGAGAAGGGGTGAAGCCGGGTCACCCTGCCTCATGCCCCTGCCGTTGGTGAAGAAGTTACTGATGTTCCCATTAACCGAGACCACAATGTGACCACCCGTGACCAACTTCATAAGTCTGTGAACCACTGCCCCATCAAAGCCCTTGGCCAGTAACACTTGACGAAGAAAATTTCAGTTGACCGAACTGTAAGCTTTCTCGAAGTCCAGCTTTAGAAACACCGCTTTGGAGCCACAGACATGCAGGTCATGGACAATCTCATGAAGACACAGAATGCCATCCAGGATGAACCTGTCTTTGACAAAGGCTGATTGAAAAGGACTCATAGTGTGATGAGCAATGGGAGAAAGCCTAGTAGCAAAGCATTTTTCTCTTTATTTTCTTTCTTCAAGGGTGAAAAGTACTTGCTTTGAGCTCAACCACTCTTTCTCTCAGCGTAAAAAAAGATCCACCGCTTGGATAGAGGTTTCCTTCTCTTTCATCTTTCTTCCCCTCAAGCCGCACAAGGTTTTTAGGTCTGCAGATAAACTTCCATTTCACCATCCTGTATTTACGCTTGTTGTCCGCCAAATTCCAGTAGAAGGCACCCCTGTGTTTGTTAAACCCAGCGTGTGTCCCTCCCGAAAGGATGTAGAAACCCATCAGGAACATGGGGAGGGAGGAAAGGCAAGCGTTAATTAGGGCGACCTTGCCAACTTGAGTATTGTAGCGGCCTCTCCACGGTAGGACCCGGTTGCCTACCTTAGAAACAACCGGAGAGAAATCCTTAGCCAGCAACCTGTGAGGGGAAATCGGTAGGCCAAGATACTTGAAGGGGAAAGAGCCTAGGGAGCAGTTTAGGAGAGGAGCAACTCTTTGGGCCTCAACGTCCAAGATCCCAGTAACAATGACTTCACTATTGGAAAAATTGATCTTGAGACTAGAGAGAGCTTCAAGGCAGAGGAGAAGGAACTTCAAGTAAGCTATACTATCATCGTTCAGTTCAACCATTATGATGGTATCGTCCGCATATTGGAGGTGGGAGATTCCATTAGGGGCAAGGTGGGAGCTGACAGGGGTAATATGACCACCTGCCGCAGCCCGAGTCAGAATGTGGGAGAGGGAGTCAGCCACAAAGTTGAAGAGAAGGGGTGAAGCCGGGTCACCCTGCCTCATGCCCCTGCCATTGGTGAAGAAGTTACTGTTGTTCCCATTAACTGAGACCGCAGTGTGACCACCCGTGACCAACTTCATAAGTCTGTGAACCATTGCCCCATCAAAGCCCTTGGCCAGTAACACTTGACGAAGAAAATTCCAGCTGACCGAATCGTAAGCTTTCTCGAAGTCCAGCTTTAGAAGCACCGCTTTGGAGCCACGGACACCCAGGTCATGGACAATCTCATGAAGACACAGAATGCCATCCAGGATGAACTTGTATTTGAAAAAGGCTAATTGAAAAGGACTAAGAGTGCGATGAGCAATGGGAGAAAGCCTAGTAGCAAAGCATTTTTCTCTTTATTCTCTTTCTTCAAGGGTGAAAAGTACTTGCTTTGAGCTCAACCACTCTTTGACTCAGCGTAAAAAAAAGATCCACTACTTGGATAGAGGTTTCCTTCTCTTTCTTCTTTCTTCCCCTCAAGCCCCACAAGGTTTTTAGGTCCGCAGATAAACTTCCATTTCACCATCCTGTACTTACGCTTGTTGTCCGCCGAATTCCAGTAGAAGGCACCCCTGTGTTTGTCAAACCCAGCGTGTGTCCCTCCTGAAAGGAGGTAGAAACCCATCAGGAACATGGGGAGGGAGGAAAGGCAAGCGTTGATTAGGGTGACCTTGCCAGCTTGAGTATTGTAGCGGCCTCTCCACGGCAGGACCAGTTTTCCTACCTTAGAAACAACCGGAGCGAAATCCTTAGCCAACAAATTGTGAGGCGAAATCGGTAGGCCAAGATACTTGAAGGGGAAAGATCCTAGGGAGCAGTTTAGGAGATGAGAAACTCTTTGGGCCTCAACGTCCAAGACCCCAGTAACAATGACTTCACTCTTGTTAAAATTGATCTTGAGACCAGAGAGAGCTTCAAAGCAGAGGAGAAGGAACTTCATGTGAGCTATACTATCATCATTCAGTTCAACCATTATGATGGTATCGTCCATGTATTGGAGGTGGAAGATTCCATTAGGGGCAAGGTGGGAGCTGTCAGGGGTAATATGACCACCTGCCGCAGCCCGAGTCAGAATGTGGGAGAGGGAGTCAACCACAAAGTTGAAGAGAAGGGGTGAAGCCGGGTCACCCTGTGCTACCTCTTGAGCACTGCGTTGGATTTCCCCGAAGAGGAGAGGATGATGCAGCAAAGTAGCGTAAGTATTTCCCTCAGCTTTTGAGAACCAAGGTATCAATCGAGTAGGAGCTACGCGCGAGTCCCTCGTACCTACACAAAAACAATAGGTCAACACAACTAACGCGCTTAGGGGTTGTCAATCCCTTCACGGTCACTTACAAAAGTGAGATCTGATAGAGATGATAAATAATATTTTTGGTATAGAGATGCAAAGTGAAAAGTAAAAGGCAAAGTAAAAAAGCAAATCAATAATAAAGTGATGGAGATTGAGATGATGAGAAAGATATCCGGGGGCCATAGGTTTCACTAGTGGCTTCTCTCAAGAGCATAAGTATTCTACGGTGGGTGAACAAATTACTATTGAGCAATTGAAAGAATTGAGCATAGTTATGAGAATATCTAGGTATGATCATGTATATAGGCATCACGTCCGAGACAAGTAGACAGACTCCTGCCTGCATCTACTACTATTACTCCACTCATCGACCGCTATCCATCATGCATCTAGAGTATTAAGTTAAAAACAGAGTAACGCCTTAAGCAAGATGACATGATGTAGAGGGATAGTTTCATGCAATATGATAAAAAACCCATCTTATTATCCTCGATGGCAACAATACAATACGTGCCTTGCTGCGCCTTCTATCACTGGGAAAGGACACCGCAAGATCGAACCCAAAGCTAAGCACTTCTCCCATGGCAAGAAAAACCAATCTAGTAGGCCAAACCAAACTGATAATTCGAAAAGACTTGCAAAGATAACCAATCATACATAAACAATTCAGAGAAGATTCAAATATTATTCATAGATAGACTGGATCATAAACCCACAATTCATCGGTCTCAACAAACACATCGCAAAAAGAAGATTACATCAAATAGATCTCTACGAGAGAGGGGGAGAACATTGTATTGAGATCCAAAAAGAGAGAAAAAGCCATCTAGATACTAACTATATGGACTCGTAGGTCTGAAGTAAACAACTCACACTTCATCGGAGGGGCTTGGATGATGATGTAGAAGCCCTCCGTGATCGATGCCCCCTCCGGCAGAGCTCCGAAACAGGCCCCAAGATGGGATCTCATGGATACAGAAAGTTGCGGCGGTGGAATTAGGTTTTTGGCTCCGTCTCTGGTCGTTTGGGGGTACGTGGGTATATATAGGAGGAAGAAGTACGTCGGTGGAGCAACAGGGGGCCCACGAGGGTGGAGGGCGCGCCTGGGGGGGGGGGGGCAGGCGCGTCCCCCTACCTCGTGGCCTCCTGTTAATTGGCTTGACGTAGGGTCCAAGTCTCCTGAGTTGTATTCGGTGAGAAAATCACATTCCCGAAGGTTTCATTCCGTTTGGACTCCGTTTGATATTCCTTTTCTTTGAAACCCTAAAACATGCAAAAAACAGCAATTCTAGGTTGGGCCCCCGGTTAATAGGTTAGTCCCAAAAATAATATAAAAGTGGATAATAAAGCCCAATAATGTCCAAAACAGTAGATAATATAGCATGGAGCAATCAAAAATTATAGATACGTTGGAGATGTATCAAGCATCCCCAAGCTTAATTCCTGCTCGTCCTCGAGTAGGTAAATGATAAAAACAGAATTTTTGATGCGGAGTGCTACTTGGCATAATTTCATTGTAAATCTTCTTAATTGTGGTATGAATATTTAGATTCAAAAGATTCAAGACAAAAGTTCATGTTGACATAAAAATGATAATACTTCAAGCATACTAACTATGCAATTATGTCTTCTCAAAATAACATGGCCAAAGAAAGCTATCCCGACAAAATCATCTAGTCTGGCTATGCTCTATCTTCACCACACAAAGTATTTAAATCATGCACAACCCCGATGACAAGCCAAGCAATTGTTTCATACTTTTGACATTTTCAAAACTTTTTCGATCTTCATGCAATACATGAGCGTGGGCCATGGATATAGCACTATAGGTGGAATAGAATTGTGGTTGTGGAGAAGACAAAAAGGGAGAAGATAGTCTCACATCAACTAGGCGTATCAACGGGCTATGGAGATGCCCATCAATAGATATCAATGTGAGTGAGTAGGGATTGCCATGCAACGGATGCACTAGAGCTATAAGTATATGAAAGCTCAAAAAAGACACTAAGTGGGTGTGCATCCAACTCGCTTGCTCACGAAGACCTAGGGCATTTTGTGGAAGCCCATCATTGGAATATACAAGACAAGTTCTATAATGAAAAATTCCCACTAGTATATGAAAGTGACAGAATGAGATACTCTCTATCATGAAGATCATGGTGCTACTTTTAAGCACAAGTGTGGTAAAAAGGATAGTAACATTGTCCCTTCTCTCTTTTTCTCTCATTTTTTGGGCCTTCTTTTTTATGGCCTCTTTTTATTTTTTTTATTTTTCGTCCGGAGTCTCATCCCGACTTGTGGGGGAATCATAGTCTCCATCATCCTTTCCTCACTTGGGACAATGCTCTAAAAATGATGATCATCACACTTTTTATTTTTCTTACAACTCAACAATTACAACTCAATACTTAGAACAAAATATGACTCTATATGAATGCCTCCGGTGGTGTACCGGGATATGCAATGAATCAAGAGTGACATGTATGAAAGAATTATGAACGATGGCTTTGCCACAAATACGATGTGAACTACATGATCATGCTAGCAATATGACAATGATGGAGCGTGTCATAATGAACGGAACAGTGGAAAGTTGCACGGCAATATATCTCGGAATGGCTATGGAAATGCCATGATAGGTAGGTATTGTAGTGACCAGACCTCAAACGGTCCAATCTCTGTGCTCCAGTGTCATCCCTGGATCAGTAATGCTAACACCGCATAGTACTTGAAGGATTTATAATAGAGTAGCAATCACACACTTATTACAACGAGTGTCTCAAAAGAGAACTTATTACAATAAATATGGCTTAAGGCCATCTAATAGCGATAACAGCGGAAGGCTTGGAAGATAAGTGAGTCCATCAACTCCAACGGCATCACTGAGTATAAAACCACGACCTAAGGCACCTTACTCGTCGTCTGAAAAGTCTGCAACATGAACGTTGCAGCCCGAAACGGGTCAGCACATGGAATATGCTGGCAAAGTAACACATAGAGATCAATGAAAGAGTAATGCTATACTATATGCATATTTGGCTGGTGGAAAGCTCTATGGTTACAGTTTTTGCGTAAAGCCAATTTTTCCCTACTGCAAAGGAATAAATTTTATTTAACTATCATGGTAGTTGTTAAACATTGAGAGTGTAGACACCCTCTCAATCCCAATTAAACATCATCATTAAAAACCCAACAATATTAATAAGAGAAAAATGATGAGATTCACATGATAATCCAAGTACTAGATACTCAAGTTGTCCATAACCGGGGACACGGCTAACCATGATTAGTTTATACACTCTGCAGAGGTTTGCGCACTTTTCCCCACAAGACTCGATCTCCTCCGTTGGGATTCTCGCACTACATGGTGTTTGAGAAACGGATGACCAAGACATAGTCTTTCAGAAGTGCTAGCACCTTACGAACGGGTAGACCGTTACACCTACTTTCCCCTACATCTGCTAGTCTACCACTGTAAGAGTTCGCACGACTTAATCAACTATGCTAGAGCCCATAGTAGCTTGTGGCTGCACACGGAAGTTTCTAGTATGAATAATCTCATGATCCCTTTGAGCCTGGGTGGCGGTCCAAAAGAAAAATAGGCAATCGCTGGAATACCCAGGTGCCTCAATCCACCCAGATGTGTGTTTAAGTTGCCACCTTAGATAAACCATTAAGTTAACAATCTCACATCTTTCATGGATACACTCACCCAATCCACGTCTACTAGCATAGCATGATAATATAAGCAAACGTAGAAGTAACGCCCAAAGGTTTGATAATGAAACAGGTAATAGGTACTACCTCATCCACTTCCCAAAACCCACAATTTAATTAGATCATAATCATGCAATGTGTGAGGATTGATCTAATGCAATAAAACTGGGTAGTAGGAGGTATGATCAAAGTGTTACTTGCCTTGCTGTTGATCTGGGAAACCTAGCGATTCGAAGTAGCAAGTGGCGCACTCCGGGTACTCTATCGCAAACAAACAAGCATACAATAAGTACTCATCTAATGCACAGGTAAAACTCAAATAAGAGATCTAACCATAAAGTTCAACTTAAGAACTCCGGTTGGCAAAAAAATCAAATCGAACGAAGCAACGAAAGACAAACGGCGAAAGAAAGAAACTTCATTTACTAATCTGAATCTAGGCCAACTTTCACAGAGGCAAAAACTTGTTTGAGTTGGTTAAACGGAAAGAGGGTTTCGAGACGAAACTCCAGGCGCTTGAATCGCCTGATTCCGATAAACGAGCGAAAAGTTATACTACATCGAAAATCGGATCAGAAATCGCGATCAGAAATAATCATGGAATAATCCGAGAAAAAGAAAAACGACGAACAGATTAACGAACGAATGTTCGTTATCCGGATCTAAACGATGAACGCATTCGTTAAAACGAACGAACAAGCGAACGCTCGCTAATTAACCTAAACCGGAAAAAACCGATCTAATAAAAAAACGAAAACTAAAAAAAACGAACGAAAACTGGCGAAAACCAACGGTTTTCTAAAAAAACCGGCGGCGGCGGTCAACCTCGGCGGGCGGGTCCGGCGGTGGTAGCGGCTTGGGGCTGGGCGCGGCACGGGCTAGGGTTTGGGGCGCGACGGCTTGGGCTAAAAGCGGCCCGGGGCGGTGCTATATAAAGGGCCCGGCCGGAGGAGTCCCGGCTGATCCCGGCCCGATGTCGGTTCGTTTTTTTTAATAATTACGTGCAGAAAAACAAACAAAAGAAATACTAAACGGACTCCAAAAATCCCGAAATAAATTTTCACCGGCTTCTAAAATCAAGCGGCGCGGGATGAACATTTATTTGGGGCCTAAATGCAATTTTGAAAAACGCGCATTTTTGCTAAATTCAAATAAAATAGCAAATAAAACCAAAATAAAATCTTGTTTGATTTTATTATTAAATCCTCCATATTTGTTTATTTTGGGAAAGTCCTTTTATTCCCTCTCTCATATTTTTGTGATAGAAATAATTGAAGATAAAATAAATAAAATCAAATGATCCTATTTTCAAAATTTGAGAAAACTCAAATATGAAAATAACAAAATCCCCAACTCTCTCCAAGGGTCCTTGAGTTGCGTGAAATTTCTAGGATCAACCAAAATGCAATAAAATATGATATGCAATGATGATCTATTGTATAATATTCCAAATTGAAAATTTGGGATGTTACAAACCTACCCCCCTTAAGATGAATCTCGCCCTCGAGATTCGGGTTGGCTAGAAAATAGGTGAGGGTGGTCCTTCAGCAGATCTTCCTCTCGCTCCCACGTGGCTTCATCCTCGGTGTGGTGGCTCCACTGAACTTTGCAAAACTTGATAACCTTGCTGCGGGTGACTCGGCTGGCATACTCAAGAATCTTGACTGGTTTCTCCTCATAGGTCAAATCATTGTCCAACTGAATCGCTTCCAGCAGCACTGTATCTCTCAGCGGTATATCAGCCATCTTTGCGTGGCACTTCTTCAACTGGGAAACGTGGAATACATCGTGAACTCCTGACAATCCTTCGGGCATTTCCAACTTGTAGGCTACTTCTCCCATACGCTCCAAAACCTTGTATGGTCCTACAAAACATGGCGCTAACTTTCCCTTAACTCCAAAGCGCTTAACTCCTCGAAGTGGAGATACTCGAAGATAAACTCGGTCTCCGACTTCGTAAACTGTCGCCTTGCGTTTTGAATCTGCGTAGCTCTTCTGCCTGGACTGGGCTACCTTGAGCCTATCGCGAATCAATTTCACCTTCTGTTCAGACTCCTTAATCCAATCCGGTCCAAACAACTGCCGGTGTCCAACTTCATCCCACGATAATGGGGTCCTGCACCTCCTTTCGTACAAGGCTTAGAAAGGGGCCATCTTCAAACTGGATTGATAACTGTTGTTGTAAGAGAACTCTGCGTACGGCAAATTGTTGTCCCAACTAGACCCATAATCTAGCGCACAAGCTCTCAGCATATCTTCCAAAATCTGATTGACTCTCTTGGTCTGGCCATCTGTCTGTGGATAAAAAGCTGTACTGAACTCTAGCCTGGTACCCAAAGTTTCGTACAACTGATTCAAGAACTTTGAGGTAAACTGGGTTCCTCTATCTGATACAATGCTCCTCGGAACTCCATGCAGACATACGATCCTGGTCATGTATATCTTTGCCAACTTAGCACTGGTGTAGGTAGTCTTCACTGGAATGAAATGAGCTACCTTTGTCAAATGATCGACTACTACCCAAATCGAGTCATAGCCTGAACGAGTTCTGGGCAATCCTGTAATAAAATCCATGCCTAACTTATCCCACTTCCATTCGGGTATTGGCAATGGCTGCAACAATCCTGCGGCTTCTGATGCTCTGCCTTTACTCTCTGACATACATCATAAACTGCTACATACTCTGCAATATCCTTCTTCATTCCGGTGCACCAGAAAATATCCTTCAAATCCAAATAGATCTTGGTATTTCCTGGGTGAATCGAATATGGTGAATCATGGGCTTCCGGCAGAATTAACTTCCTGATCTTCGGGTCATTGGGCACATAAACACGGTCTTCAAACCATATGGTATCGTGCTCATCCTCACGAAATCCTTTAACTTTTCCTTTGCTCATCTTCTCCTTTATAGAGGCAACCTCCTTGTTAGTCTTCTAAGCTTCTCTGATCTTATCCATCAAAGTAGACTGAATATCCAATGCTGCTACATAGCCTCTCCGGACTATCTCCAAACATAGCTCACAAAGGTCCTCGGCTAACTCCTTCGGTAAATCTCCCGTCATTAGTGTGTTGACATGGCTTTTACGGCTCAGCGCGTCAACTACTATGTTAGCCTTTCCGGGATGGTAATGCAATCTCATATCATAATCCTTGATGAGCTCCAACCATCTCCTTTGCCTAAGATTCAACTCCTTCTGCGTGAAAATATACTTCAAACTCTTGTGATCCGTGTATACTTCACAATGGTTTCCAATGAGAAAATGTCTCCAAGTCTTCAATGCATGCACTACGGCTGCTAACTCCAAATCATGTGTGGCATAATTCAACTCATGAGGCTTAAGTTGTCGTGAAGCATACAAAACAACTCTTCCTTCCTGCATAAGCACTGCTCCAAGTCCTCGACGTGAAGCGTCGCAATACACCTCATAATCCTTATTCTGATCCGGCAGAATCAACACTGGTGATGTAACCAAACGTTTCTTCAACTCCTGGAAACTTGCCTCACATTCCTCAGTCCATATGAACTTGGTATCCTTCTTCAACAACTCCGTCATAGGCTTCGCAATCTTCAAGAAATTTTCAATGAATCTCCGGTAGTATCCTGCGAGTCCAAGAAAACTCCGAGTCTCTCCAACTGTTGTTGGGGCTTCCCAATTTGTCATAGTGTCAACCTTGGTGGGATCTACTGCTATACCTTCGCCGGATATAACGTGTCCGAGGAATCCAACTTCCTTCAACCAAAACTCACATTTGCTAAACTTGGCATATAACTAATGTTCTCTGAGCTTCCCATGTACCAAATGCAAATGCTCCTCTTCATTCTTCGAGTAAACCAGAATATCATCAATGAACACTACGACGAACTTATCCAAAAACTCCATAAACACTTTGTTCATCATGTTCATAAAATATGCAGGTGCGTTAGTCAGGCCAAATGACATAACGGTGTACTCGTACAGCCCATACCTGGTGGTAAAAGCCGTCTTAGGTATATCATGTTCTCGAATCTTCAACTGATGGTATCCTGATCGCAAATCGATCTTGGAAAATACCTTAGCTCCTTGCAATCTATCAAATAGATCATTGATCATCGGTAATGGGTACTTGTTCTTGATTGTTACTTCGTTCAATCCCCGATAATCAACAACCATCCTTAACGATCCATCCTTTTTCTCCACTAGAAGTACTGGCGATCCCCAAGGTGAAGAACTTGGGCGAATATATCCTTTATCCAGTAACTCCTTAATCTGCTTCTTAATCTCCTCCAAATCTTTTGCAGGCATCCTGTATGGTCTCTTAGATATTGGCCCTGTGCCTGGCAAAAGCTCAATTAAAAACTCAATGTCTCTATCTGGTGGCATGCCTGGCAACTCCTCTGGAAACACATCAGGGAAATCCTTTACCACTGGTACTTCCTCTTGCACAACTCCTGTTAGGGAATTTACTTGAGTCCTCTTGGGCACATGTCGGGATACATACTTGATCCTTCTTCCTTCTGGGGTGGTGAGCAAAATCGACTTACTGGCGCAATCGATGTTTCCTCCATACATCGACAACCAATCCATACCCAGAATTACATCCAAACCTTGTGATTCCAAAATGATCAAATCCGAGGGAAACACATGCCTACCTATACTCAATGGCACTTGAAAACATCCTTTGCTGGCCATGTACTTCGCTCCTGGTGAGCTTACTAACATAGGTGTTCTAAGAACTTTGGTGGGCAGGTTATACTTATCCGCAAATTCCCTTGATATGTATGAATGCGATGCACCAGTATCAAAAAGAATGATTGCAGTAAAAGACTTAACCAAAAACTTACCGATTACTGCATCCGGCTGCTCTTCAACCTCCTCCACGTTTACGTGGTTCACCTGTCCCTTATTGAAAGGGTTCAACTTCTTCCTAGAGCTTCCATTCCCATTCTGGGCTTCAGGACATTCATTGGCATAATGTCCGGTCTTCTGGCACTTAAAGCAAGTGACTTGGCTCAGGTCTCTCTTGGCTGGGGTTGATGGGTTGGTACGGTTCTGGCCGTTGCTTCCTCCATTCCCATTACCATTCTTGGGGCCATTATGATTGTGCGAGCTACCTCCTCCATGGGTATGATAAAAATGTCCTCCCGGTCTAGGGGTAAAACATGGCTTCTGCTGAGCTCCAGAATTGTACTTCCCTTGTCCATACTTCCTCTTACGGTTCTCAATTTGCTGCTGCTTCCCTTCAATCATAAGAGCACGATCTACCAACTCCTGGTAGTTGTTGAAGGTTGCTACCATCAACTGCATGCTCAACTCATCATTTAGTCCTTCCAGAAACTTCTCCTGCTTAGCTGCATCCGTAGCAACGTCATCTGGGGCATAACGTGCTAGCTTACTAAAGTCTTCCACATACTGGCCAACTCTCCGTCCTCCTTGGCGCAAGTTGCGAAACTCACGCTTCTTCATGGCCATAGCTCCTACTAAAACATGGGCAGTACGGAAAGCCTGCTGAAACTGGTCCCATGTGACAGTGTCGATAGGGAAAGTGGCTGTGAAATTCTCCCACCATGATGCTGCGGGTCCGTCAAGCTGATGTGCGGCAAACTTCACCTTTTCCACATCTGTGCATCCTGCCGTGGTCAACTCCCTAGCTGTCTTGTGGAGCCAATCATCTGCTACTATAGGCTCGGTGCTACTGGAAAACACCGGTGAATTCAGCCTAAGAAAACGGGCTAAGTGGTCAACAGGTGGTGGTGGTGGTGGTGGGTTGTTGTTTTTTGTTGTTCCCCTGATTCTGATTCTGGACTAGCAACTGCATCAACGTATTCTACTGCTGGATCAACTGAGTAAGCTTCGGTGGGAAGGTAAATCCGGGGTCACGTCTCGGAGGCATCTGATGGGTTTAAAAAAGATGAGATTTAAGAATAGAGAGGGGTCTAAAGAGAAAACACTACCCATATGCACATGAGGCAAAAGCAGACAATTCACTTCATTCAATCAAACAAGGGCATACAATCGGTCTAACTATCGCAAAAGTGCTCGGACTACTATATTTACATGGTGGACTACTACTACTGATGGGGTGGTCTACTAGAAATATTCTTCGGTTGCAGACTCCATGATATCTGCTCCAGCTTCATCAACATAGTCATCATCGGTATCGTCTGGGTCCGAGTCGGTGTCGTCGATGATGATGTAGTCTTCCGGGCGAAACTCCTTGGGTTCTTTGTCTTCTTCTACTGGTGTAGGGCCTCCCATGATTATTCCGATCTTCTTGATCATATCGTCATTCTTCTCCACGAGTACTTCGATTTCATCTTCATAATCTTCACGTGTAGCCTTTAGTTCTTCCTCCAGTTCCTTGATTCTTGTCCTCGCCTTCTTCAGATCTATCATATTTGCGCACATCTGGTTCTCCTGTTGTCGAATGTGCTGGTTTAACTCCTGAATGAAAGCTGCGATTGATCTATCCTTCTTGGTACTGATCATCTCCCAGTGCTCATCTCGGCGCCCACAAATCTGGTAGATAGTATCCTTGAGATCATTGCGGTAAACTTCTCAAATACGTCCCATGGCGATGTGAGCTGCCATGCTCTTTCCTAGACTCCAGGTTGGTGCATCAAAGGAAAACTCTATGGGCTCAGTGACTGGCATGAACGTCCTTCCTGGAACTTGAACTTGAATCATCCAGCGCTCCTCTTCAGGTAAAGTGACATTGTAGGTTCCGGTGAAACTTGGTACTCCGATGTTTAGATATCTAGTGACTTCCTTCTAGTGACGTCCAAAGGGTGTATCTTCATCCGGTTGCGTGAACTTGTTCCTTGTATCCGCCATCCTAAAAGAGTAGAAAAGATGAGGAGTCAGAATGGGAAGAGTGAGTAGTGATCTAGGGCTTTAGCTTAGTGGCCGTGTCCTACAGTCAGTGTGTGCTCTGATACCATCTTGTAGCGACCAGACCTCAAACGGTCCAATCTCTGTGCTCTAGTGTCATCCATGGATCAGTAATGCTGACACCGCACAGTACTTGAAGGATTTATAACAGAGTAGCAATCACACACTTATTACAACGAGTGTCTCAAAAGAGAACTTATTACAATAAATATGGTTAAGGCCATCTAATAACGATAATAGCGGAAGGCTTGGAAGATAAGTGAGTCCATCAACTCCAACGGCATCACTGAGTATAGAACTACGACCTAAGGCACCTTACTCGTCATCTGAAAAGTCTGCAACATGAATGTTGCAGCCCGAAACGGGTCAGCACATGGAATATGCTGGCAAAGTAACACATAGAGAGCAATGAAAGAGTAATGCTATACTACATGCATATTGGGCTGGTGGAAAGCTCTATGGTTGCAGTTTTTGCGTAAAGCCAAATTTTCCCTACTCCAAAGAAATAAATTTTATTTAACTATCATGGTAGTTGTTAAACATTGAGAGTGTAGACACCCTCTCAATCCCAATTAAACATCATCATTGAAAACCCAACAATATTAATTAGAGTAACATGATGAGATTCACATGATAATCCAAGTACTAGATACTCAAGTTGTCCATAACCGAGGACACGGCTAACCATGATTAGTTTATACATTCTGCAGAGGTTTGCGCACTTTTCCCCACAAGACTTGATCTCCTCCGTTGGGATTCTCGCACTACATGGTGTTTGAGAAACGGATGACCGAGACATAGTCTTTCAGAAGTGCTAGCACCTTACGAACGGGTAGACCGTTACACCTACTTTCCCCTACATCTGCTAGTCTACCACTGTAAGAGTTCGCACGACTTAATCAACTATGCTAGAGCCCATCGTAGCTTGTGGCTGCACAAGGAAGTTTCTAGTATGAATAATCTCATGATCCCTTTGAGCCTGGGTGGCGGTCCAAAAGAAAAACAGGAAATCGCTGGAATACCCAGGTGCCTCAATCCACCCAGATGTGTGTTTAAGTTGCCACCTTAGATAAACCATTAAGTTAACAATCTCACATCTGCCATGGATACACTCACCCAATCCACGTCTACTAGCATAGCATGACAATATAAGCAAACGTAGAAGTAACTCCCAAAGGTTTGATAATGAAAGAGGTAATAGGTACTACCTCATCTACTTCCCAAAACCCACAATTTAATTAGATCCTAATCATGCAATGTGTGAGGATTGATCTAATGCAATAAAACTAGGTAGTAGGAGGTATGATCAAAGTGTTACTTGCCTTGCTGATGATCCGGGAAACCTAGCGATACGAAGTAGCAAGCGGCGCACTCCGGGTACTCTATCGCAAAGAAACCAGCATACAATAAGTACTCATCTAATGCAGAGGTAAAACTCAAATAAGAGATCTAACCAGAAAGTTCAAATTAAGAACTCCGGTTGGCAAAAAAAATCAAATCGAACGAAGCAACGAAAGATAAACGACAAAAGAAACAAACTTCGTTTACTAATCTGAATCTAGGTCAAATTTTACAGAGGCAAAAACTTGTTTGAGTTGGTTAAATGGAAAGAGGGTTTCGAGACGAAACAACAGGCGCTTATATCGCCTGATTCTGATAAACGAGCGAAAAGTTATACTAGATCGAAAATCGGATCAGAAATCGCGATCAGAAATAATCACGGAATAATCCAAGAAAAAGAAAAACGACGAACAGATTAACGAACGAACGTTCGTTATCCGGATCTAAACGATGAACACGTTCGTTAAAACGAACGAATGAGCGAACGCTCGCTAATTAACCTAAACCGGAAAAAACGATCTAATAAAAAAACGGAAACTAAAAAAACCGAACGAAAACCGACGAAAACCAACGGTTTTCTAAAAAAACGGCGGCGGCGGTCAACCTCGGCGGGCGGGTCCGGCGGCGGCGGCTTGGGGCCGGGCGCGGCGCGGGCTAGGGTTTGGGGCGCGGCGGCTTGGGCTAAAAGCGGCCCGGGGCGGCGCTATATAAAGGGCCCGGCCGGAGGAGTCCCGGACGATCCCGGCCCGAAGTCGGTTCGTTTTTTTTAAATAATTACACGCAGAAAAACAAACAAAAGAAATAATAAACGGACTCCAAAAATCCCGAAATAAATTTTCCCTGGCTTCTAAAATCAAGCCGCACATGATGAACATTTATTTGGGGCCTAAATGCAATTTTGAAAAACGCGCATTTTTCCTAAATTTAAATAAAATAGCAAATAAAACCAAAGTAAAATCTTATTTGATTTTATTATTAAATCCTCCATATTTTTTTATTTTGGAAAGTCATTTTACTCCCTCTCTCATATTTTTGTGATAGAAATAATTGAAGATAAAATAAATAAAATCAAATGATCTTATTTTCAAAATTTGGGAAAACTCAAATATGAAAATAACAAAATCCCCAACTCTCTCCGAGGGTCCTTGAGTTGCGTGAAATTTCTAGGATCAACCAAAATGCAATAAAATATGATATGTAATGATGATCTATTGTATAATATTTCAAATTAAAAATTTGGGATATTACAGGTATGGTGGCCGTTTTGAGGAAGGTATTTGGTGGGTGTATGATACCGGCGAAAAGTGCGCAGTATTAGAGAGGCTAGCAATGGTGGAAAGAAGGAAAGTGCGTATAATCCATGGACTCAACATTTGTCATAAAGAACTTATATACTTATTGCAAAAATCTAGAAGTTATCAAAGCAAAGTATTACGCGCATGCTCCTAGGGGGATAGATTGGTAGGAAAAGACCATCGCTCGTCCCCGACCGCCACTCATAAGGAAGACAATCAATAAATAAATCATGCTCTGACTTCATCACATAATGGTTCACCATACATGCATGCTACGGGAATCACAAACTTTAACACAAGCATTTCTCAAATTCACAACTACTGAACTAGCATGACTCTAATATCACCATCCTCATATCTCAAAACAATTATCAAGAATCAATTTTTTTAGTATTCAACGCACTCAAAAGAAAGTTTTACAAATCTTGAATACCAAGCATATTATTATTAAGCAAATTACCATGCTATTAAGACTCCCAAAATAATCTAAGTGAAGTATGAGAGATCAATAGTTTCTATAAAACAAATCCACCACCGTGCTCTAAAAGATATAAGTGAAGCACTAGAGCAAAATTATATAACTCAAAAGATATAAGTGAAGCACATAGAGTATTCTATCAAATTCCAAATTATGTATGGCTCTCTCAAAAGGTGTGTACAGCAAGGATGATTGTGGTAGACTAACAAGAAAAGACTCAAATCATAAAAGACGCTCCAAGCAAAACACATATCATGTGGTGAATAAAAATATAGCTCCAAGTAAAGTTACCGATAGAAGTAGACGAAAGAGGGGATGCCTTCCGGGGCATCCCCAAGATTTGGCTTTTAGGTGTCCTTAGATTATCTTGGGGGTGCCATGGTCATCCCCAAGCTTAGGCTCTTGCCACTCCTTGTTCCATAATCCATCAAATCTTTACCCAAAACTTGAAAACTTCACAACACAAAACTTAAAGTAGAAAACCTCGTGAGCTCCGTTAGCAAAAGAAAACAAAAGACCACTTCAAGGTACTGTAATGAACTCATTCTTTATTTATATGGGTGTTATACCTACTTTATTCCAACTTCTCTATGGTTTATAAACTATTTTATTAGCCATAGATTTATCAAAGTAAGCAAACAACACACGAAAAACAGAATTTGTCAAAAACAAAACAGTCTGTAGTAATCTGTAGCTAGAGCTAGATCTGGAACCCCAAAAATTCTACAATAAATTTCTGGACGTGAGGAATCTATCTATTAATCATCTGCAAAAAGAATTAACTAAATAGCACTTTCCAAATAAAAATGACAGCAGTTCTCGTGAGCGCTAAAGTTTCTGTTTTTTACAGCAAGTTCAACAAGACTTTCCCCAAGTCTTCCCAATGGTTCTACTTGGCACAAACACTAATTAAACACAAAAAACACAACCAAAACAGAGTCTAAATAATTTATTTATTGAATAACAGCAAGGAAAAATATTGGGTTGCCTCCCAACAAGCGCTTTTCTTTAAAGCCCTTTTAGCTAGGCATTGATAATGTTAATGATGCTCACATGAAAGACAAGAATTGAAGCACAAAGAGAGCATAAAAAAATGTGACAAACACATATAAGTCTAACATACTTCCTATGCATAGGCATCTTATAGGCAAACAAATTACCAAGGCAAGCAAAGACTGGCATATGCAAGGAAGCGGAAAGAAACAATAGCAATCTTAGCATAACGAGAGGTAATGAAAATTTCTACAACCATATTTTCCTCTCTCATAATAATTGCATGTGGGATCATAAGAAATTCAACAAAATAGCTATCACATAAAATATTTTCAACACGATCCACATGCATGCAAAGTTGACACTATTCCAAAATAGTGGGATTAACATTAACTAAAGTCATGATCTCTCCAAACCCATTTTTATCAAAAATTTCATAAGATTGAACATTCTCCTAATATGTGGGATTTAAAGTTGGAATTCTTCCAAACCCACTTTCAATATTATTGCAAACATTATAATCAATCTCATATTCATCATGGGGCTTAAATAAATTTTCAAGATCAAAAGAAGAATCACCCCAATCATGATCATTGCAACAAGTAGAGGACATAGCGAAACTAGCATTCCAAAGCTTAGGGTTTTGCATATTATAAGCACAATTGTCATTAATAGAATTTATACTATCATCATTGCAATCATGCTTTCTATTCAAAGATCTATCATGGATCGCTTCATAAAGTAATTCATCACACTTTTCAGATTCACGAATTTCAAGAAAAACCTTATAAAGATATTATAGTGCACAAAACTCACTAGTAATTGGTTCATCATAATTGGATCTCTTAAAAAGATTAGCAAGCGGATGAGGATCCATAGATCTTAGGTTCTCTGTTTAGTAATAAATAAACAACTATTCCAACCAAACGAGCAAACGAGCCAAGTAAGACATAAAAGCAAACAAAAAGACGAACAGAAGAAGGGCAAATAAAATGGCAAGGGTGAAGTGGGGGAGAGGAAAACAAGAGGCAAATGGCAAATAATGTAATGCGGGAGATAAGGGTATGTGATGGGTACTTGGTATGTTGACTTTTGCGTAGACCTCCCCGGCAACGGCGCCAAAAATTCTTCTTGCTACCTCTTGAGCACTGTGTTGGATTTCCCCGAAGAGGAGAGGATGATGCAGCAAAGTAGCATAAGTATTTCCCTTAGTTTTTGAGAACCAATGTATCAATCCAGTAGGAGGCTACGCGCGAGTCCCTCATTCCTACACAAAAACAATAGCTCAACGCAACCAACGCACTTAGGGGTTGTCAATCCCTCACAGTCACTTAAGAAAGTGAGATCTGATAGAGATGATAAATAATATTTTTGGTATTTTTGGTATAGAGATGCAACGTGAAAAGTAAAAGGCAAAGTAAAAAAGCAAAGCAATAATAAAGTGATGGAGATTGATATGATGAGAAACAGACCCGGGGGCCATAGGTTTCACTAGTGGCTTCTCTCAAGACCATAAGTATTCTACGGTGGGTGAACAAATTACTGTTGAGCAATTGACAGAATTGAGCATAGTTATGAGAATATCTAGGTATGATCATGTATATAGGCATCACGTCCGAGACAAGTAGACCGACTCTTGCCTGCATCTACTACTATTACTCCACTCATCGACCGCTATCCAGCATGCATCTAGAGTATTAATTTAAAAACAGAGTAACGCCTTAAGCAAGATGACATGATGTAGAGGGATAGTTTCATGCAATATGATAAAAAAAACCCATCTTGTTATCCTCGATGGCAACGATACAATACGTGCCTTGCTGCCCCTTCTGTCACTGGGAAAGGACACCGCAAGATCGAACCCAAAGCAAAGCACCTCTCCCATGGCAAGAAAAACCAATCTAGTAGGCCAAACCAAACTGATAATTCGGAGAGACTTGCAAAGACAACCAATCATACATAAAAGAATTCAGAGAAGATTCAAATATTATTCATAGATAGACTTGATCATAAACCCACAATTCATCGGTCTCAACAAACACACCGCAAAAAGAAGATTACATCGAATAGATCTCCACGAGAGAGGGGGAGATCATTGTATTGAGATCCAAAAAGAGAGAAGAAGCCATCTAGCTACTAACTATGGACCCATAGGTCTGAAGTAAACTACTCACAATTCATCAGAGGGGCTTGGATGATGATGTAGAAGCCCTCCGTGATCGATGCCCCCTCCGGCGGAGCCCCGGAACAAGCCCCAAGATGGGATCTCATGGATACAGAAAGTTGCGGCGGTGGAATTAGGTTTTTGGCTCTGTATCTTATTGTTTGGGGGTACGTGGATATATATAGGAGGAAGAAGTACATCGGTGGAGCAACAGGGGGCCCACGAGGGTGGATGGCGTGCCTGGGGGGGCGGGGCAGGCGCGCCCCCTACCTCGTGGCCTCCTGTTAATTGGCTTGACGTAGGGTCCAAGTCTCCTGAGTTGTATTCGGTGAGAAAATCACGTTCCCCAAGGTTTCATTCCGTTTGGACTCCGTTTGATATTCCTGTTCCCTAAAACAGGCAAAAAAACAGTAATTCTGGGCTGGGCGTCTGGTTAATAGGTTAGTCCGAAAAATAATATAAAAGTGGATAATAAAGCCCAATAATGTCCAAAACAGTAGATAATATAGCATGGAGTAATCAAAAATTATAGATACGTTGGAGACGTATCAGGCGACCTTGCCAGCTTGAGTATTGTAGTGGCCTCTCCACGGCAGGACCCGGTTGCCTACCTTAGAAACAACTGGAGCGAAATCCTTAGCCAGCAACTTCTGAGGGGAAATCAGAAGGCCAAGATACATGAAGGGGAAAGAGCCTAGGGAGCAGTTTAGGAGATGAGCAACTCTTTGGGCCTCAATGTCCAAGACCCCAGTAACAATGACTTCACTCTTGGCAAAATTGATCTTGAGACCAGAGAGAGCTTCAAAGCAGAGGAGAAGGAACTTCAAGTGAGTTATACTATCATCATTAAGTTCAACCATTATGATGGTAGCGTCTGCATATTGGAGGTGGGAGATTGCATTAGGGGCAATGTGGGAGCTGACAGGGGTAATATGACCACCTGCCGCAGCCCGAGTCAGAATGTGGGAGAGGGAGTGAGCCACAAAGTTGAAGAGAAGGGGTGAAGCCGGGTCACCCTGCCTCATGCCCTTGCCGTTGGCGAAGAAGTTACTGATATTCCCATTAACCGAGACCGCAGTGTGACCACCCGTGATCAACTGCATAAGTCTATGAACCACTGCCCCATCAAAGCCCTTGGCCAGTAACACTTGACGAAGAAAATTCCAGCTGACCGAACTGTAAGCTTTCTCTAAGTCCAGCTTTAGAATCACCGCTTTGGATCCACGGACACGCAGGTCATGGACAATCTCATGAAGACACAGAATGCCATCCAGGATGAACCTGTCTTTGACAAAGGCTGATTGAAAAGGACTAAGAGTGCGATGAGCAATGGGAGAAAGCCTAGTAGCAAATCATTTTTCTCTTTATTCTCTTTCTTCAAGGGTGAAAAGTACTTGCTTTGAGCTCAACCACTTTTTAACTCAGCGTAAAAAAAGATCCACTGCTTGGATAGAGGTTTCCTTCTCTTTCTTCTTTCTTCCCCTCAAGCCCCACAAGGTTTTTAGGTCTGCAGATAAACTTCCATTTCACCATCCTGTATTTGCGCTTGTTATCCACCGAATTCCTGTAGAAGCCACCCCTATGTTTGTCAAACCCAACGAGTGTCCCTCCCGAAAGGAGGTAGAAACCCATCAGGAACATGGGGAGGGAGGAAAGGCAAGCATTGATTAGGGCGAACTTGCCAGATTGAGTATTGTAGCAGCCTCTCCACGGCAGGACATTGTTGCCTACCCTAGAAACAACCAGAGCGAAATCCTTAGCCAGCAACTTGTGAGGGGAAATCGGTAGGCCAAGATACTTGAAGGGAAAGAGCTTAGGGATCAGTTTAGGAGATGAGAAACTCTTTGGCCTCAACGTCCGAGACCCCAGTAACAATGACTTCACTCTTGTTAAAATAGATCTTGAGACCAGAGAGAGCTTCAAAGCAGAGGAGAAGGAACTTCAAGTGAGCTATACTATCATCGTTCAGTTCAACCATTATGATGGTATCGTCCATGTATTGGAGGTGGAAGATTCCATTAGGGGCAAGGTGGGAGCTGTCAGGGGTAATATGACCACCTGTCGCAGCCCGAGTCAGAATGTGGGAGAGGGAGTCAGCCACAAAGTTGAAGAGAAGGGGTGAAGCCGGGTCACCCTGCCTCAGGCCCCTGCCGTTGGCAAAGAATTTACTGATGTTCCCATTAACCGAGACCGCAGTGTGACCACCCGTGACCAACTGCATAAGTCTATGAACCACTGCCCCATCAAAGCCCTTGGCCAGTAACACTTGACGAAGAGAATTCCAGCTGACCGAACCGTAAGCTTTCTCGAAGTCCAGCTTTCGAATCACCGCTTTGGAACCACGGACACACAGATCATGGACAACCTCATGAAGACACAGAATGCCATCCAGGATGAACCTGCCTTTGACAAAGACTGATTGGAAAGGACTCAGAGTGCGATGAGCAATGGGAGAAAGCCTAGTAGCAAAGCCTTTTTCTCTTTCTTCTCTTTCTTCAAGGGTGAAAAGTACTTGCTTTAAGCTCAACCACTCTTTGACTCAGCGTAAAAAAAGATCCATCGCTTGGATAGAGGTTCCCTTCTCTTTCTTCTTTCTTCCCCTCAAGCCCCACAAGGCTTTTAGGTCTGCAGATAACCTTCCATTTCACCATCTTGTGTTTACGATTGTTGTCAGCCGAATTCCAGTAGAAGGCACCCCTGTGTTTGTCAAACCCAGCGTGTGTCCCTCCCGAAAGGAGGTAGAAACCCATCGAGAACATGGGGATGGAGGAAAGGCAAGCGTTGATTAGGGCGACCTTGCCAGCTTGAGTATTGTAGCGGCCTCACCACGGCAGGACCCGGTTGCCTACCTTAGAAACAACCAGAGAAAAATCCTTAGCCAGCAACTTGTGAGGGGAAATCGGTAGGCCAAGATACTTGAAGGGGAAAGAGCCTAGGGAGTAGTTTAGGAGATGAGCAACTCTTTGGGCCTCAACGTCCAAGACCCCAGTAACAATGACTTCACTCTTGGCAAAATTGATCTTGAGACCAGAGAGAGCTTGAAAGCAGAGGAGAAGAAACTTCAAGTGAGCTACACTATCATCGTTCAGTTCAACCATTATGATGGTATCGTCCGCATATTGGAGGTGGGAGATTCCATTAGGGGCAAGGTGGGAGCTGACAGGGGTAATATGACCACCTGCCGCAGCCCGAGTCAGAATGTGGGAGAGGGAGTGAGCCACAAAGTTGAAGAGAAGTGGTGAAGTCGGGTCACCCTGCCTCATGCCCCTGTCATTGGCGAAGAAGTTACTGATATTCCCATTAACCGAGACCGTAGTGTGACCACCCGTGATCAACTGCATAAGTCTGTGAACCACTGCCCCATCAAAGCCCTTGGCCAGTAACACTTGATGAAGAAAATTCCAGATGACCGAACCGTAAGCTTTCTCTAAGTCCAGCTTTAGAATCACCGCTTTGGAGCCACAGACACGCAGGTCATGGACAATCTCATGAAGACACAGAATGCCATCCAGGATGAACCTTTCTTTGACAAAGGCTGATTGAAAAGGACTAAGAGTGCGATGAGCAATGGTAGAAAGCCTAGTAGCAAAGCATTTTTTCTTTGTCCTCTTTCTTCAAGGGTGAAAAGTACTTGCTTTAAGCTCAACCAGTCTTTGACTCGGCATAAAAAAAGATCCACCGCTTGGATAGAGGTTTCCTTCTCTTTCTTCTTTCTTCCCCTCAAGCCCCACAGGGTTTTTAGGTCTGTAGATAAACTCCCATTTCACCATCCTGTGTTTACAATTGTTGTCCACAGAATTCCAGTAGAAGGCACCCCTGTGTTTGTCAAACCCAGCGTGTGTCCCTCCCGAAAGGAGGTAGAAACTCATCAGGAACATGGGGAGGGAGGAAAGGCAAGCGTTGATTAGGGCGACTTTGCAAGCTTGAGTATTATAGCGGCCTCTCCACAGCAGGACCCGGTTGCCTACCTTAGAAACAACCAGAGCAAAATCCTTACCTAGCAACTTGTGAGGGGAAATCGGTAGGACAAGATACTTGAAGGGGAAAGAGCCTAGGGAGCAGTTTAGGAGATGAGCAACTCTTTGGGCCTCAACATCCGAGGCCCCAGTAACAATGACTTCACTCTTGGCAAAATTGATCTTGAGACCAGAGGAAGCTTCAAAGCAGAGGAGAAGGAACTTCAAGTGAGCTATACTATCATCGTTCAGTTCAACCATTATGATGGTATCGTCCGTGTATTGGAGGTGGGAGATTGCATTAGGGGCAACATGGGAGCTGGCAGGGGTAATATGACCACCTGCCGCAGCCCGAGTCAGAATGTGGGAGAGGGAGTGAGCCACAAAGTTGAAGAGAAGGGGTGAAGTCGGGTCACCCTGCCTCATGCCCTTGCCGTTGGCGAAGAAGTTACTGATATTCCCATTAACCGAGACCGCAGTGTGACCACCCGTGATCAACTGCATAAGTCTATGAACCACTGCCCCATCAAAGCCCTTGGCCAGTAACACTTGACGAAGAAAATTCCAGCTGACCGAACCGTAAGCTTTCTCTAAGTCCAGCTTTAGAATCACCGCTTTGGAGCCACGGACACGCAGGTCATGGACAATCTCATGAAGACACAGAATGCCATCCAGGATGAACCTGCCTTTGACAAAGGCTGATTAAAAAGAACTCAGAGTGCGATGAGCAATGGGAGAAAGCCTAGTAGCAAAGCCTTTTTCTCTTTCTTCTCTTTCTTCAAGGGGTGAAAAGTACTTGCTTTGAGCTCAACCGCTATTTTAATCAACGTAAAAATACGATCCACCGCTTGAGTAGAGGTTTCCTTCTATTTCTTCTACCTTCCCCTCAAGCCCCACAAGGTTTTTAGGTCTGCAGCTAAACTTCCATTTCACCATCCTGTATTTACGCTTGTTATCCACCGAATTCCAGTAGAAGGCACCCCTGTGTTTGTCAAACCCAACATGTGTCCCTCCCGAAAGGAGGTAGAAACCTATCAGGAACATCGGGAGGGAGGAAAAGCAAGCATTGATTTGGGCGACCTTTCCAGCTTGAGTATTGTAGCGGCCTCTCCACAGCAGGACCCGGTTGCCTACCTTAGAAACAACCGGAGCAAAATCCTTAGCCAGCAACTTGTGAGGGGAAATCGGTAGGCCAAGATACTTGAAGGGGAAAGAGCCTAGGGAGAAGTTTAAGATATGAGCAAATCTTTGGGCCTCAACGTCCAAGACCCAAGTAACAATGACTTCACTCTTGGCAAAATTAATCTTGAGACCAGAGAGAGCTTCAAAGCATAGGAGAAGGAACTTCAAGTGAGCTATACTATCATCGTTTATTTCAACCATTATGATGGTATCGTCCGCATATTGGAGGTGGGAGATTCCATTAGGGGCAAGGTGGGAGCTGACAGTGGTAATATGACCACCTGCTGCAGCTCGAGTCAGAATGTGGGAGAGGGAGTGAGCCACAAAGTTGAAGAGAAGGGGTGAAGCCGGGTCACCCTGCCTCATGCCCCTGCCATTGGCGAAGAAGTTACTGATGTTCCCATTAACCGAGACCGCAATGTGACCACCCGTGATCAACTGCATAAGTCTGTGAACCACAGCACCATCAAAGCCCTTGGCCAGTCACACTTGACGAAGAAAATTCTAGCTGACCGAACCGTAAGCTTTCTCGAAGTCCAGATTTAGAATCACCATTTTGGAGCCATGGACACGTAGGTCATGGACAATCTCGTGAAGACACAGAATGCCATCCAGGATGAACCTGTCTTTGATAAACGCTGATTGAAAAGGACTCAGAGTGCGATGAGCAATGGGAGAAAGCCTAGTAGCAAAGCATTTTTCTCTTTATTCTCTTTCTTCAAGGTTGAAAAGTACTTGCTTTGAGCTCAAACACTCTTTTACTCAGCTTAAAAAAAGATCCACCGCTTGGGTAGCGGTTTCCTTCTCTTTGTTCTTTCTTCCCCTCAAGCCCCACAAGGTTTTTAGGTCTGCAGATAAACTTCCATTTCACAATCCTATATTCACGCTTGTTGTCCGCCGAATTCCAGTAGAAGGCACCCCTGTATTTGCCAAACCCAGCATGTGTCCCTCCCAAAAGGAGGTAGACACACATCAGGAACATGGGGAGGGAGGAAAGGCAAGCATTGATTAGGGCGACCTTGCGAGCTTGAGTATTGTAGTGGCCTCTCCACGGTAGGACCCGGTTGCCTACCTTAGAAACAACCAGAGCAAAATCCTTAGCCAACAACTTGTGAGGGGAAATCGGTAGGCCAAGATACTTGAAGGGGAAAGAGCCTAGGGAGCAGTTTAGGAGATGAGCAACTCTTTGGGCCTCAACGTCCAAGACCCCTGTAACAATGACTTCACTCTTGGCAAAATTGATATTGAGACCAGAGAGAGCTTCAAAGCAGAGGAGAAGGAACTTCAAGTGAGCTATACTATCATCGTTCAGTTAAACCATTATGATGGTATCGTCCGCATATTGGAGGTGGGAGATTCCATTAGGGGCAAGGTGGGAGATGATAGGGGTAATATGACCACCTGCCGCAGCCCGAGTCAGAATGTGGGAGAGGGAGTCAGCCACAAAGTTTAAGAGAATGGGTGACGCCGGGTCACCCTGCCTCAGGCCCCTGCCATTGGTGAAGAATTTACTGATGTTCCCATTAACCGTGACCGTAGTGTGACCACCCGTGACCAACTGCATAAGTCTGTGAACCACTGCCCCATCAAAGCCCTTGGCCAGTAACACTTGACGAAGAAAATTCCAGCTAACCAAACTGTAAGCTTTCTCGAAGTCCAGCTTTAGAATCATCACTTTGGAGCTACAGATACGTAGGTCATGGACAATCTCATGAAGACACATAATGCCATCCAGGATGAACCTGCCTTTGACAAAGGCTGATTGGAAAGGATTCAGAGTGCGATGAGCAATGGGAGAAAGCCTAGTAGCAAAGCCTTTTCTCTTTCTTCTCTTTCTTCAAGGGTGAAAAGTACTTGCTTTGAGCTCAACCACTCTTTGACTCAGCGTAAAAAAAGATCCACCACTTGGATAGAGGTTCGCATCTCTTTCTTCTTTCTTCCCTTCAAGCCCCACACCTTTATTCGCCCCCGTTTTCTCCTCCACTGGCCCTCCTCTAACAATCACCCCCACACATTCGTTCCTCCTTTGATGCCGTCAGCCCATCTCTTACTGCCGTTGGCCCCGTCTCCTTATGCCCCCTTTCCTCATGCCTGGCTCCCTTTCCTTATTCTTTCCCGCTAATGGGCGTGATGGGCGAGGTGCAAGCTGTGAAGGCGGCGGCTGGAGCAGCAACTAGGGAGGAGATGTGCTGGCTTGACCACGGGAATCGGGAGGCCGCCAGCTCCATGGAAGGTCCGTGGTGGAACTTCAATGTTCTTCCCCTTTAGAACGTGTCAACTCTCATGTGTGCATAAAGATGTTAGACGAACCTTGACAACATGTCATATGCGACATTAATTCCTTTTGCGTCACGATATATGTGGTTGAGCTCAAAGCAAGTACTTTTCACCCTTGTGGTAACTTGACCTCTCTTCTTGAAACTGTAATACATATTCCCAAACCGGGTTAACACTTACCCCAAGTCGCATGGCCATGTTTTCCGACTCTGATCACTCGAGAGGATCCATAGAATATCTCTCCGTATAGGAGGGGCAAATCCCATCTTGGTCAACCATGTCTCACGCATGTCTCACGACTCCCCCGAAAGCTATCTTTATAACTTCCCAATTATGGAGTAGTGTTTGATAGACCCTACGTGAGTCGATCATCATCTCGAGAACATGCGGGGACCTCAGGTCCAGGACATGGAATATACATTGTAATTGAGACTCACAGGTGACACTAGCTCGATGTGTCTCAAACTGGGTTTGTCCGACACGGTAATCTCCATCCCTAAGTCCATACTATCAGTTCAGCATCTCTATGCACATGACTTGTGAAACATAGTCATCAACCGAATCGTATACTAGTCAAAGCATACGTGTCCGCATAACCTTATCAACTAGGGACCATTAGCACGGTCATCGTATAATACATAGTTCCACAAACAAGTCACATACTTATTGATACATATTATTGATGATGTTCAAAGACAGTACAAAACACTCACAAATACATAGGGAAATATCATCATCATCATAAGATTGCCTCTAGGGCATATCCCCCACAAATTCTTCAATATGCACATCTTCAGGGAGAGTTTTCTCTATATCATGAAATCAATATCCTCAAGTTTTACTTTCAACAACCAAATTTTTACTATTTTGTCGTCAATAGCTAAAAAGGGGTGACTGTAAGTGCATCTAGTGCCCCCTTGTAGGTTTTGTCTGATTAATGACAGAAGCGGTTAAGGGACTAATTTGTTTATAAGTATACACATGTGGAAGCACCTAAGGATTTAGTTTAACCTACGGTGTATGACCCCTTAAAATGTTGTGACAACAATGAAGTATTTGGTTTGCCCATTTAAAATTGGAGCGTGAAGACTTGTAGTTCTTTGTTAGTTTTTTCTCCATTGACTCAATAAGGAAAACCGTACAGTAAAGGGGGG
>NC_041388.1:616098726-616107298 GCF_002162155.2 Triticum dicoccoides | reverse complement strand
TGTGCTAGCTCATAGACACAAACTAACTAATTTACTCATTTGAGTTTAGGAGTTTAGAAGCTTGAAATTCGAAGCTCACAATCTAGCGAAGTATATTTTATATTTGGGGTTGGCCATCATGTCTGGTTAGGCCAAACCTGATGATTTTCTTTTCGTCCCTGTAAACATTCTGACGTCATAATAAAAGCTTCGCTTGATTTGTCTCCAAAAAGAAACTATTTGGCTCATCTTAAAACATCAAAAGGATAAACTATATTGACCATTTTGAAGCTGCATACCACTAGTACAAGCTACGGTATCGTGTATCTATTGCGGCAAGCTGAGTATGGCAGGATGGGCGTAGAGTCCGGTGAGCCAGCCGTGGGCGATGTACTTGTTGGCGGCCTCGGTGTAATGGATGCCGTCCCAGAAGAGGTGGGTGGATGGGTCGCTGCAGGCGGTGGCGCCGGGCAAGCCGCACGCCGATCCGTGCATGTTGTAGTTGTACCGCCCGCCCCCGCCGCAGCACGCTCTCAGGGGCTCCCCTGTGAACCCTGCAGTGCAGACCATCTATGGTTATTTACTAATTACTACTGTCAGACAGGAGTTAACTAATGCTTACAGAGTTGACCTATATATCTTGAAATTCCATTTTTGCATGGTACCCCACGTACACCCAACCCAACAAAATTTAAGTGCCGCGCGCTCTGCCATGCTTGTAGCTTTTCGATCGAGATGCCAAACGAATCTCTTGTTGGACCGAAAATATCGTTTAATTGAATGCGCCAGCTTTCATTACCACCCCCACATGCATTCATGCGCCGGGTTAAACGCAGCTAGCGGCTGCAAACAGTGGCGGAGCTAGATGCAGACTACGCCTGGGGCTGTGCTATGTTGAGTGATAAACTTTTATAATTTTCTATGCTTTGCATGAAGAAATTACAAAGGAAGTTGTTTCTAGGCCTGGGGCTATAGCCCTAGCTGCCCTAGGCCTGTCTCCGCCACTGGCTGCAAAGACCTTGATGGTGTACGTCTGCAGTTAATCCTAGCCAGTATACTCTCTTCATCTCTAAATATAAGTCTTTTTAGAAATTCTAATGCGGACTACATATGAAGTAAAATAAGATTCGAATGTAGCCCGTATCAAAATCTATATAGCCAGTATACTCTCTCTATCCCTAAATATAAGTCCTTTTAAAGATTCTAATGCGGTACATATGACGTAAAATAAGATTCAAACGTAGTCCGTATCAAAATCTATAAAATATCTTATATTTAGAAACAGAGGGAATAATATACATTTCCTTTTGATCTCATCAATAAGTTTGACTTTGCTAATTAAAGGCCACTGCGCGCGTGAATTCGTGGTCACGTCGCCACATAATGAACTAGTAGTAGTCAGAAATCACACATGGATGATATATTGACGATTATATATTGCTGCTAGCAGCTATCCTGATCTCGATCGATCTACACCACCCTACAGTCGAGAAATGAAACTAAAATTTGCCTTGTTTCTAACAAATGAATCAAGACTAACAAGGCCGAAAGAGCGGGGGACTCCGAGAGAAAGCTTACCGAGCTTTCCCGGGCGCCGGATGAGCCGCGCCACGGGCTTGTGGTAGTCGGCATACACCAGCGTCGTCCCCGGGTACTTCACACGCGTGCGCCTCACGCTCTCCTGCAGCATCCAGTTATGGTACTGCGAGAGGCCGTTGAGCCGCCGCAGGCATCCCGTCCGGCGGTCGTACTCCGTCGCGTTCGCCGCCACCGCGTATTTCGTCAGCACCATCGGCGTGCACCCCATCGGCGGCGTCCCTGATACCACCACGTACCTCGCTCCCTCCTCCACCAACCTCTGTATGCATGCACGCACGCGCATAATTAAGAAGGAATGTGTAAAGTGACAAGTAATTTGCCACGAAGTGAAGTGTCTGTCACCTCGACGCTTCTGATGATGGCCTGCACAACGTCCGGCACAAAGGACTTGGCCTCCTGCAGGCTCTTCCCGCCGGAGAGGATGTAGTTGTAGTCGGTGAGGCCCAACTCGCCTACAACGAACAGAGACTTCGCGAGGTGCTCCCGGCATTCTGCGGTGCTGTTGCAGCTGAGCGACTGCTTCACGACCTTCCGGAACCACGCTATCTGCGCGCGCAGGGAGCTCCGGAACGGCGGCACGCTCCCAGAGTTGTGCCGCAGGAAGAACCCGACGTCGAGCGCCGTGCCGCCGACGATGGCGAAGTTGGCTCCTTGGGTGAAGTTCTCTGCCTTGGACATGAAAGGCGGCACCAACGGGAGCTCCAGCGCCTCCGCTGCGCATGTCATGTGCAAACAACAAATCAGCAAGAACGCAGCATCTATTCAGCGACTTTTTACTTTGACATGCAGAACTTTTGCACCGTACCGATGAAGTCGATGATGAGGCGGCCGTCGGAAGGCCGGCCGGTGGGGCGATGGAAGAAGGTTTCCCCGTAGGGGGGGCTGTTGAAGGGGCTGAAGGGGAAGCCGGCGGAAAGGAGGACGAAGTTGCCCGTGTCCGAGTACGAGCTGCCGAAGCTGAAGATGGAATGGAACCGCGGTGCGTGGTGGTCGGCCTCGGGGACGCCGGAGGCGCCCGTGTTATGCATGAGGCACGAGATGAGGACGACGGCGAGCGACAGCAGCGCCGGCTTCATGAGCGGATCGGGAGGAGGCGAGGAATGCGGAGCAAAAGGTTCCTTGTGGCCGCGGCGTGGCGTAAAGTCTAGGAGGAGTAGGTCGATCAAAAGTGTACACGGTGCAATAGTATAGTAGCCCCTCGGAACTTGGAACTCTTGATTGACTTTATGTAGTACTACTAGTTGCACACTCAGTTTAGGATTTTGAAAATACCCCAACGAATTTTATCTGAGTGATGGGCGGGCGACACTTGGCTCCATCTCTGATGGCAGGACGGCGATAAAATGTCTCCTCTAACTGAACCTCTAAGAGCATCTCCAGCCCATCCGCTAAAATCCGGTACTGCAAAATCGATTTAGGAAATACATACTTCATACATAGTACATAGGAAATAATTCATCACAACCATACTACATACATAGGAAATACATACTTCACGCTACAAATTAATCATAAGGTTGACGGTAACTCATCGACACTTAGGTAGAACTTGGTGACAGACTTGCGGAGCGTGTTCGCGAGGTCAGCCTTTTCCTTGGTGGCGGCCAGACGGTCGGTGGCACCTTCTTCTCTGGCCGCCAAAGCCTTCTTCGCGGCGATGATCTCCGCATCGCTCTCCCGACACCTCTAAAAATGCGGAAAGAGTTGGTCATGGAGCTCGCGAAGGCGTCCAGGGCTCCGCCTGCCGCTCTGGGAGCCGGCCACAGTCCCGCGCTTGCTTTGAGCACCATGGCTCGACAACGTACGGGCCGTCTGGCGGGCTCGTGGCACTCTTTCTCCGGCATCATCTGAGATTCCGAGTGTGCACGCGGCAAACCGGGAGCTAGCCTCCAGTTTGATCCTACCGAAAGTCCTGATGAACTACTCCTTCCTATACTCCACGAAAGTCCTGTTCCGTTCGGTGCCCGATGAGGCCGGGATGCATGATTCCATGCGTCGAGCATATTGAATCCAAGACGCCATATGTCCGAGAGAAGAGGCGCGCCATAACAAGGTAGTAGCAAGATAAGCCGCACTATAACTCAAGTTGATGCAAGGTCACCGTTTGACCAAGGGCAGTTGATGCACGTATTATGGATAGTACCATGAATACATCAGATTTCTTCCTCAGATTTCGCGGCTGAAATGAACGCGCTAGCTCCACAAATTTACTTCCCTTAATGTTTTTCTTCTTTTAACGAAGTCTTATCCTGCACCTATTTTCGCATCATGGTAATATTTTCCTGCTAAAACTCATTTGTTATCACAATTGTTTTTATCAAGAAATAAAATACAAGAAACAACTGCTTTTTTAGTTGCATTGCCCAGATGTTTTGGTTTTGCCTAATTTACTTCCAAAGAGAAGAACTATCATATCGAGTGTGATTTTTCTACACCCCAGCTCGGTGCACCAACGGTGCATCCATGCAATAAAACATATCAAAACACTTCAGAAAATTCTGAAACTTTATGGGAATGTTCATCAACAAATGTTATGAGCGCCTGCAAAATTTGGTGGTAAAATAACATTCGAGGAACTCTGTACAAAAAGACAAAATCACTGAAAATTAGTCAAAATGTGAGTGCACTGTTTGAGCAGATTTTGCAATTTTTCCTTTTTTGTACACAGCTCCTCAAATGTTATTTGACCACCAAACTTTTCAAGCGCCCATAACTTTTATTGATGAACATTCCTACAAAGTTTCAATTTTTTTTAAAGTGTTTTGCTATGTTTTCTTGCGTTGGTGCACCGAAAGTGGATGCAGCCACTACTTTCCCCTATCATATGTGCATTTCACTTGACTCTCTGCGCTAGATGCTTATATGGTAACCTATGGCCCTCGACACATATGTGTCTTCGTCGGCAATTTACCAAAGCATTTATCTTATGAACATGTTTTTTTTTTTTTGCAAAAGAATACAAACTTTGCATATCAATGCATTGAGTTCTTACGGAAAAAGATACACTGAGTTAATAGAAGAAAAAGTAATGCAGACGCCTAGAAACATAGATCACGCACACGATTACAAGAGAAAGTCGAACCTCCTAGAAATTAGCTGAACTACACTATTCGTAAAAGGCTCAAGTACAAATGTTAAACATGAAAGACATACAACTCAAAATATTGTTGCTACACGTACGCGATTTGCACTGAAAGTGTTGCACAAGGAGAGACAGTCAGCAATACTATGCGGCGACGGCAAAGCCCTATCCGAGTAGTAGTCTAGGGAGTTGTCGTGGGCCTTGTAGTTAGTGGGCCTGATCCTTCGATGTGGCACATAATAGGCCTAAAATTTCCAATACGTTCTCTCATGGAAATCAAAGCTCAAGTAGATAGTGCTACCCTTGCAGCCTGTTTGGTAAATACTTGGTCAAGGGCATGGGAGTTTGCACAAGGATGTTTATGAAGAGATTAGGCATGGGAAGTAGATTTTTACTCCCATTCCCTTGTTTGTCATATGATGGGAATTGGCGTGGGATAAAACTCTCCTCACGAATTAACAGGGTACCCCTGGGAAGAAATCGGTGGGAATTGGCTTCCCCAACTCCCAGTCCCCTTCCCACTTAAACTCCCATTCCCTCTAATCAAACAGTGGATTTTTAATCTCCTTACCCCTTAACTCTCATTCCCCATCTCTAATTCCCCTGAACCAAACACGCTGTTGATGGCGGGGAAAACCCTTGTGCAGACCGAAAAAGAGAAACGCTTTCCGATGAACAACGCCCGCTTGCTGAATCCCTTGACCAGAAATAGAGCCTTCTTTTCCAACTCCAGTCGATACACTTCATATGAGGGTAGACACCGACCGTGCACCAACATCAACTCCCCACCATTGGCCACGAGGTGCAGAGTATTCCCTCCGTTCCGAATTACTTGTCGCAGATATGGATGTATCTAGATGTATTTTAGCTTTAGATACATCCATTTCTGAGAGGAGTAATTTGGAACGGAGGGAGTATCTGTCATTGAGGAATATGGGATATCCAGCTTGGCAGCCACCTCCAGCCGTGGATGTGTGCCCATTTTCAATACCATGAGTTCTCTCCCCATGATGCAGTAGAAGTGGCCCAAAAACATCAACGGAGTATTATATCTCGAGTTTTCGTCCTTATCGATAACCTTCCAACACTTATCTCCGGGCTTGGCAATGCCTATGATCCCAGGGTAGGGGAAGCATAATATGAATGATAGAGAATCAGTGACAATGCAGGAGCCCCACGCTAAGCCGCCATCCAAAAGGTTGTGGATATAGTTCAAAGGCTGCAAATGTGGTCACCGGTGGGAGCTCTATGAGGTGGCGCGTGAGCGGGTTCAGCAGTCGAATGTGGGTTCGCTCACTGGTCAGGATGAGGAGGCCGTCAGTGGTCGATGTGAGCGTCTTGTGGACGTTGAGCTCCGGAAGATCAACTTGTATGGTCTCACCAGTGGAGAGGTTAAGAAAGCGACGCCGGTGGGCGAGTGTGAGTTGCTCCCGGAGCATGATCCAGCGACGGGGATGGAGACGGCAGTCCAGGCTATCAAGCCCCCGCGCATCGGTGCAACACCGCCGCCAAGCATGGCACACGGCACGGAAGCGGACGTAGTCGACCACGTCATGGGCAAGGGCATGATTGGCGATCACCCCGGCCGGCCCGTCGGAAAGACTCGCCCAGTCTCTCCTGCGGCAACAAAGTTGAGAAGATCAGAATCAAATAGTAAGTTTCAGTGGAAATTGGGCGAACTGATGCACGTACCATTCGGGTGTAGCCGTGCGTGCACGCTTGCCCCCCCACCCCTGAGAAGGCTTCAGGGTATGGGCGGTGATGGTGGTCGGGGTCGGGGGCGCGTGGGAGCAGAACGAGCAGTGATGCGGCAGGGTCCTGGACCGCCGTCGGGCGCGGCCGTGGGACTCTTTCTCCGACATCCCGACTTACCTAGTTCGCACGGCAAAACGGGGGCAGCGTTCGTTCCTTTTTTTTCCCGATATATACGCGTGTTTGTGGCCAATCGATGTCGTGTGCTGCTGCTTTTCCCTTTCGGGCGGATACCAACCCAGCACTAGGCCCAACCCCATGGCCTACGCGTTTCCTAGTTCACCACGATGGATGCTAGTCCTGTACCCCTAAGATGGGGCTGTCGTGGTCGCCGTGTGGAGGCACCGGTTCCGTGCCCACCGCGTGCACGCTGCCAGTAGACGCGCTCCAGTAGCGGCAGCCGGCATGGCAAGCAGAATGGGCCTCGTACTGACCCTAAACATTAAAAAGAAAATGCGATTGAGATGACCACCTCACACCGGTAAAAAGAAAAATGCGACCCAGACAAATGTCTGATAGCTGCCTCAAACATCTGGGTTGACCGGCACCCCTCGTATCCAGTCCAAATTTGGAGCGGATATGAAGAGCTCGGACGCATTTGCCGTGCCAGACCAGACAGGCCGACCTTACCATGAATTGCATCAAATCTCCCCTCCTCGACCTAGCTGATTCAACTTGTTCCTCTCCTCTTTTCTCCCTCCTCTGTGCCGGTCCTCCCCTAGCTCCGCCGCCGCACTTGCTACGCGTCGTCATACGGATCGGTAGAGCACCACCGCCATGCATGGCACACTGCACAAAAGTGGACGTAGTCGGCCTCGTCATGGTCAAGGACAGAATCGGCGATCACCCAGACCGGCCCGTTGGAAAGACTCGCCCAGTTTTTTTTAGAACGAAGGCTCAAGAGGAGCCCGACTTTGAATTAACAAAGCCATCAACCGGCCAGGATTACAACTCTAAATAACACCATACACCAGCTAAAGAAAAATAAAACAAACATCAAAGATAGAGGGGCGCCAGGGAACAGCTCACAATGCACATACACCAAGCTAGTTAGAAAGATTGGCGAAAAGCATATAGCTTGGAGATGCCACTATCCTCTTGCACGCCGAAAACCAAGGCGAAAGCGAAGACCTGGTCAGGAGAGTGCACCGACGACGATGCAAGGCATGCCGTTGCCAAAACCTGGGCTTGAAGAAAGACACATCCATCCAGATCCATCGTCAAAGAAGGCCCCTGCCTCCTCGCCTGGCTCAAAGGCGCCGCACCGTTGAGCGATGGACATGCTCACCCTAGAGCCTAGATGGATGGCCTCGAAGAAACCACTTGTGTGGAACCAGGCATTCCCGACATGCCGACGACGAACTCACCTAGAGCAGAGCAACACCGAATGCCAAAGTTCTGACTTGGAAGAGGGCGAGCGGTCAGAATGCACAAAAGGGCAACAGCTAGGGCCAAGACCAAATTGGGAGCTTCGGCTCGCTCGACGAGCTGAAGTTCAGCCACCGTAGGAGGGGAACCCTATCCCCTCCCGTCCTGGAAGATCCAAGGGCACCGGAGGAATAAACTTCAGCCCGGCGAAGAGCACCATAACACCTTGACCCAGCACCAAGGAACACACCGCCACCGTTGGACGCACGCTGCCGCTGCCGACACACTCCACCTACACCAAGGGCGTCGCCGCTGCCCAACAAGATTGAAAATTTCTCCCGGGAGACAAAGGGGAGGGGGATGGGGAGCAAGACCTGAAACGGCGCCTCCAGGAAGGTGCGCGGCGCCCGCGGCCATCGCCGCCGTCACCGCCGGCAAGGCTGGCTGGGGTTTCCCCCGGTCCTGCATCCGGACACCCACTCCCACCCGAGCAGACCGAGGCCCCTCGACGAGGCAGGCCGGATCTGGGGAGGGGAGGAGCTTGCTGGAGAGGGAGGGCAGTGGGGACAGCCAGATCTGACGCAGCCGGAGCACACGCAGCCACCGCGCGCTGGCCCGCATTCTTCGGGGATCTTGCCGTCCACACGGCCGAGAACCGCCGACCTGCGCCCACGCCACCGGATGCCGAAGCCGGCGACGCCTCACCAGCCGGGGCCGCCGCCCCAGATCCAGAAGCCCCCCACGGACGAGGCGAGGCGGCGAGGGCCCCGCCACCACCCTCATCGACTGCGT
>NC_041388.1:616096343-616098554 GCF_002162155.2 Triticum dicoccoides | reverse complement strand
GCCCAGTCCCTCCCGTGACAACGTGGTTCAAACGATAAGAATGGAATACTACTAAATTTTAGTGGATAACTAGGCGAAAGATGCACATACCATCCATTGGACACCGTGCATGCACGCTTTTCCCCCCAACCACAAGATGGCTTCATCGTCGTACTGCCCGCTGTGATGGAAAATTTTGAAGTGGAAACGCGTAGGCCACGGATTTTTTTAAGTGGAAACTAATATTTTGTTCCTCTATGAAATAAAATTTCTAAAGAATAATCTGTCTTGGTTTTAGTTTTATTGTGTTTTCTTTACTTTATGAGTTCCAAGAGAACAAGTGGATATTGTTTTAACTTTTGGGATTTTCTTAGTTTATCTGTTTTCCTCTAATATTTCAAGCACCACTTAATATCCTAGCCATGATAGGAATAAAAATAAAACGGGATAATCAAACACTTGACATGTTGGGAGCAAAGAGCCTCTGTAGTAACTTTTTTCAATAAAGGATGTATTTTATTGACTCAAAATGAAGCTTCAAGAGGATACAAACACAATGAACCCACACCCGGCCTCTGCATAGTTAGGATGCACACAGCCAATATGAACACACGCACACAAATGAAACGCCGGTAAAATAGCAAAGTCATATGAGACCAAAACTATGTGTAGGCGAGGAAAAATGACAAAGCTATTAGATCCATGATCGACAAACTACAACGATGACCATATTCGTACCAACCATCTCATGACACCAAACGAACGACGAGGTTCTTCAACAGCAACACCTTCAAAAAGGGAACGACGCTCATCGTCGCCATCACCGGTTCCAAACATCCAAGGTCAGATCTAAGGTTTCACCATGAAGAAACAGTCCAAGCATATCCGAGCAATGCCTTCAACAAGGTAGCTATATAAAAATATTGCCATTGCCAGGTTTAACCAACTCGGGTCGGACCTAGGTTTTCACCCCGGAGCTCGAGCCTGGGTGCTCGAGTGGCACCCCCATCGACCTCCCTTATGTGTTGTCACCACCACTTTCTCGCAACCCCAGCTACATGCGCGTTCGCCACCGTTGTACAACCATCCCTCTGCGTTAAGTCGTTGTCGATAGTTTGCATCTCACAACTAAAGTCAACCACCGGGTCTGAAGAGAGGAACTCTTATGAAACCTTTCGGTAGTCACCACAATCTACGGCGAGGCTACCATCGCAGGCCGGAGTTGTCACCGGGACCAACCACCTACGATGGAGCACCCATCGCTGATTATCACTTCGCCGGAGAGAGCTCAGCCCATACCGTCACGTAGCCACCGCAAGATCAAGAGCACACAGCCGCCAAATCAGCGCCATGCCTCCCGACCGATAGATCTTCGTGAAGGACGGAGTCCTGTGGCGGAGACAAGGGGGGCGAACAGGGGCCTGGCCCCCCCTAACAATCGAGGAAACTACGCATTAGTTAGCCGTAAACGTACCAATTTTATCTACTTGCACGTACTAGGCCCCCCCTAATCTCAAGCAATATGGAGAAAAGAAAAGGTCCATGAGAAGCCACGTACTGGACCCTCCTTGTCTCAAGTATAAAAACAGGAAAAAGAATAAGCCCATGAGATGCCTACCGGCCTTTACTAAGTCTCATAGGCCCTAGCGTACTTAGACTCTTTTTTGTGAATGGTGTGTAGTTAGACTCTGCCGTGATTGTCTCAAAAAAAGAAGTTAGACGCTGCCGTGATTAACGCAAGCAGTTAGCGATAGCGCAATCAATTATTGTATTATTATTTTCAATTCTCATCTTGTACTGTATATGGCAAAATTATATAAACAGATTTTTTCTCTTTTGCTTGCGTGATGTATGACGCCAATTTTGAAAATTGTAGATCAGCGGTTATAAAGAGAAAATGTCGTCAAACACCGTAAAAGTCATTTCATTTTGATGCATCGTTTGATGGAAGACGACTTCGCTTTGGCATTGCATGATAATCCATATGGAAATAAGGTTTAGCAGCTAAATTCTCTTCCGATGAAACTACTTTTCCTTTTTATTTTACTCGTAGAGTCAGATTTAAACTTATACAAATAAAACATGTTCTACAACGCCTATGTGATAATTTTTTATAGTATTATGGTAGATATTTTTATCATTTTATATAGCATCGAAGTGGTAAATTAATATATAAAAGCAAAATTGTTTTTATTTGCATTGGCCCCTATGTTGAAACTGTAGCTTCGTCGT
>NC_041388.1:616087463-616096233 GCF_002162155.2 Triticum dicoccoides | reverse complement strand
GTGACGGAGTCCACCACAAGGACCAGCAGGGCCGCCATGCACAACACCTCGTTGGATTCCCTGATGCCACACCATAATTTGGAGGAGCAGGATTGTTGCCCAACCAGAGGAGGAGATGGCTAGATATGGCGTCGCCAGGCTAGATCAGGCTGGTCATAGTGGGAAGTAACTTAGACTAGTGTCATGCATATGACACTAGTCTAAGACTGCTCACAATGGGGAGTAACATAGAGTAGTAACTTGCCGATGTTACTAGTCTATGTTACTATCTCCATAGTGGGAGTAACATAGAATAGTAACATATGAGTGGTATCATGAAAGAGTTTATTTATTAGGCTATAGACTCATTATGCCTTGAAATGTGTGATGTTACAGTAACTAGCTAAGTTACCACAAACCCCTCTCTCCTCATTAATTAGCTGCCACATAAGCAATCTTGTATTGAAATGTGTGATGTTACTAGTTAAGTTACTCCCATTGTGACTAGTCTAAGTTACTATCTTTATAGTGCAAAGTAACATAATAGTAGTGTCATAGATTGCTCTATTTATTTGCTCATAGACTCAACATTTCTTGGAAAGCGCTATGTGATGGTAACATAATATGTTACTCCAAACACCTTTCTTCTCATTAACTAGGTGCCACATAAGCAAATTTGTTTTGGATACATTATGTTACTAGCTAAGTTACTCCCACTATGACTAGCCTCAGAGGCTCCAGATCCACGCCTGCCATGGCAGTCAAGCCAAGGGATTACCCCGTCCAGCCCGGCCCAGTTGCCGCAGACAACCTGCGCGCCAGTACGAGCTTGCGCGACGGTTGTTGATTAGCGTAGCAATCACAAACAACTGGTTTTTCCCCTAGGCTCTCGCGGCTAGGGTTTTACTCCTCGGCGGCGATCCAATCGCCCCGAGTCCTCAACTTCAGCCATCAAAGTCCTCGCCGGGCATCGTCATGCGGTGCCCCGGTGACTGCGATTCGATGGCCCCTCCTGAGGATGCCATCTCTTCCACGAGCGGCGGTACCTCGGCGGCGGCTAACCCTAACCTGGAAGATTTCTTCGACCAGTTAGATCTCAACGAGGAAGAGTTCAATGATGTGGAAATTGACGAGGACGATCCAGTGATCAAGGAGAGTGTTCGCTGGCTTGCCCTCGCAAGGGTGCATACCCAGAAGATCTTCTCTCCCTCCGCCTTCTACAAGGACATGAGGGCTGCTTGGAACCCTGCGCAGCAGGTAAGATTCAGGCCCGTTGGCCCCAATAGATTTGTGGTTCAAGCATCCTGCTTGGGAGATTGGGAACGCATCATGTCGCAAGGGCCATGGATCTTCCGTAACATGGCGGTGTTGCTATGCCAGTACGATGGTTTCAGTAGGGCTGAGGATGTCGTATTTGATCATATGCCGATCTGGCTACAGATACACAAATTGCCTGACCCGTTCTGCAAAGAAAATATTGTTGAGAAATTGTTTAAGGGGGCAGGGGAAATTATGGAGATGCGGTTAAACGGGAACACCCGTGGAGATTACGTCAGGGTGAGGGTTAATCATGATATCCAAAAGCCCCTGACGAAGTTTGTGAGCATAGTCCGAGCCAAGGAGAGGCAGGTGTACTTGGTACGCTATGAGAAATTGGCTCGTTTCTGCAAGGCTTGCGGTCTGATAGGCCATGATCATAAAGAGTGCGGTCTGGGAATTCATGACGTCAAGAAGCTTAAGTATGGAGATTGGCTGTATGCCGATGGCCCGAACAGGTCCAGAACGGATCTGAACAATGGCAATGCGCCTAATCCAAGGCAACAGGGGAGGCCGAGCAGCCCGGTGGGTACCCCAAAACCTTCATCGAAAGACCAAGACCCAGAGACTAGGGACACATCTACTAGTCCTTTAAAGGATCACGTGGCTAGGATGGAGGTGGACCGGGATGCTAGGAAGAGGCTTAACATGGAGGATGGCACAGTTGAGGCAAACAGGTCTACCAATTCCCTTAAACAGGTCCTTGCTATCACTGATGGTAGTGGAACTGATTTGGGCACACCTGCGTCGCCGTCGAGTAGCACGTCCAGCAGCAAACGTGCAAGACTCGCCAAGGAGAATGACACCAACGAGATATCGGCGGCCTCCCTCGAGGAGGACCGCCGGACGCAATGAATATCCTATCGTGGAACTGCCGGGGGGGAACCGCCGGACAATTCGTGAGGTGTTGGCCCTCGCAAAAGCCAATAACCCCAAGCTAGTCTTTCTTTACGAGACTAGATAGGAGTCATCGCGGATTGAGAAGCTACGTTGGAGGCTAGGCCTCAAGGGTTTCCATGGTGTCAGTAGTGATGGAAGAAGTGGTGGCTTAGCTCTCTTTTGGGATGAGTCGCTTGCAGTAACAATTCTGGATTCATGCAGTAGATACATTGATGTTAGCATCACAGAAGGGGGTACCGGTTGTGCTTGGAGAGGCACCTTTGTCTATGGCGAACCAAGAGTGGAGAACAGATATCGTATGTGGGATCATCTCTGTAGGCTGCGGGCTACCTCTATGGGACCGTGGCCGGTTTGTGGTGACTACAATGAAGCCTTGTGGCAACATGAGCATCTGTCCCGGTCCATGCGATCTGAATCCCAAATGGCGTCGTTTAGGGATTGCCTCCAGGTGTGTGAGCTGGAGGATCTCGGTTTCTACGGCATCCCCTTTACATACAACAATGGCCACGCACGAGACCGCAACGTTCATGTTCGTTTGGATCGGGCGTGTGCGGACGAGGCTTGGCGTGACTTGTTTCCGGCGGCGAGGGTGCAGCACCTCGCAACGTCGTGCTCGGACCACAGTCCCCTCTTGATTCAATTGTAAGGGGTGCAGGATAAACGCCGTAGGGTGATGGTGATGCGCTATGAAATAATGTGGGAACGTGATCCCACGTTGCCAGACTTGATTGCTGGGAGTTGGAATAAGCATCGTCCACTCGGTAATCTTGGCTCGGTATCAAAGTCATTGAAGGAGTTGACAAAGGATCTTAAACAGTGGAGTAAAACACATTTTGGCAATGTCCTTAAAGATATCGAGGCTCTTCGTTCACAGCTGGCTGAACTTCAGTTGTCCGGGCTGACCGTGCTCTTATTAGATCCAAAATGAACCAGCTGGACGAGTTACTATATAGGGAAGAGATGTTGTGGCTCCAACGTTCACGTATAACCTGGTTGAAGGAAGGCGAGCGCAACACAAAATATTTGCATCGCCGGGCAGTATGGCGTGCTCGTCGGAACCTCATTCAGCGGCTACAAAAAAATGATGGATCTTGGTGCAGCGCCCCGACTGACATGGAGCGGATGGTGCGCTCATACTTCAAGGAGATTTTCACAAAGGATCCCACCCTTTCACCAGGGGAGGTACTTGAATGTATAGTCCCCAAGGTGACGAACGAGATGAATGAGTCTCTGTGTCAGCCCTACTCTGATACGGAGATTTCAGATGCCCTCTTTCAGATTGGCCCTTTAAAGGCCCCGGGATGTGATGGTCTCCCGGCAAGATTTTACCAGCGGAATTGGGCGATGCTGAAGAATGATATTGTGGCTGCTGTACAAGACTTCTTTATTACACGCATAATGCCCAATGGGGTTAATGATACGGCGATCGTTCTAATTCCGAAGATTCCCCGTCCAAAGGAACTAAAAGACTTTAGACCGATCAGCATGTGCAACGTGGTGTATAAAGTCGTTTCAAAATGCATGGTGAACAGATTACGGCCTCTCCTAGGGGATCTCATCTCGGAAAATCAAAGCGCTTTTATTCCAGGGAGGCTCATATCTGATAATTCCATCATTGCTTTCGAGTATATCCATCATATCCAGGAAGCAAAAAATAATTCGCCCGCCTTATGTGCCTATAAGCTTGATCTATCCAAGGCCTATGATCGGGTGGATTGGGAGTTCTTGGAGAAGGCGCTAGCTAAATGGGGTTTTTCTCAGACCTGGATTTCACGCGTAATGGCATGTGTATCTTCGGTGAAATACTCGGTAAATTTTAATGGCAAGTTATTGGAGGCGTTCACCCCCTCCAGGGGCTCCGTCAAGGTGATTCGCTGTCCCCCTTTCTCTTCCTTTTCGTAGTTGATGCCCTGTCTGCTCTCATACATAAGGCTACGAGGGAGGAAGATCTTCAGGGGGTCAGAATCAGTAGAAGTGCGCCCGAGATTTCTCATCTTCTGTTTGCGGATGACTCTCTCCTGTTCTTCCAGGCGACAGCGCAGCAGGCAACTGTAGTGAAAGGTTTTTTGAACACGTATGCTTCGGCGACGGGACAACTCATTAATCCGTCGAAGTGTTCCATCCTCTTCTCGAATCATTGCCAGCCTATTGTGATGCAGGAGGTGAAGTCTGTTTTGGAGATTACTCAGGAGGTTTTTAAACCAATCCCTGAAGGAAGAATACATAAGGATAGGTTTGAAACTACTCAAGACCGCTTGCGAAAGAGGCTTGTTGATTGGAGTGAGCAATACATGTCCTCGGGCAATAAGGAGATCCTTATCAAGGCCGTTGCCCAGGCCATTCCTACGTATGTGATGAGCGTTTTCAAGCTCCCAACGTCAGTATGTGATGAGCTCACACGTATGATTCACCAATATTGGTGGGGCGTTGAGAAGGGGAAGAGGAAGATGGCATGGATGAGCTGGGACAAGCTGAGGCTTCCCAAGTCCATGGGGGGTATGGGCTTCCGCGACATGAGATGTTTTAATCAAGCTTTGTTAGCTAAACAAGCGTGGAGACTCCTGGACTCCCCCAATAGCCTGTGCTCAAGATTGTTAAAGGCCAAGTATTACCCACATGGCCAGTTATTGGACATTGTCTTCCCAAACAGTGGTTCGAAGGTATGGAAGGGAATTTTACACGGTCTTGAACTGGTGAAGAAAGGGGTAATTTGGCGTGTGGGAAATGGCACTTCAATACGTACTTGGAGGGATCCGTGGATCCCAAGACCTGACTCCTTTCGGCCAATTACTCCTAAAAGGAACTGCAGACTCAATCGAGTGTCGGATTTCTTGGATGACAATGGTGCTTGGAGAGCAGATAGACTGAATGAATTTTTCTGGCCTATGGATGTGGTTCATATTCTAAAGATCAGAACTTCCCCTCGCCAACGAGATGATTTTCTATCTTGGGTCCCACAAAAAAGCGGCCTATTCACGGTCAAAAGTGCTTATAGGTTGGCTTCCCAGAAGCACAACGCTATCTTTGCTAATGGATCATCTAGCACCCATCCGGACGGGAATCGTTCCTTCTGGAACCTAGTCTGGAAATCTGCTGTCCCGCATAAGATGAAGATCACCGCTTGGAGGATTGTTACCGGTACCCTGGCCACACAAAAGTGCAAACAATATAGACATTTATCGACGTGCGCTCTCTGTGGTGTGGAGGAGGAGAGCACGTACCATGCGCTGATAGCATGTACGCATGCAAGAATCCTGTGGGTGAACATGGGGCGTCGATGGCCACTGCCGGCGGATGACATGCTCCTTAATTCTGGAAAGGAATGGTTTCTGTCCTTACTAAGCAAGTGCACTACATATGTGAGAGATATGCTAATCATGTTGCTCTGGAGGATTTGGCAATTGCGGAATGACTTGATGCATGGGAAAGAAAGTACGCCAGTCGTCGCTAGTGTTGAGTTCCTAGACAGTTATTACAAGTCAATCAAACTGGCTGGGAGGTACTCAACATATGAGATCTTAAAAGGCAAGATGATTATCCTAGAGGCTACACCCTCCGCGAGCGTCGCTCGGCCGTCCACCTCTCCTTGGCCGGCGCCCGCTGCTGGGACAGTAGCCCTCTCGGTTGACGGATCCTTCCAAAAGGATGACGGTACGGCGGCTGCTGGTATGGTGCTCAGAAACTCGGAAGGTGCAATCTTTTTCGCAGCCTATCGTTTCATCTTCCACTGCAATGACTCGCTGGAGGCGGAACTGCATGCGATAATGCAAGGTATGGCACTTGCTATACAACACTCGGACCTTCTGGTGATGGTGCAGTCGGATTCTTCAGAAGCGTTATCTAGTCTTTCTAATAATGCACTTTGTAGATCAGCTTACGGCCACCTTGTGTTAGAGATCAAGGAACTGTTAGGTAGTAGGGAGTTTTTCTCCTTTGAAGATTCACCGTTTTCAGAATAGAGTTGACGATCGACTGGCCCATTATAGCCGCACGAAGCGTACTACTGCTGTGTGGTTGGGTTCAGTACCACCGTGTATTGAGGATTTGTGGCCTCAAGACTGTAACTCTATAATTGTGCAATAAAACTCCTTTTACCCCTGCAAAAAGAAAGTACGAGCTTGCGCGGCGGCTGCTGCTAGGGCCGCTCGGTGTGGGTAAGCCGGCGCAGCAATTCATGGCTTTGTAGTACCTTTATATCAGAGAAAGAGGCTCGGAGATACAAGCGATTCTCCCGGTAAAAGTCAATCCTCCCAAAGAAACCATCGACAACACTATTGATTATAAAAGGCTCCATTCTCGAAAAATAATAATTATAAAAGGCTCCATGTACAAATGCCAAACACAAATCATATACGACTGAAAATACTGTTACTCCCTTCGTCTAGGTATGTAAGTCACCTTACAAAAACCAAATAATCCTAAAACATTTAGGAACGGTACATTAACTCCCTTCTGGTTTCTTGTTTTGTGACATATCAACCAATAAGAGATGTAGGCGTGTTACTAAACATGACATGCAGTGGATAGTTTATTGCATGCAATGTTATTAATTAGCAAAAAGACATTAAGTTTTTTTGTTTTTCTATCCACCTTGGTCATGGTGCACAACGTAAGATGACTTACACACCTAGACGGAGGAAGTACTACATGTATAGAATCTGGCTGATAAAATCTACTCTGAAAGTATTGCCCAAGGAGAGACAATCGACAACACTATACGGCGATTTTAGGGAGTAGTTGAAGATATAGTTAGTGTGTTTGGTAATTCGAGATGGCAGATATAGGCCTCAACATTCTTATGGATTCTCTCATCGAAATCGAAGCGCAAGTAGACACTGCTACGGTGCTACCCTCGATAAAGGGGAAAACCCTTGTGCACACTGAAAAACAAAAACGTTTACCCATAAAAAGAGCCCGACTGTTGAATTCCTTGACTGGGAAACAGATCCTTCTTTTCCAAATCCACCCGATAGACGTCAATTATCATCGGGCAAGGCTTATAGCGTGAGCTAGGTTGATAGTGCACCAACATCAATTTCCCACCATTATCCACCAAGTGAGCCGACTGAGTCGCTGTGTAAACATGATTACACAACTTGGCTGCCACCTCTAGTCGTGGATCTATGATCGTTTCCAGTACCATGAGATTGTCTCCGATAACCCAGTAGAAGCGACCCAAGAACATCAAAGGAGTTGAACGTGGCCAATAGACTCCGTATTCGCGTGGTATGACCTTCCAACACTCATCACCAGGCTTGGCGATGCCTAGGAACCCGTAGAAGCAGAGCAGGAATGATATAGAATCAGTGACAATGAAGGAACCCCACACTAATAGTCGGCCATTAAAAAAATTCACGTCCATAGTGGTGATCGTCCAAATTCAGCAACATGGTCACGGGTGGAAGCTCTATAAAGTGGCGTCTGAGCGGATTTAGTAGTCGAATGTGGATGTGGTCATGGAGCAGGATGAGGAGCCCCTCAGAGGTCGATGTGAGCGCCTTGTGGCCGCTGAGCTATGGGAGATCCACCTTTATGTCCTGGCCGGTGGAGAGGTTGAGGAAGCGATGGCTGTACATAGGGAAATGTTGTCCGGGAATCATGATCCAGTGCCGGGGATGGAGACGGCGGTCCAGGGCATCGAGCCCACGCGGATCGGTGCAGCAACACCGCCATGCACGACACACTGCACGAAACCGGACGTAGTTGGCCACATCGTGGTCGAGAACGAGATCGGCGATCACCCCTGCTGGCCCGTCGGAAAGACTCGCCCACTCCCTCCTCATGTGGCAACACGGTTCAAAACATCAGAATCGGATACTAAATTTTAGTGGATAATAACCACGCGAAAGATGCACGTACCATCCATTGGGAGCCGTGCGCGCACGCTTTGCCCCCCAACCAGAAGAAGGCTTCATGGTCGTACTGCCGGCGGTGATGGTCGGGGTCGGGGCGGAGGAGCAGAATGTGCAGCGGTGCGGCAGGGTTCTCGCCCGTCACCGGGCGCGCCCGTGGGACTCTTTCTCCGCCATCATCTTTCGTGTTTGAGCCCGATCGATGCCGTGCTGCTGCCTTTTATGCATGGTATACGTAGGGGTTTGGACGGATCCCGACCTGGCACGAGGTTCAATTCCGCGGCGTACGCGTTTCCAAGTTCATTACGAATACGAATAGAGAGCAACTAGTTAACGAGCGCTTCTTCGGAAGCCTTGCAACGATCAGCGTCACTTGTCGCGCTCTCAGTCATTCGCCACGTGTCGCGTTCTGGACGTTTTTTTTTATTTTTATTTTTTTATTTTTCTGCGCACGTTTTCAGCTTTTTAAACTTTTTCTGTTTTTTCGACGTTTTGGTTTTTCCCTGGTCTTTCTTAGCTTTTGGATTAAAAAATGAGTTTTCTTTTTTACTTTCAGGAAAGTCACCGAGAGGCACGGTTGTGCTTTAGTGAGAGTCACGGCCGTGCCTTTCGAAAACGAAAAAAAACGCGTTTTCTATATTTTTTATTTCGCGAGAGACACGGTTGTGCTTTTATGAGAGTCACGGCCGCGACTCTCGGAAAGGAAAAAACAAAACACGTTT
>NC_041388.1:616055658-616086742 GCF_002162155.2 Triticum dicoccoides | reverse complement strand
GAGAGTCACAGTTTTGCTTCCGCAAGAGGCACGGTTGTGCTTTCGCGAGAGTCACGGTCGTGCCTCTCAGAAAGGGAAAAAAAATTTGTTTTCTGTTTTTTTTTCTTTCGCGAGAGTCACGGTTTTGCTTCCGCGAGAGGCACGGTTGTGTTTTCGCGAGAGTCACGGTCGTGCCTCTCGAAAACGGAAAAAACGTGTTTTCTGTTTTTTTTTCTTTCCACGAGAGTCACGGTTTTGCTTACACGAGAGGCACGGGTGTGATGTTGCGAGAGGCACGGGCATGCCTCTTTCGGAAAGGGGAAAAATGTGCTCCCGGTACGGTTTTTTCGTTCGGTTTTTTTCGTCCGGTTTTTTCATGAAAAAAAATTCGTCAAAACCTATCAACATGGGATTTAGTTTTGAAAATCTCGACGCGAGGAATCCAATGGTGAAAACGGTTCAAGATTTGGACATACAGTTTAAAAGATAAAACATTTTGAATAAACGGATCTACGAAAAAAAGAAAACTTTCAAGTTGCGACAAATGGCGCGCTGCATGTGCGCCACTTGTCGCGACCTGGAAAATGGAGTGTTCTTTCCAGTAAGTACTCCTTAATTAGCGATTTTGATACGAATGTACGATGCTAGCTATTCGTGTTTCGTTGGGTGCCTACGTTGTGCGCGATGAATTCTTCAGGTGTTTTGTGTGATATATATAAGGCCCCAGAGTAGTCCTGACTATGGGCAGCCCGGCACGGTCGGCCCAAAAAAGCTCGACCCGGCCCGGCCCGACCTTGTCCATGGGCCGGGCTCGGGCCTAGGTTTTGAGCCCGAAGCCCGTCGATTTCGCCATTTAAGGAAGAGGCCCGGCCCGTGGCCCGAGGCCCGATGGGCTTTTAGTGTGATGGGCCGGGCTCAGGCCTGATTTTAGGCCCGACGGCCGGGCCGGGCCGGGCTCGGGCCTGGGTTTTTTGCGCCGGGCTTTGGTTGGCCCGGCCCGGCCCGAGGAATGGCCAGGTATACCCCCGAGCATGCAGATCGCACTCGGCTCGAGCACCATCAGTCGGTGGCCCTGATGAGGCTGCTGTGGACCTAGACGGCATTTGCCGAGGCGGTTCTTGAGGAGAAGAGCGTAGTCGGACCATCGTGGACGAGGCAGGCCAGGTGGACGCAGTTGACGTCTAGCGGGGCGAAGAGATACGGGGAAGCAAGACGTCCGTGGCTTGCCAAATATTTTTGCGGGGGAAGAGGTATTATCATGCTTAGATGTGGTATTGTAGTAACACGCGACCTCTCACTGCATGTGTGTCTTCGGCTACAATTTAGTAAGAAAAAAAATCATATGATCAACTTTCTACGAAAATGTAAAAAGCGTGCATTTCAATGCACTGAGTTGATAGAAGAAAAAGTGATGTACAAACCTAGAAGTAGGCGTCATTCACACGATTACAAGAGACCTGTTCCCTTTACAAATTAGCCAAACTACACTAATCGTCCGAGTTTCCTAGTCCATTACAGCAAAAACATTCGATCTATGCATCATGGCAGTATAAAGAACACGAGAAATAATAAAAAAAAATACATCCATGTCCGTAGAGGCGTAGACCCTCATAGGAACAAGTGATTCTCCCGGTACAAGTCAAGCCCCTCATCACAAGAACAATCGACAAACACTATTAATTATAACAGTTTTACTAAAGCACATCTAGATGTGCCATAAGTATTGCACATCTAAGTTCTATGTCATTGATCTTACGTTGAGATTCGTGTGGATATTTTTCTTTTTCTTTTTTTTTTCCTCTTTATACTTGATTCACTCACTTAGATGTGCAATAATTAGAGCACATCTAGATGTGTTCTAGACACACTAAAAGGCTCCATGTACAAATGCCAAACAAAAAACATACAACTCAAATTGTTGCTACATGTATAGAATGTGAGCCGGTAGAATATAATTTGAAAGTATTGCACATGGAGAGACAATCGACAACACTATGCGGCGACGGCAGGACCCTATACGGCCAATTTAGGGAGTCATCAAAGATATATTTAGTTAGTTTGGTACTCCGACATGGAAGATAATGCTATCCTTAATGAAGGGGAAAATCCTTGTGCAAACTGAAAAAGAGAAACGTTCACCCACAAACAGAGCCCGCCCGCTGAATCTCTTGAGCGAATATAGAGCCTTCTTTTCCAAATCCACGTGGTAGACAACAAATCTTATTGGGCCAGGGTAATGGTGAAAGAGCACCAACATCAACGTCCCATCGTTGTCGACCAAATGGACAGTAGTCAATGTGTAAGCATGCTTACGCAACTTGGCAACCACCTCCAGTCGTGGATTTGTGCTCGTTTCCAGCACCATAAGGTTGTCTTGGATGACACAGTAGAAACGACCCAAGAATATTAAAGGAGTTTTATATGGTGAACTTTCACACTGTATTACCTTCCAACACTTGCCACCAGGCTTGGCGATGCCTAGGAACATGGGAAAGCAGAGCACAAATGATATGGAATCAGTGACAATGAAGGAACCCCCCGCTAATAATCGGCCATACAGAAGGTCACTGTGATGATGGTCTGAAGGCAGCAACGTGGTCACCGGTGGGAACTCTGTGAGGTGGTGTGTGAGAGGGTTTAGTAGTCGAATGTGGATGCGGTCGTGGAGCAGGATGAGGAGGCCCTCGGGTGTTGAGTTGAGCGTCCGGTGGTCGTTGAGCTCCGGGAGATCTACTTGTATGGTCTTACCGGTGGAGAGATTGAGGAAGCGGCGGTGGTGAGCAAGGGCGAGTTGCTCCTGAAGCATGATCCAGTGACGGGGATGGAGACGGCTGTCCAAACTGTCGAGCCCTTGCGGACCAGTGCAGCACCGCCGCCAAGCATGGCACACAGCGCGGAAGCGGATGTAGTCGGCCACGTCATGGACAAGGACATGATGGGCGATCACCCCGGCCGGCCCGTCGGAAAGACTCGCCCAGTCCCTCCTGCGGTAACACGGTTAAGAATACATGAATCAAACACCAAATTTTAGAGTAAACCAGGCCAACAGATGCACGTACCGTCGGTGGCGGAGCCAGAACTTTCCTGAAGCCTGGGCAAGTTTGAGCCTTAGGGTGAAACGAAAAATCGGGTTTTGGAAGTACAACATATAAATTGGCACCAAATTTTCGAACCACAAATTCTATTTTGTATGTTGGATTCAGGAGGATACCCACAATTTTTTTCCTCTTTCCTAGAACATGCTCAATTCTTATTTCACGGCGGAGCCAAATCTCTTCTGTTTCGGTTACACTCTATTCACATTTGGAGTGCCTAGTTTATTAACCCCAAACCTCCTCATCTCTGAATTATATGATATAAATTTTGAAATAACATCAACTATTTAGAACAAATCTTTAAAGAAAAGACTATGATCATGAAGGAAGGGATAAGCAGACTATGATGCAAGCCGTTCCACAGAATGTCGGACGGATCCGCTATGGCTCCACCCCAGGCACACGCCCTCCAGCCTCCACTCGCGGTTGATCCGTCTCCATATCTCATATCGACCGATGATGCCGCTGCCTCGAACAGTAATAGCCGAATAGGTTGGGCCGTGGAGAGGTGGAGTGATCGATGGATCATGTCTCATTTCGATTAAACAAGTTGTGCTACACCTACGGGTAATTACGGGATGATGGGAGTTAGGGAGCGATCTGACAGTGTTTAATTGGACATTAATGGGGTGGCCGGCCCACCCTGAAATTCAGAGAAGGGGTTTAGTTAGTGTGGAAGCAAGTTCCGTCCTTTCTAAAATAAGTGTTGTGCTTTTCGTTCAAATTTTAACTAAAATCACGACATTTCTTTTGGATAAGAGGAAGTAAAAAAGCTTACTTTTTTAGAGAGAGTAAAAAGCTTTTTTTTCGTCCGTTCTCAAATAAGTGTCGTGCTTTTAGTTCAAATTTGAGATAAAACCATTACACTTATTTTGGAATGGAGGGAGTAAAAAGCTTACTTTTTTTAGAGAGAGTAAAAGGCTCATGTAGTTTTTTTAGATTAGAAAAAAAGCTTATGTAGTTTTTTTAAAGAAAAAGCTTATGTAGGTTATTTTTAGGGGAAAGCTTATTTAGGTAGGTCTAGCATTTTTCCGAGTGAACACAGCAACAAATGAGCCGAACAACATGTCTTAGGTAGCCCATTACAGAAGGAAACGCACAGGTAAATCATGATTAGCCAATTAATCTATTAAATATTAGTCCAGCTACTACTAGTACATGCATGTCTCTAGTAGGCCTTCTCGTTTTGTAAACTGAGCAAACGGAAGCCCATTCGGCCACTGCTGCCCAGGTAAACCACGGTGCGATGACAATTTTTCTGGTTGTGACATGGCCATCGCTAGCTTGCTTGCAGCTAGCGAGCCGGGGCAAATGCTCAGGCTAGCCGGGCGTTGGCTCCGCCACTGCGTACCGTTTTGTGGCCACCGAGCGGCGTGCGTGCACCCTTTGCCCCCCAACTAGGACCCCCAACCCCGAGAAGGCCTTGTCGCATGGGCGGCGGTGATGGTCGGGGCCGAGCTGGTGGAAGAGCAGAATGAGCAGGGGTGCGGCAGGGTTCTCGACCGCCGCGGCCGCCGCCTGGCGAGCCCGTCGGACTCTTTGTCCGTCATCCCGAGTGCGCACGGCAAAATCTAGGGCAGCGTACGTCCCTTTTTGGTGGGCTGATCGCCGATATTCGCGTGTTTGTGCCCGAGACCGATGCCGTGTTGCTGCTGCTTTTTATGCATCGTACAGATTTGCCCGATCCTTCCGACGTGTGGGTGTCGGACAGATACCGACCAACGCTAGGACCAATTTCGTGTCCTGGGAGTTTCATAGTCCACTACGGTGTTCCCTTCGGCCCGGAGGAGACCGCCGCGGAACCGGCGAACCAGCACTCGTCTTCCCCGACTACGAACCGGCACTTGCCGAGGCCCGGAGGAGGAGCTCGTAGTCGGACCTGCATCCAAGCCTCCGAGGTCGAGGCCCCAGACTACGAGGACAACGTCCGCCGCGGACGACGCAGGCCGGGTCGATGCGGTAGACGACCAGCGGCGGGGCCAACAGATGCGGGGTAGCTGACCATGCTGGGGCGGCACATGCCGTGTGTGGGCAGCGATTCCATGACCATGCGCACCGCACGCACCCCAGCCGGTAGACGCACGCGGAGCACCGAGAGAACAGTGTTCAAGCGGAGCGCGTCTGGGCAATCCCCCATGGAGCAGATCGTGTTGGGCATGAGTTCTGTCAGTTTGATGTTTGAGGTGCTTGTAGATGAAAATGCTGAAATGCTCTAATCTTTTAACAGAATGTATTGAGTACTTTTTCTTTACAAAAATGGGACAATGCCATAAATTAAGTATCACGGGTCCTTAGAACATCAAATCCGCCTCCTCAAACGTCCGCGGACGTGCCCGGACACTGACTAGGCACGCCTCAAATGAACCACTTTGCATTTGCCTCTTTCATATTACATCCCTAGATCCATACAAAGCATGTAAAAAAATCCTACGTACTACATCTACGCACTATCCTAGCTACTCATCGTCGTCGGAGATGTCCACGACGACGGTCTCGGGCGCCAGCTGGACGGGCGGGTAGGAGGGCTCAGGATCATCCTCCTCCTGCTCGACCTCATCCATGTAGGCGAACATCTCTGCCTCCTCTGCGGCCTATTGCGCCTCCTTCTCCTGCCGGCGACGGCGTCTTGCCTCCACAGCCGACTCCAACCGGAGGGAATCGAGGATGGCCTGCTGCTCCGACTGCAGATCCCTGTCGCCAGCATCCCCCACATCCTCCTCCTCCGGGCTCATCCTCCTCCTCCTCAAAGTCCTCCTCGTCCTCGTCCTCGTCCTCCTCCTGCTCCAACTCCTCCTTCGGATCCAATGCACCTGGAGGTAGCCCCGTGGCGATCCGGGCTTCTCACCTAGCCCGAATTTGCTCAAAGAGCTCAAAACAATGCTCCGGCGTCAGAAAGGGATCGCTCCTCACCCGGCGGCGTGGGGGCATGGCTACTAGGCGGACGGGCGGAGTGGAAAGTGGCGGCTGCGGTGGACAGAAGGAGGAAAATGTGGATGGATGGTAGGGTTTCGGTGCCGCCGGTCGACTTAAATAGCCGGGCAATGCGCTACGCGGCCTGATGAAGTTGCGCCACGCGGCGCCACCGGTCCGACGAAGGAGACGAGCTTTGGACCGCCAGGTTTGAGGGCGTTTACGGCTGAGACCCCTTGGTCAGTTCGATGTGGCGGGCGTGCCCAGGCGTGCCGGTCGCCCCTATCCGCCTCATATTTAGACTGGATATGAGGGGTGTCGGTCAGCCCGGGCGTTTGAGGGATGTTTGAGAGGCCCGTTTGGGTCAAAAAATCATGACCGGGCAGTGACCGGGCGGCCCGCCTGTGCGTATGAGGCGGGTTTGAGAAGTCCGGCTGTAGATGCTCTTACAAACATACTCATACAGAAAATTTAAAATTTCATTCAATTCCTGGGGTGTTAAAGTCTTCTTCCTTCTGCATCAAAAATTAAAATTGCATTCAATTGTTGGGGTTGTTAAAGTCCTCTTCCTTCTACATCCACCAGTGGTGTGTTGTGAGCATAGCTTGACGCCGCCTCTAGGCCTCCGCCTTGTCAGAGCAAACTTTTTAAAATCCAGAAACTTATAGAAGCAGCGGCTGGAAAATCATCGATGTAGACCAAGTGCGGGGGAGAATTTTCATGTGGAAGAGCAGGTTTGGGTACACAAGTGCGGGGGGCACAGAGTCCCTCGCACGTGCTTTTTCTTCTTCCAAATTCCAAAACATATCTTCTGAATAAAAAGTCCAAATTAAGTTATCTTTTCATATTTGTGTTTGTCATGACGAGGACTTTCCAATAAGATCCATTTTAAATATGTTTTGATGAATTTTAAAAATAAATATTAAGTTCCAACTCTTGAAACTTAGTATGAGCTGCCGATAAAATCATGATTTTATTTTTTCGCCTACGACCGACAAAAAAAATGTCCTAAACTTTTACCTATGAAACTTGGTAACAGCGAACGAGAAAATCTCAAGTTTCAGATGAAAAATAGTAAGTTTCAACGATTAAAACTTAAAACTTGCCTGAACCCTCATGCGGGATCCAACTACTTCACGAATCACGAAACGATCAAGTGGCCAGACAGGGCTTAGTAGATACGTTCCCCCGCACCTGCGTGCCTCTACGAATTTCCCCGTGGACCAGGAGACGGAAACAACTGCGATGTGGGAAGCAAATCGCCGCCCCGAAGACAAAAGCTTACGATAAAGGCATGTAGAAACTTTAAAGAACATGAAAGCCAGTTGAATCCAGATGGATCTAGCTGAAATCTACATTGACCGGATCCCGAAAGGCACACCGGACTACTCCGTTTTTACATTGTTTAGAAACCCTAGGTTCACCGCCAATGAGGTGTTGTACGCTGTGGTGCAAACGTACAACTTCAACATGCGCGACATTGCGTGGCAGCGGTTCGAGGGCATCGTGTGCCACACCGGCAAGCCGCTCCTAGAGCAGATCGCCCAGGCGGAGGGTCTGGGCAGTTCCCGGTATAAAGACGGTGCTGACTAGGAGAGGGCTATATGGAGGAAGTTTCGGTTGAGCGATGGGGAATAGAGAGGCCGCGTAAGCATCGCTATTCCATTAAGCTTGAGCAGGGTCTAGGGCCATGGAGGTAACTCGCATCGAAGGTGAATATGACGGAGCCTCAAGGGCAAAGGCTTGATCGCGATATGGTGTTGCGTGTCACTGCTGGAAGAAGGGTGCTGAGCATTTTTTTTGCTTCCGGATGTTATTCGACCAATGTCGTTATCTGATTCTTATCTGTTTGGTGTTGATAGTGTCAGGACTCGGGAGTCTGTCATTTAGATTTTCTACTTATTATTTTCGGAATTACTCTAGTTTAAAATTGGGCACCGCTAGGCGCCGGCGCATCAGCCGAATGTTTTCGGCCGGTCTGCTCCCAGCCGCCCGATCTGCTGTGCAACACCGTCAGATCCGAGCTCCTTTGCTATTTTTTACCTTGTCCTCGTCTCCCCGAGCGCTCGCCGTGCCGATCGTCCGTCGGGGCCGCCACACGCTCCGGCACTCAGCTTGGCCCGGCCGCTCGCCACCCCAGCCGCCGGTTGGAGCTGACCGCTCGCCGCCTCGGGCGCCCGTCAGAGCGCTATGGATGCAGCTCCGCGACTTAGCTCGTCCAGTCCGCTCGCCGCCCCGGCCGCCTGTCGGAGCCGCCCCGCGCTCCGGGACTCAGCTCGCCCCGACCGCTCGCTGCCCCCACTGCTCATCGGAGTGCCATGAATGCAGCTCCGCCTCACCGATGATTGGTTCCAGCAAAGAACAGATGTGCCCCGTGGTAGCATTTTCCCGTGTCAGTCGTAGCAAATGAAGACAACGGTTGCAGCAAAAAAATTCATCGGCGTCGCCATTGTAGCAAAAATGTTAATCGGATGTAGCAAAACACAGCGCCAATGGTAACAAAAAAGGGGGATGTTGCAACAAAAATGTCATCCTCGTCATCGCCGGTCACACCTCAGTCGTAAAAAAGCACCATGGCTGCATGAATGGATGTAGCAAAAACACAGACGGTAGTAGCAAAAAATTGACACGGCTGTAGCTTTTATATCAATGGTTGAAGCTTTTCCCCTCTACGGTGGAAGCATTTCTGTAGACGATTGAAACTTTTTTTTGAGCAGCGTCTGGGTGAAAGCTTTTCTCTATCGTTCGGTTGAAGCTTTTTTCATCAAAGGTTGTAGTGTTTTTTATATAGACGGTTGTAGCTTTCCTCGATAGCACTGATCGCTTACAGCTTTCTGTATATACGGGTTGAAGCACTTTTAATCTTAGGTTGAAGCTTTCCTGTCAGCGGTTGCAGCACTCGCCAGCTTCCCCAGCTATCGCGCATCTCTGATTGAAGCAAAAAATACCATCGGTTCCAGCAAAAAATCTCAATGGTAGTAGCAAAACCAAAACACAGTTCTAGCAAAACAAATGGTCATCCGTCGTCTTGCCGTGACGTCGAGGTTCCAGCAAATTTGCGCCGCGGGGTGCAGTCCTGCCATGGCTGGTTGCAGCTCCGGCGTGGCCGGGTCCGGCGAGGTAGGGAGAGCTCCAATGCACGCGGATCCGCGCGGATCTGGTCGAGGGGCGGCTAGATCTGCTGAACGGCGGCGCGCCTGGGAGGCCTGCGGCGCGGGGCGATGTGTTGACCATGGCAGCGGGGAGAGAGAAAGAGAGAGATGCGCGAGAGGAAGAAGAGAAGAGGAAGGAGGACTAATCGTCTCGGGTCCATCACACCACGTGGTTGCTCGTGAGTGGGTCGCATCACGCGCGCGTAGACTGAACCGGCCGAAGCTTCGGCCGGTGCCCGGTCCCAAACGTTTCCCTATAAAATTTAGCATGTTTCCTGACAAATCTAAGCTTGTTATATCAATTTGATGTTTGAGGTGCTAGTAACTTTGTTTTGCGTGGACTAGTAACTATTTGTTTCATAGATGGAAAGGCTAAAAGCATCTACGGCCAAAATGAGGAAATCTCATCCCCAAACATGCATCCGCTGACATGCCTAGGCAGTGGCCGGGCGTTTCCATTTTGACCCCTTATATTTTCTGTCAAATAACCACGCACCTCAAATATTTCTTCCTACTACAAGGCATTTCGACGAGCACACTGTGTGCGACCTCGCCAGAGAACGTAGCAATGGTGATGGCGAGCTCCGGCGCTGACCTTCACGGGCGCGGCTCGAGCGTGCACCCGGCGGCCAGCGGCGCAACGGCTAGCCAGCGCGCGGCTGTGCACGCAAGCGGCCAGCAGGTAGCTAGCTAGGACGCACGGGCTCGACCAACAGCAGCTCGCAGCTAGCTAGATAGTATGCAGTGAAGGAAATATGCCCTAGAGGCAATAATAAAGTTATTATTTATTTCCTTATATCATGATAAATGTTTACTATTCATGCTAGAATTGTATTAATCAGAAACATAATACATGTGTGAATACATAGACAAACATAGTGTCACTAGTATGCCTCTACTTGACTAACTCGTTGATCGAAGATGGTTAAGTTTCCTAATCATAGACATGAGTTGTTATTTGATTAACGGGATCACATCATTAGGAGAATGATGTGATTGACTTGACCCATTTCGTTAGCTTAGCACTTGATCGTTTAGTTTGTTGCTATTGCTTTCTTCATGACTTATACATGTTCCTATGACTATGAGATTATGCAACTCCCATTTACCAGAGGAACACTTTGTGTGCTACCAAACGTCACAACCTAACTGGATGATTATAAATGTGCTCTACAGGTGTCTCCAAAGGTACTTGTTGGGTTGGCGTATTTCGAGATTATGATTTGTCACTCCGATTGTCGGAGAGGTATCTCTGGGCCCTCTCGGTAATGCACATCACATAAGCCTTGCAAGCATTGCAACTAATAAGTTAGTTGCGGGATGATGTATTACGGAACGAGTAAAGAGACTTGCCGGTAACGAGATTGAACTAGGTATTGAGATACCGACGATCAAATCTCGGGCAAGTAACATACCGATGACAAAGGGAACAACATATGTTGTTATGCGGTCTGACCGATAAAAGATGTTCGTAGAATATGTAGGAGCCAATATGAGCATCCAGGTTCCGCTATTGGTTATTGACCGGAGATGTGTCTCGGTCATGTCTACATTGCTCTCGAACCCGTAGGGTCCGCACGCTTAAGGTTTCGATAATAGTTTTATTATGAGTTTATGAGTTTTGATGTACCGAAGGAGTTCGGAGTCCCGGATATGATCACGGACATGACGAGGAGTCTCGAAATGGTCGAGACATAAAGATCGATATATTGGACGGCTATATTCGGACACCGGAAGTGTTTCGGATGATTTCGGAGAAAACCGGAGTGCCGGAAGGGTTACCGGAACCCCCCGGGGAAGTATTGGGCCTTAGTGGGCCTGAGGGGAGAGAGAGGGCAGCAGCCCAGGAGGTTGTGCACCCCCTCCCATGGGGAGTCCGAATTGGACTAGGGGAGGGGGGCGCGGCCCCTCTTTCCCTCTCCCTCTCCCTCTCTTTCCTTTCCCCTTCTCTCTTCCTAGTTGGACTAGGAAAGGGGAGTCCTACTCCTACTAGGAGGAGGACTCCCCCCTCCTTGGCGTGCCCCAAGGGCCGGCCGGCCTCCCCCCCTTGCTCCTTTATATACGGGGGCAGGGGGGCACCTCTAGACATACAAGTTGATCTTCGTGATCGTTCTCTTAGCCGTGTGCGGTGCCCCCCTCCACCATAATCCTCGATAATATTATAGTGGTGCTTAGGCGAAGCCCTGCGACGGTAGAACATCAAGATCGTCACCACGTCGTCGTGCTGACGGAACTCTTCCCCGACACTTTGCTGGATCAGAGTCCGGGGATCGTCATCGAGCTGAACGTGTGCTAGAACTCGGAGGTGCCGTAGTTTCGGTACTTGATCGGTCGGGCCGTGAAGACGTACGACTACATCAACCGTGTTGTGCTAACGCTTCCGCTTCCGGTCTACGAGGGTACGTAGACAACACTCTCCCCTCTCATTGCTATGCATCACCATGATCTTGCGTATGCGTAGGAATTTTTTTGAAATTACTACGTTCACCAACAGTGGCATCCGAGCCTAGGTTTTATGCGTTGATGTTGTGCACGAGTAGAACACAAGTGAGTTGTGGGCGATATAAGTCATACTGCTTACCAGCATGTCATACTTTGGTTCGGCGGTATTGTTGGATGAAGCGTCCCGGACCGACATTACGCGTACGCTTACACGAGACTGGTTCCACCGACGTGCTTTGCACACAGGTGGCTGGCGGGTGTCAGTTTTTCCAACTTTAGTTGAACCAAGTGTGGCTACGCCCGGTCCTTGCGAAGGTTAAAACAGCACCAACTTGACAAACTATCATTGTGGTTTTGATGCGTAGGTAAGAACGGTTCTTGCTAAGCCCGTAGCAGTCACGTAAAACTTGCAACAACAAAGTAGAGGACGTCTAACTTGTTTTTGCAGGGCATGTTGTGATGTGATATGGTCAAGACATGATGCTAAATTTTATTGTATGAGATAATCATGTTTTGTAACCGAGTTATCGGCAACTGGCAGGAGCCATATGGTTGTCGCTTTATTGTATGCAATGCAATTGCGCTGTAATGCTTTACTTTATCACTTAGCGGTAGCGATATTCATTGAAGCATAAGATTGGCGAGACGACAACGATGCTATGATGGTGATCAAGGTGTCGCGCCGGTGATGATGGTGATCATGACGGTGCTTCGAAGATGGAGATCATAGGCACAAGATGATGATGGCCATATCATATCACTTATATTGATTGCATGTGATGTTTAACTTGACGAGCCTAGCATATAACAGATATGGCCTCGGAACACGGAGACCGAAAGGTCGAGCGTGAATCATATAGTAGATATGATCAACATATTGATGTTCACCATTAATACTACTCCATCTCACGTGATGATCGGACATGGTTTAGTTGATTTGGATCACGTGATCACTTAGAGGATTAGAGGGATATCTTTCTAAGTGGGAGTTCTTAAGTAATATGATTAATTGAACTTAAATTTATCATGAACTTAGTACCTGATAGTATCTTGCTTCTCTATGTTTAATTGTAGATAGATGGCCCGTGCTGTTGTTTCGTTGAATTTTAATGCGTTCCTTGAGAAAGCAAAGTTGAAAGATGATGGTAGCAATTACACGGACTGGGTCCGTAACTTGAGGATTATCCTCATTGCTGCACAGAAGAATTACGTTCTAGAAGAACCGCTAAGTGCCAAGCCTGCTGCAGGAGCAACACCAGATGTTATGAACGTCTGGCAGAGCAAAGCTGATGACAGCTCGATAGTTCAGTGTGACATGCTTTACGGCTTAGAACCGGGACTTCAACGACGTTTTAAACGTCATGGAGCATATGAGATATTCCAGGAGTTGAAGTTAATATTTCAAGCAAATGCCCGGATTGAGAGATATGAAGTCTCCAATAAGTTCTATAGCTGCAAGATGGAGGAGAATAGTTTTGTCAGTGAACATATACTCAAAATGTCTGGGTATCATAATCACTTGACTCAACTGGGGGTTAATCTTCCTATTGATAGTGTCATTGACAGAGTTCTTCAATCACTGCCACCAAGCTACAAAAGCTTCGTGATGAACCATAATATGCAAGGGATGAATAAGACTATTCCTGAGCTCTTCGCAATGCTAAAAGCCGTGGAGGTAGAAATCAAGGAGCATCAAGTGTTGATGGTCAATAAGACCTCTAGTTTCAAGAGAAAGGGCAAAGGGAAGAAGAAAGGGAACTTCAAGAAGAACATCAAACAAGTTGCTGCTCAGGAGAAGAAACCCAAGTCTGGACCTAAGCCTGATACTGAGTGCTTCTACTGCAAGCAAACTGGTCACTGGAAGCGGAACTGCCCCAAGTATTTGGCGGATAAGAAGGATGGCAAAGTGAACAAAGGTATAAGTGATATACATGTTATTGATGTGTACCTTACTAATGCTCGCAATAGCACCTGGGTATTTGATACTGGTTATGTTGTTAACATTTCCAACTCGAAATAGGGGCTATGGATCAAGTGAAGATTGGTTAAGGACGAGGTGACAATGCGCGTGGGAAATGGTTCCAAAGTCGATGTGATCGCGGTCGGCACGCTACCTCTACATCTACCTTCGGGATTAGTATTAGACCTAAATAATTGTTATTTGGTGCCAGCGTTGAGCATGAACATTATATCTGGATCTTGTTTGATGCGAGACGGTTATTCATTTAAATCAGAGAATAATGGTTGTTCTATTTATATGAGTAATATCTTTTATGGTCATGCACCCTTGAAGAGTGGTCTATTTTTGATGAATCTCGATAGTAGTGATACACATATTCATAATGTTGAAATTAAAAGATGCAGAGTTGATAATGATAGTGCAACTTATTTGTGGCACTGCCGTTTAGGTCATATCGGTGTAAAGCGCATGAAGAAACTCCATACTGATGGACTTTTGGAACCACTTGATTGTGAATCACTTGGTACTTGCGAACCATGCCTCATGGGTAAGATGACTAAAACGCCGTTCTCCAGTACTATGGAGAGAGCAACGAATTTGTTGGAAATCATACATATAGATGTATGTGGTCCAATGAATGTTGAGGCTCGTGGAGGATATCGTTATTTTCTCACCTTCACAGATGATTTAAGCAGATATGGGTATATCTACTTAATGAAACATAAGTCTGAAACATTTGAAAAGTTTAAAGAATTTCAGAGTGAAGTTGAAAATCATCGTAACAAGAAAATAAAGTTTCTACGATCTGATCGTGGAGAAGAATATTTGAGTTACGAGTTTGGTCTACATTTGAAATAATGTGGAATAGTTTTGCAACTCACGCCACCCGGAACACCACAGCGTAATGGTGTGTCCGAACGTCGTAACCGTACTTTATTAGATATGGTGCGATCTATGATGTATCTTACTGATTTACCGTTATCATTTTGGGGTTATGCTTTAGAGACGACTACATTCACGTTAAATAGGACACCATCGAAATCCATTGAGACGACGCCTTATGAACTGTGGTTTGGCAAGAAACCAAAGTTGTCGTTTCTGAAAGTTTGGGGCTGCGATGCTTATGTGAAAAAGCTTCAACCGGATAAGCTCGAACCCAAATCGGAGAAATGTGTCTTCATAGGATACCCAAAGGAGACTGTTGGGTACACCTTCTATCACAGATCCGAAGGCAAGACTTTTGTTGCTAAATTCAGAGTTTTTCTAGAGAAGGAGTTTCTCTCGAAAGAAGTGAGGGGGAGAAAAGTAGAACTTGATGAGGTAACTATACCTGCTCCCTTATTGGAAAGTAGTACATCACAGAAACCGGTTTCTGTGACACCTACACCAATTAGTGAGGAAGCTAATGATAATGATCATAAAACTTCAGATCAAGTTACTACCGAACCTCGTAGATCAACCAGAGTAAGATCCGCACCAGAGTGGTATGGTAATCCTGTTCTGGAAGTCATGCTACTAGATCATGATGAACCTACAAACTATGAAGAAGCGATGGTGAGCCCATATTCCGCAAAATGGCTAGAAGCCATGAAATCTGAGATGGGATCCATGTATGAGAACAAAGTGTGGACTTTGGTTGACTTGCCCATTGATCGGCAAGCAATTGAGAATAAATGGATCTTCAAGAAGAAGACTGACGTTGACGGTAATGTTATTGTCTATAAAGCTCGACTTGTTGCAAAAGGTTTTCGACAAGTTCAAGGGATTGACTATGATGAGACCTTCTCACCCGTAGCGATACTTAAGTCTGTCCAAATCATGTTAGCAATTACCGCATTTTATGATTATGAAATTTGGCAAATGGATGTCAAAACTGCATTCCTGAATGGATTTCTGGAAGAAGAGTTGTATATGATGCAACCAGAAGGTTTTGTCGATCCAAAGGGAGCTAACAAAGTGTGCAAGCTCCAGCCATTTATGGACTAGTGCAAGCCTCTCGGAGTTGGAATAAACGCTTTGATAATGTGATCAAAGCATTTGGTTTTGTATAGACTTTTGGAGAAGCCTGTATTTACAAGAAAGTGAGTGGGAGCTCTGTAGCATTTCTGATATTATATGTGGATGACATATTATTGATTGAAAATGATATATAATTTCTGGATAGCATAAAGGGATACTTGAATAAGAGTTTTTCAATGAAAGACCTCGGTGAAGCTGCTTACATATTGGGTATTAAGATCTATAGAGATAGATCAAGACGCTTAATTGGACTTTCACAAAGCACATACCTTGACAAGATTTTGAAGAAGTTCAAAATGGATCAAGCAAAGAAAGGGTTCTTGCCTGTGTTACAAGGTGTGAAGTTGAGTAAGACTCAATGTCCGACCACCGCGGAAGATAGAGAGAAAATGAAAGATGTTCCCTATGCTTCAGCCATAGGCTCTATCATGTATGCAATGTTGTGTACCAGACCTGATGTGTGCCTTGCTATAAGTCTAGCAGGGAGGTACCAAAGTAATCCAGGAGTGGATCACTGGACAGCGGTCAAGAACATCCTGAAATACCTGAAAAGGACTAAGGATATGTTTCTCGTATATGGAGGTGACAAAGAGCTCATCATAAATGGTTACGTTGATGCAAGCTTTGACACTGATCCGGACGATTCTAAATTGGAAACCGGATACGTATTTTTACTGAACGGTGGAGCTGTCAGTTGGTGCAGTTCAAAACAAAGCGTCGTGGCAGGATCTACATGTGAAGCAGAGTACATAGCTGCTTCGGAAGCAGCAAATGAAGGAGTATGGATGAAGGAGTTCATATCCGATCTAGGTGTCATACCTAGTGCATCGGGTCCAATAAAAATCTTTTGTGACAATACTGGTGCAATTGCCTTGGCAAAGGAATCCAGATTTCACAAGAGAAACAAGCACATCAAGAGACGCTTCAATTCCATTCGGGATTTAGTCCAAGTGGGAGACATAGAAATTTGCAAGATACATACGGATCTGGATGTTGCAGGCCCGCTGACTAAGCCTCTTCCACGAGCAAAACATGATCAGCACCAAGGCTCCATGGGTGTTAGAATCATTACTGTGTAATCTAGATTATTGACTCTAGTGCAAGTGGGAGACTGAACGAAATATGCCCTAGGGGCAATAATAAAGTTATTATTTATTTCCTTATATCATGATAAATATTTATTATTCAAGCTAGAATTGTATTAACCGGAAACATAATACATGTGTGAATACATAGACAAACATAGTGTCACTAGTATGCCTCTACTTGACTAGCTCGTTGATCGAAGATGGTTAAGTTTCCTAACCATAGACATGAGTTGTCATTTGATTAACGGGATCACATCGTTAGGAGAATGATGTGATTGACTTGACCCATTTCCTTAGCTTAGCACTTGATCGTTTAGTTTGTTGTTATTGCTTTCTTCATGACTTACACATGTTCCTATGACTATGAGATTATGCAACTCCCGTTTACCAGAGGAACACTTTGTGTGCTACCAAACGTCACAACGTAACTGGGTGATTATAAAGGTGCTCTACTGGTGTCTCCGAAGGTACTTGTTGGGTTGGCGTATTTCGAGATTAGGATTTGTCACTCCGATTGTCGGAGAGGTATCTCTGGACCCTCTTGGTAATGCACATCACATAAGCCTTGGAAGCATTGCAACTAATAAGTTAGTTGCGGGATGATGTATTACGGAACGAGTAAAGAGACTTGCTGGTAACGAGATTGAACTAGGTATTGAGATACCGACGATCAAATCTCGGGCAAGTAACATACCGATGACAAAGGGAACAACGTATGTTGTTATGCGGTCTGACCGATAAAAGATCTTCGTAGAATATGTAGGAGCCAATATGAGCATCCAAGTTCCGCTATTGGTTATTGACCGGAGACGTGTCTCGGTCATGTCTACATTGTTCTCGAACCCGTAGGGTCCGCACGCTTAAGGTTTTGATAACAGTTTTATTATGAGTTTATGAGTTTTGATGTACTGAAGGAGTTCGGAGTCCCGGATATGATCACGGACATGACGAGGAGTCTCGAAATGGTCGAGACATAAAGATCGATATATTGGACGGCTATATTCGGACACCGGAAGTGTTTCGGGTGATTTCGGAGAAAACCGGAGTGCCAGAAGGGTTACCGGAACCCCCTGGGGAAGTATTGGGCCTTAGTGGGCCTGAGGGGAGAGAGAGGGCAGCAGCCCAGGAGGTGGCGTGCCCCCTCCCATGGGGAGTCCGAATTGGACTAGGGGAGGAGGGCGCGGCCCCTCTTTCCCTCTCCCTCTCCCTCTCTTTCCTTTCCCCTTCTCTCTTCCTAGTTGGACTAGGAAAGGGGAGTCCTACTCCTACTAGGAGGAGAACTCCCCCCTCCTTGGCGCGCCCCAAGGGCCGGCCGGCCTCTCCCCCTTGCTCCTTTATATACGGGGGCAGGGGCACCTCTAGACACACAAGTTGATCTTCGTGATCGTTCTCTTAGCCGTGTGCGGTGCCCTCCTCCACCACAATCCTCGATAATATTGTAGCGGTGCTTAGGCGAAGCCCTGCGACGGTAGAACATCAAGATCGTCACCACGCCGTCGTGCTGACGGACCTCTTCCCCGACACTTTGCTGGATCGGAGTCCGAGGATCGTCATCGAGCTGAACGTGTGCTAGAACTCGGAGGTGCCGTAGTTTCGGTGCTTGATCGGTCGGGCCGTGCAGACGTACGACTACATCAACCGCGTTGTGCTAACGCTTCCGCTTCCGGTCTACGAGGGTACGTAGACAACACTCTCCCCTCTTGTTGCTATGCATCACCATGATCTTGCGTGTGTGTAGGAATTTTTTTGAAATTACTACGTTCACCAACATGCAGCGGCCAGGGCGAGGACGCGGGCACGCGAGCGGCGAGTACGCGGGTGGCGGACGGGCATGTGTACGGCGGCCAGGGCGCAGGCACGCGAACAATGTGGACTCGGACGGCCTGCAGGCACGCACACGGCGGCGAGGACGTGGGCGGCCGGCGGGCACGGCGCAGGTAGGACGCGACGGCCATGTCGGCGTTCTGGGAACGGGGGTCCCCAGACTTGCCTGCCTGCGGCGTGGCTCAAGCGCGGCCCATCTTCATCAGCTCAAGCTCAAAGACCCTCGCGAGGGGCCAAGCCTCGCGGGGCGGACGACAGGAAGCTTCCTCATAGGCAGCCTCATCAGGCAGGCTTGCGAGGAGGCGGAGAGATCAAGGCAGGGGTACCTCGCGAGGAACCCGTGACACAAGCCATGACGACCGAGACCAGGCGGGCGCAAGGCGGGCGCCGGCCTGCGCAGTGTCCTTGTTTCCCCTTTGGTGCAAAGGGGGCAAGCACAGGCCGAGGCATCAGGCAAAGGTTACCATTCCGGTGCAACGAGACCAAGACCAGCCGGACGGCAGGACGGAGGTCACCGTGGAGCCCAAGACGACGTCATCGTCAGTGCCTTTGGCAGCCGAAGACCACCTTTGGTCAGGATAACTTGTACTAGATGTTCCCCTTCGAAATGGCCAATTGTTGGCGCCCTTCCCGCTCATTATTTGGGGAGAGGCCCAGGGCCTTTATAAATAGAGCTAGCCATCACAGAGTAGGGAGAGACCCCCAGAGAGATCTGGTAGAACCCCAGCAGAGAGAGAGAGAGGCGACTGAACTCACCCTAGCAGTTCATCGCACCAGCTCAAGGACACCTCTCGCGAGGCTGTTCTTCCCTTGTACTGTCCATCATCAGCCCCAGAGGTAATCCACCACACCACACACTGCAGTAGGGTATTACACCACAACAGTGGCCCGAACCAGTATAAACATAGTGTCTCTTGTGTTGTTCATCATTTTCATCTTAGTTCGCACAAGAGGATCGGACGTAGATTGGTAGGGGAGAGATCTCCACGCGCACCCCAGTGTTCAAACCTCAAGGGTTTGCCGGAACCCGAAACCCGACATTTGGCGTGCCAGGTAGGGGTGCGCCGGAGTCCTCCTTCCTGACGCCCCGCTCTCCCCGACATCGCATCCCGCCCTCATGGCGGACAATGCACCGCCCGCTCCAGCAACGGATGCCGACACTAGGGCCAGGGGGCTCCGGGCCTTGGCCCCCGCCTTGCGGCAAGTGCAGTGGCCGCGCAAGTTCAGGCCCGAGATGCCGCCGCGCTACGACGCCGCGACGGACCCGATGATTTTCCTGCTGGTGTACGAGGAGGCCGTCCTCGGAGCCGGGGGCGACGATCGGGTGATGGACAACTGGTTACCCTTGGCCCTCACCGGCATCCCGCGTGCGTGGCTCCTCCACCTGCCGACGGCCTTTGTCACCTCCTGGGAGGAGCTGCGCGACCTCTTCCTCGCCCATTTCACCGCACCAGCGCCGCCCGTCGTCGCAGCTCTCCTGGGTGGCTCCCAGGCACCACCCTCGAGTTATCACGTCAAGCCGTTCGCCCGCTGGATCAGCACCGCCTCCAGGCGCCAAGAAGCCCCCCGGGCTGGGTGGCGCCCGAGGCTGATCTAACCTTCGACTCGGAGGACCACCCCTTCAACCCCATTGGTTCGGGCGCGCTCCCGATGCTGTGCACCCCCACCATCTGCCAGGTAGCCGTCACCAGGACCCTCATCGACGGTGGTGCCGGCCTCAACGTGCTCTCGTTGGAGGCCTTCAGCCTACTCCATGTGCCGCCGGAGCGGCTCCATCCTAGCAGGCCTTTCTCGGGCGTCGGAGCCGGTTCCACCGCCTCCTTGGGATAGATCCGCCTCCCAGTGACCTTTGGTACCTGCGACAACTTCCGCACGGAGCTGATCGACTTTGACATCGCCCCTATCGGCCTCCCCTACAACGCCATCCTGGGCTATCCGGCCTTGGCTCGGTTCATAGCAGCAGCTCACCCGGCGTACAACCTCATGAAGATGCCCGGGAGCAGCAGCGTCCCACCGGGTCAGGAGACACAAGGGATGCGCTGCAGGTGCTCCGGCTTGTTTTTAGGGCGGCCGCGGTGGCGCAGCCCACTAGCACCAACGCCCTTGAGCCCAAGGGGGCTACGCCGGCTAAAAAGAAGCAGTTGTTCACCCAAGACAAGGCGGAAACCAAGCAGGTACCAGTCGACGAGGATGGGTCCACTGGCACCACCTTCACCATAGGGGCCGACCTCGAGCCCGAGCAGGAGAAGGCCCTAATCTGATTCCTGCGTGCGAACAAGAAGGTGTTCGCGTAGGAACCAGATCAGTTAGCGGGGGTCCCAAGGGAAGTGATTGAGCATCACCTCAACGTGTGCCCCAATGTACGCCCCGTGAAGCAAAAGGCAAGGCGGCAGTCTACTAAGAAACAGGCTTTCGTCGTTCAAGAGACCCGGAAGCTAGAGGCGGCGGGGGTTATCCGCGAGGTCCGCTACCCCGATTGGCTGGCTAATCCTGTTGTCCTGCCAAAGAAGGGGGGGAAGAGCGCATGTGCGTCGACTTCACCAACCTCAACAATGCCTGCCCGCAGGATCCATTTCTGATCCCCCGCATCGACCAGATAGTCGACTCCACCGCAGAGTGTGACCTATTGTGCTTCCTGGATGCCTTCTCGGGTTATCACCAGATCAAGATGGCGGTAGAAGACGTGGAGAAGACGGCTTTCCTGACCCCGTGTGGAGTGTACTGCTATACGTGCATGCCATTTGGGCTGAGCAACGCAGGCGCGACCTTTCAGCGGCTGATGCACATCGCCTTAGGCCGGCAGCTCGGGAGGAACGCTGAAGCTTACGTCGATGACATTGCGGTGAAGTCTCATGAGGCAAGAACCCTGATACAGGACCTGGAAGAAACCTTTGCCAGCCTCAACGAAGTGGACCTATGGCTCAACCCGGAGAAGTGCGTATTTGGAGTCCCCTCGGGCAAGCTCCTGGGTTTCCTCGTATCCCACAGGGGCATCGAGGCCAACCCGGAGAAGGTCAAGGCAGTCGAAGATATGAGCCCGCCGAGGACCCTCAGAGAAATGCAGAACCTCACCGGGCGTGTGACTGCATTGGGGTGCTTCATCTCCAAGCTGGGGGAACGAGCCCTGCCCTTCTTCAAGCTGATGAAGAAAAAGGGCCCCTTCGAATGGACTAAAGAGGCCGACAAGGCATTCCAAGACCTCAAGAGGTACCTTACCAGTCCGCCAGTGATGGTAGCTCCGCGTCCTCGAGAGCCCCTGGTGCTCTACCTTGCGGCCACCCCCTACTCCGCCAGCGCAGCCCTGGTGGCAGTCAGGAAGGAGCGTTGTGCCAAGGCCGCTTCGACCGTCCGAACTGAAGCAAAGCAGAGCCAGGAGGGCCTCGCAAAGGCCGCAACAACAGCTGGAAAGGAACAGTCGCAATAGGAGAACGCGCCCGGAGAAAGAGAGGCCTCTTCTGGTGACCAAGCCCCAGGGGCTCCGTCGTCTCCAGAGACGCCTCGACCTCTGGAGGATGCAAGAAGCGCCAACACCCTCAACCTCGTCGAACATCCCGTGTACTTTGTCAGCACGGTGCTACGGGACGCAAGGGCATGGTATCCCATGCCTCAAAAACTCCTCCTCGCGCTACTAGTGGCCTCGCGAAAGCTGCGCCACTACTTCCAAGGACATCCCATCAAGGTCGTCTCAGCATACCCCTTGGAAAGAGTGCTTAGGAGCCCCAACTCAGCTGGAAGGGTCGCCGAATGAAACATTGAGCTACAGGCATTTCAACTAGAATTCAGCAGGACCAGAGTTATCAAGGGAGCCGCACTTGCAGATTTCGTGGCAGAATGGGCAGAAGCGCCGGGTCTCGAGGCAGGCGAAGACCGATCACTTTCCCCGGGAAGTGAAGCACCGGTCGGTTGGGTCATGTACTTCGATGGGGCATTCTCCCGACACAGTGCAGGAGCTGGCGCAGTGCTTGTGTCCCCTACCCAGGACAAACTCTATTACGTCGTGCAACTCTGCTTCCAGCACGGAGAGAAGGTCTCCAACAACATAGTAGAATACGAAGGCCTGATAGCAGGCTTGAAAGCCGCAATCGCCTTAGGGGTAAAGCGCCTCACCATCAAGGGCGACTCACAGCTCCTCGTCAACTTCTCCAACAAGATATACGAGCCGAAGGACGAGCACATGGAAGCTTACCTCGCTGAAGTCCGCAGGATGGAGAAACAGTTCTGGGGGCTGGAGCTGCAGCATGTGCGTCGCGGCACCAATCAGGAGGCTGACGACATTGCCAAGAGGGCGTCCAGGTGGCTGCCGCAGGAACCTGGCATCTTCGAGAAGCGGCTCTTCAAGCCCTCGGCGGTGCCATCGCTATCAGGCGCGGTGCAGCCAAGGGAGGAGCCTCGGGAGCTCCTGTCACAACCGGTTTTCCGGGTAATAAATTTCCAGAAAAGACCGTCGTGCTCATCAGCCCCAGGATTACTGTTAGCTGATGAGGCTCCAACTTGATACATAAATTCCAAGCAAAATACAAAATATGTAGTACAAGGCCATTTTGGCCAGTGAGTACAACAAATGGTTTCTAGTGGTTGATGGCGGAAGCGGGTTGTGAAACACCAGTGTCTATGGGACTCCATTTCCCACGGGAACAGCTGACCAGGTTAATTCCTATCTTCGTGAGGCTGCTATCCCCATTGAGTGGGTTCCGGGGCTGGCATCGCGTTGCTCCTCTTCGTGCAAGAAAATCTGGCCAAGACAATAGCCAGGGACAAGCCAGTGAGTACTTTGAATGTACTCGCAAACATTATGAACACAGGTATAATATAACCATGATGTGCTAAAAATATTATAAGCTCATGACGTCAGTCACAATGAAACTCAGATGCGTGCAAGCAAGTTATTTATAAAAATGCAATAACATGGTAGTATAAAAATTTATGAAACAAATAGCAAGCAACGCCACAGTCGGGCGTCTTAGCGACACCACATAAAGGGCTTTAAAAGAAATGCCACAGTTGGGCGTCTGAGCGACACCACATAAAGGGCTTTAAAAGAAATGCCACAGTCGGGCGTCTGTGCGACACCACATAAAGGGCTTTAAAAGAAATGCCACAGTCGGGCGTCTGAGCGACACCACATAAAGGGCTTTAAAAGAAATGCCACAGTCGGGCGTCTGAGCGACACCACATAAAGGGCTTTAAAAGAAATAATCATAATGAATATCCCGGAGGTAGAACCATCCCAGAGATACTCGATAATAACAATAATATCACGGGTTAGTCAACAATAATAATAATCATAGATATCACAAGTCACGAGTAGTAATTCCATTTCTGGTTAACCGTTTCACCTCCGAAGACCGACACTAAGACCGATACCTGACCCATCCCAGACTATAATCCTTAACCATGGACACGGCTATTCGAATAGGTTTAATATCTCTGCAGAGAGTGTACTCTTTACCCACGAGTAACGGATTCCTTTAGTCCATCGGACTAATTCCGTCTACGGTCTTTTAATTGAAACACACCTGACTTGCACACACCAGCTTTCACTCGTGTCTGGAATCACCCATGACACCTGTTAAGCAAAGCTCTAAGTGGGGAGGCTACAACCTCGCGTAGCATGGGATCAAATTTCTATCGCGCGCTCTAAGGGGTGCCCCCCTCTCGGTCCCAACCGGATACACCCATGCCCCCGGACCAGGTGGCATGCCTACCGGCTACAACCGGTATCTTCCACCATGGCCTCTCTGTACGGTGTGTGCCAAGACAAGGGTTAACAACTTACTGAACCATACCCCACCTACGGTAGGGACCAGTGGCAGTACGAAAACAGTATGGGGGTTACCGGAACAAGACTCGATCTATGGCCGACTCAGGAGGCTTATGAGTTCCCTGCATGACATGTATAACAAATATATTTCAACCGAAGAAATCACCACTCAATGTACCTTACCATGCCATACCGGACATAACCGTCCCGACGGGGACCGGCGACAAGCTCACGCCTACCCAAGGCCGAGGCTTTCCCGGATTCCTTTCTGGCATGCATGCAAGGCACATGAGGAGGATTACCATCACAATAATATTCATTTCCAACAGCAAGGAAATCACTGATATGCTTCCATGCAAATGATCATGTCACATGAAATAACAAGTCCTCCGAAGTCAGGTGGTGTTATAAACGTGTCAAATAACACACCAAAAACATTATGCCAGGGTTCAGAATGCTTGCCTTCAATGTGTGGTAAGGCAGGGTGTACTTCAAAACTTTTGAAAGTATATCTCCTCTCTTCAAAAATCCTATTTAGAAATAAAAGAATTAACACAAAAAAATAAAAACAGCACAAAAAGTTGTTCTGAAATTTTTTCAAATAAATCTTAAAATAAACTAGACAATATTTGAGAGAGGTAGGAAAAAGAATTAATTCATTTGGAGTTATATTTAAAAAGATAAAGCCAGTCAAAGTTGTGGTCAAAAATCTGTTTTTAAAATAAAAAATAGAAAAGAAAACGTTTCAGACAAGAATACGTTTTCGGAGCGGAGGAAACGTACTTTGCGATTTCACGTCTTCACTTAAGTCACGTGGTGGCGGGGCTGGGTCACTGACAGTGGGGTCCAGGGGGCCCACTAGTCATGTTTGACTAGTCGCCCTCCCTCTCCTTCCTCTGGCCGAACAGAGGCGGGAGCTCCGACGATGCTCGCCGGCGAATGGCGGCACCGTTCGGGAAACGGAGGCCATCTGCGGGTTCAGGGGATCGAGACGGTCACTCCGGTGGTCGATACGGTCTCTGGGGTGGACGGAGCTGCCGGCGGCGAGCTTCACAGCGGACGGTGGTCGTCGGGCAAGGTGGTTTTTCTCCCGTAGTGAGTCCCGATCGAAATCGAGCAAGGGGATGGATTCACGAGGTGGAGAGGAAGCTCCTGGTGAAGAGAGTGGGCAGGGGGAGGCTTTGGTGGCGCCGGAATGGTCGAGACAGCAGCGGCGGCTGGAGTTGCCGGAGACGAGGAAGACGGCCTCCTCGGGTCGATTGGCTGCCATGGGGGAACTGGAGGAGTTTACTGAGGCCGCCTGCGAACAGAACATGCTCGGGGCCTCCTTAAATAGGCGCTCGGGGTCGGTTCCGACGGTGGCCGCGGATAAGGTCGCCGGCGACCGTCTTACTGTGCTGCAGAGCGACGTGGCGGTGGTTGGCTAGCTCCAGGGGCTAACGACGATCACTCCACTGTCGAAGGAGGCGAGTTGGCGCGCTGTGGTGGTTTGGGCGGCGCTGCTCATGGCGGTGGCGGGTGCGGCCGCGGGCGTGCCGCCAAGCCGCTTGCTGGCTACGCTGCAGGGGGCGCAGAGGCGGTCGTGGCTTCTAGCGTGACGTGGCGAGAGGGAGAGGATTCAGATGAGCTCGGGGAAACTTATCCAGGGGGGGGTGAGTTGGCTCGGGCGCGAGCACGTGCAAAACGCGCGCTCTGCTCGCGCTCTGGGCGTGCACGTCACTCGTTCGATGAAATGCCAAGGCGAGCCAAGTTGCTAGGAAGCTAATGCAAATCCACAAGCCTAGGTTAGAGACCTATAGAAGGCTACTAGACAACTTGGTTAGGACAGATGGGAAAGTTCACAACACAAACTTACAATCATGCCAAATCTGTCCATGCCCACAGGGTGTTTGATAAAATGCCAGAGGCATCTAGGCAGGTCTTGGAGGGGCAAATTCTTCCAGATCAGTGTCTCTTTGGAGGCACAAGAGGTTGGTGAGGTTAGTTAGTGAAAAGCATAAACTTGCTAGTGCAAGTTTTGCAGAACTTCATATCTGGACAGGAGGTGAAGGGCATTATTCCATGAACCAAAAGTGTGCCAATGGTTGCATGCTCCTGGACTTAGGAGTTTAACATGGAGGACTACAAGTAGGAAGAGGAATCATGGATAAAGGAGCAACTAAAAATGTGGTTGCTGTACAAACCATCAAGTTGGTCCAGAATGGAAATGAGGTTGATTCACTCAATATTTTCAAAGAACAACCCTGGATTTTTGCACAAAATGGAATAATATGCTCCTACTGACCTCCCCTAATTTTGGTAGAAGTTTTAAAGAAATATATAAAAGGGTTGTAGTGCAAAATGCACTCTGGACCAAAGAAGAAAAACTGAGTGTAGGGCTCAAAATATCTCATGAATGAAATATATTTTTGCATAAAAGTGATTTAAAAACATCACATGACATCTCCAAATTTTTGTGGAAATTTTAAGTGAATCTATCAAATGGTTGTAGTTCAAATATGGCCATATAACCTTAAAAAACTATTTTCAAGAAGGTAAAGATCAAGCAATTAAATTAGTTAATTAGTTATACTGATAAAAGGAAAGTTTTTCTTGAGAGGTTAAATAAGTCCAATAACATATTTGAAAAGTTTTCTCTTTGAAAAAAAAAACTCATCATAACAGGGAAGGAAATGATTAAAAAAAATCAAAATGGAGCTCAGAAATCCAAAGTTTTAATGCCTAGCAAAATTTTAATTTAATAAAACAAGGCCAAATTTTTGGGGTGTCACAATACTATCCCCCTTAAGAAAAATCTCGTCCTCGAGATTTGCTAAGAGCCGTTGTGAAAAACAAATACTCCATATGCATTCGAGCGGTTGTGAGATTGCTGTCGTGGTGCTGTGTGAAATTAATTAATCCGCGCCGTGAAGTGGCAGGTGTAGCAATTCAGGAAAAAAGAAGTCTCACTCCAGGATTTTGCGAGGGAAAAACAGTTAATTTTTAGGAGCATAATCCACAACAAAAACTACACACATTAGTAGAAGCCAAATAATTGACTCGTCGTACAAACTCAGGGTATCACGCATAAGTCACACACATAAATAAAAGTTGCAAGGAACAAGTACAATAGCGACGTCTAAAATGAAAATGGTAACTGGGTGGGGCCCTGATAAAATGTCTCTGGTAAAGGGATACACTCCTCTTCTATCGGAGGAAGTGGATTGACCAGTCGATGTATGCGTCTCTCCGGGTTGGGTCTCAGTGGTCTGCCGATGGCAATCTGAGGATTTAAATCTGCGAGGGTCTGAAGATAATCCATCACTCGCTGGTTCAAATGCTCTTGAGCAATGATGTACTGGATAAGGTTGGCCAGAACTGGGTCTCTCTCAATACGTCCACCGAGAAAAGATGTTACTTCTCCGGGTGCTGCACGACTCGGAAAGTAATAATATCCTCGTTCGCAGGCATAGGTTACTGCGGATCGAAGACGAGCAATCGCTTCTTTCGCAGCAGCTCCTATGGCCAGGTGTGGGGTTGGCATAGATTTCCCCACGAAGGAAACTTCTATTGGATCTTGGTTGGGGTCTACAGGAGGAATGTGTACTGCTGCCCAATATTCCGAGGTGGATGGGGTGATCCTCGATTTGAATAGCTCGTACTGAGGTGGCTGGGTAGAACCCATGGTACTGCGGGTAAAATCCCACAATATTTTGACAAAGCTACCTGGGGTTGCATCTGAGGTTCTCAGATGAATGCTGGGGCTCGGCATGACAGGAAAAAGCGTGAGTGTTGTGCACAAAGTGAGGGTTGTTGGGCAAGGTCACAAGGTGGTCTTTATATAGCAATGGAGCCGGGTCGTTTTACCGTGGTGAAAGGTAATAAATTTGCCAGCTTAGCTCCAAAGGTCAGGTCAGTGTCGGAGATACACATATCTCATAAAGAGACGTGTTACTGTGGTTGTCGTCGGGTTGGTTTTGGTAGTTGTGCCCGGAAAATATGCAACTATGCGCTGACCAAATATGCAAGGCTACTTATTTATACAGAGGCACAATGACAGGCTGCGTTATTATACACGGTCGCATGATTACAAAGCGAGGATACATTGAAACTTGGTGCTACTCATATGGCTTAGTCACCTCATTCATGTCTAAATGGGCGTGCCTGGTGGATGTCGAGGCTTCTCCACGTGTCTCACTTCTGGGATTAGACGGAGATGGCGGGGGAACCGCAGGGTCGGGGTAGTGATGATGACCATCGCGGGGATTGTTGGCCACAACTCCGTTGGAGTGTGCTCCCAAAATGCGACGAAGCACCTCTGGGGTTATCGCAGCACCTTGGCCGATGGCTGGGGCAGATCTTGGGGTCTTGATCGGTTGTCCAAACAGCACGACTGGGTTGTCGGCGTTGGGCTCGTTTTCTCCTCTCGCCGGGGCTCGACGAACCAGCTCTCCACGAGCTGCAATTAAATCAATAGTGATCTGGTCGAACAGTGCCTCTAGTGCACTTACATAGCGCACTAGGTGCAACAATGCGGGGTCCGTCTCGTGATCTCCGTTGGCAACTTGGGGTGGTCTACCATACCCTTCACGTCTGGGGTAGTAGTGGAACGAGCGACACTTAACTCTGGGCGACAAGTGCCTGAGATGAACTATAGCCTCTCGAGCGGCTAGCTGGATGGCTTGTGGCTCAAAGGAAGTTGTCCTTCCAGTGAACCTGTAGGGGCGCTCGGGTGCTAGACCCCTACCGTAGATGTGCACAGTGGCCCAGAATTGACGGTCTTCACCGCTCATGGGTCCTTGATACACAACATATTCGGGTGGCTCCTCTAACGCGTAGGCACGACGGGTGAGGTTTGCGAGGATGGTAACAAAACCTCCAAGGTTGGTTGCTGTGGTTTCATTATGCACTATAGGTCCAGGCATTGTGGCTCGGTTTGGGGAAGCGGCTGTGCTGTGCTGGGTTGAGGCTAGCGTGCCCTTTTTATAAGAAAAAGGGGACGGAGTCTTCCTTCGCACGCTTGCGAGAAAGGACTATTTAGGGGCCAGTCACTGGCGCATGAGTGACAGGTTAGGTTGATAGGTTGGGCACCGACTGCCAAAAAGGTGTTGGGTCACTGTGTGGCTATCTTGCACGAGAAGCTTGGCTGGGGTTTGGCTAAGGTCTAGTGGGTTGGTTTGCCTAAGTTTATTGACCTGGCTAAGATAGGATTAGCCAATGGTCAGCCTGGCTCTGATACCAAGTCTGTCACGACCGGTTTTCCGGGTAATAAATTTCCAGAAAAGACCGTCGTGCTCATCAGCCCCAGGATTACTGTTAGCTGATGAGGCTCCAACTTGATACAGAAATTCCAAGCAAAATACAAAATATGTAGTACAATGCCATTCTGGCCAGTGAGTACAACAAATGGTTTCTAGTGGTTGATGGCGGAAGCGGGTTGTGAAACACAAGTGTCTATGGGACTCCATTTCCCATGGGAACAGCTGACCAGGTTAATTCCTATCTTCGCGAGGCTGCTATCTCCATTGAGTGGGTTCCGGGGCTGGCATCGCGTCGCTCCTCTCCGTGCAAGAAAATCTGGCCAAGACAATAGCCAGGGACAAGCCAGTGAGTACTTTGAATGTACTCGCAAACATTATGAACACAGGTATAATATAACCATGATGTGCTAAAAATATTATAAGCTCATGACGTCAGTCACAATGAAACTCAGATGCGTGCAAGCAAGTTATTTATAAAAATGCAATAACATGGTAGTATAAAAATTTATGAAACAAATAGCAAGCAATGCCACAGTCAGGCGTCTTAGCGACACCACATAAAGGGCTTTAAAAGAAATGCCACAGTTCGGCGTCTGAGCGACACCACATAAAGGGCTTTAAAAGAAATGCCACAGTCGGGCGTCTGTGCGACACCACATAAAGGGCTTTAAAAGAAATGCCACAGTCGGGCGTCTGAGCGACACCACATAAAGGGCTTTAAAAGAAATGCCACAGTCGGGCGTTTGAGCGACACCACATAAAGGGCTTTAAAAGAAATAATCATAATGAATATCCCGGAGGTAGAACCATCCCAGAGATACTCGGTAATAACAATAATATCACGGGTTAGTCAACAATAATAATAATCATAGATATCACAAGTCACGAGTAGTAATTCCATTTCTGGTTAACCGTTTCACCTCCGAAGACCGACACTAAGACCGATACCTGACCCATCCCAGACTGTAATCCTTAACCATGGACACGGCTATTCGAATAGGTTTAATATCTCTGCAGAGAGTGTACTCTTTACCCACGAGTAACGGATTCCTTTAGTCCATCGGACTAATTCCGTCTACGGTCTTTTAATTGAAACACACCTGACTTGCACACACCAGCTTTCACTCGTGTCTGGAATCACCCATGACACCTGTTAAGCAAAGCTCTAAGTGGGGAGGCTACAACCTCGCGTAGCATGGGATCAAATTTCTATCGCGCGCTCTAAGGGGTGCCCCCCTCTCGGTCCCAACCGGATACACCCATGCCCCCGGACCAGGTGGCATGCCTACCGGCTACAACCGGTATCTTCCACCATGGCCTCTCTGTACGGTGTGTGCCAAGACAAGGGTTAACAACTTACTGAACCATACCCCACCTACGGTAGGGACCAGTGGCAGTACGAAAACAGTATGGGGGTTACCGGAACAAGACTCGATCTATGGCCGACTCAGGAGGCTTATGAGTTCCCTGCATGACATGTATAACAAATATATTTCAACCGAAGAAATCACCACTCAATGTACCTTACCATGCCATACCGGACATAACCGTCCCGACGGGGACCGGCGACAAGCTCACGCCTACCCAAGGCCGAGGCTTTCCCGGATTCCTTTC